>NC_069504.1:1110189132-1110536632 GCF_027579735.1 Bombina bombina
GCATCACTTATAACAAAATGGGCCTATATCACTACCTTTGGTTGTCTAATACTATATATATATATATATATATATATATATATATATATATATATATATATATATATGTATATATGTATATATATATATATATATATATATATATATATATATATATATATCATACATAGGTAAAACAAAGGCTCTATTTCTGTTTAAAATATTTCTCTGAAATTCACGGTAGTGAAAGGGTTAATGTCCCTTTAATATTAAAGTGATAACTATATTTAAAACCCATTGCATTGAAAAAGATGTGTATACAAATAAACGTGTATATTGCAAAATAATTTTGCAGTCAATGGATATACCCATTAAAAGCACATTTATATCTTATCTGTTCTACTTAGGCCAGTTAGGAACAGATATAAATTAGCTACTACACTGATCAAACAAATCATTAAGTAGAATATAGCAGGGTTAGGCTTCTGAAGTCTGGCCTACGCACCTCTATATTTTGCAGGAACTGCAAAAAAAAACCCCACAAATCTCAAAGCTAAATTACATACAAACTGGGCCGAATAAATCCTGAATTTATATTTTATATTTATTACGCATAAAAAAAATCTTTTGTGAGTAATTCAATTGTGTGTCTTATGCCCTTTTAAGTTCCAATTTAAATAAAGAAAAGAAAAAAAAAATGTGAAAGTAATATTGCAGGAAAAACATAAATTATGCTTACCTGATAATTTCATTTCCATCGTGGGGAGGAGAGTCCACGGCTTCATTCATTACTATTTGGAATTAAGCACCTGGCCACCAGGAGGAGGCAAAGACACCCCAGCCAAAGGCTTAAATACCTCCCCCACTTCCCTCATCCCCCAGTCATTATTCCGAGGGAACAAGGAACAGTAAAAGAACTATCAGGGTAAAAAAGGTGCCAGAAGATGACTAAATTTAGGTTCGCCCAACGGAGATACGGGCGGGAGCCGTGGACTCTCCTCCCCTCGATGGAAATGAAATGATCAGGTAAGCATAATTTATGTTTTCCATCAAAGGGGGAGAGAGTCCACAGCTTCATTCATTACTATTGGGAACATATACCCAAGCTCTAGAGGACACTGAACGAAACCGGGAGGGTAAAGGCGAACCCAAATCTGAGGGCACAACAGCCTGCAAAACCTCTCTCCCCAAAACAGCTTCCGCAGAAGCAAAAACGTAAAATTTTTAAAACTTTGTAAAAGCATGTAAGGAGGACCAGGTAGCCGCCTTACAAATTTGCTCCATAGAGGCCTCATTCTTGAAGGCCCAAGACGAAGCCACAGCTCTATTGAATAAGCTGTTATCCTCTGAGGAGGCTTATGTCCTGCTGTCTCATAAGCCAAGTGAATCAAGCTCCTCAACCAAAAAGACAAAGAAGTAGCAGAGGACCTTTGCCCCTTGCGCTTCCCAGAATACACCACAAAAAGAGATTGATAGACTGTCTGAAATCCTTAGTAGCCTGAAGATAGAACTTCAAGGCACGAATCAGATCCAGGTTATGAAGTAACCTCTCCTTTGAAGAAGGGTTAGGACACAAAGAAGGAACAACTATTTCCTGATTGATGTTACGGTTAGGCACCACCTTGGGGAGAAACCCCAACCCAGTGCGAAGTACAGCCGTATCCGCATGAAACACCAGATAAGGAGGATCACATTGCAAGGCAGCTAGCTCAGATACTCTGCGTGCCGATGCAATAGCCAACAGGAAGAGAACCTTCCAGGACAGAATCTTAATGTCTATCAAATGCATAGGTTCAAACTGAACTCTCTGCAAAACCCTAAGCACTAAATTTAAGCTCCAAGGTGGAGCCGACTGTCTAAATACAGGCCTGATTCTAGACAGAGCCGGAACAAAAGATTGAATGTCAGGGAGCTCAGCAAGTCTCCTATGCAACAAAACTGATTATCCTGAAATCTGTCCCTTTAAGGAACTAGCGGCAAGACCCTTCTCCAAATCATCCTGGAGAAAAGACAGAATCCTGGATACCTTCACATTATGCCAAGGATATCCATGCTTCTCGCACCAGGACAAGTAAGTCCTCCACACCTTATGGTAGATGTGACAATTGACTGGCTTCCTTGCCTGAATTAGAGTATCAATCACACTTTCTGATAAGCCTCTCTTGGCTAAGACTAGGCGTTCAATCTCCACGCAGTCAGCCTCAGAGAATCTAGATTTTGATGCTGAAAGGGGCCCTGTGATAGCAGATCCCTGCGACAGGGTAACCTTCACGGCGGAGAGGATGACATCCCCATCAGATCTGCAAACCACGTCCTCCGCAGCCATGAAGGAGCAATCAGAATGGCCTGGGCCCGCTCCTGTTTGATGCGTGCCACTACGCGAGGTAGAAGTGGTAATGGATCGACAAATGTAAGCTAGGCTGAATCTCCAAGGAACCACTAAGGCATATATCAGCTCTGCCTGGGGATCCCTGGACCTCAACCCGTATCGAGGTAGCTTGCAATTGAGTCTGGACGCCATGAGAACTATCTCTGGTGCTCCCCATCTGAGACAAATCTCCGCAAACACCTCAGGGTGAAGAGACCATTCCCCCGGATGGAAGGATTGTCTGCTGAGAAAGTCCGCATCCCAGTTGTCCACACCCGGAATGTGAATCGCTGAGAGCGAGCAGTCGTGGGACTCCACCCACTCCAGAATTTGAGACACCTCTCTCATCGCGAGGAAGCTCCTCGTACCCCCCTGATGGTTGATGTAAGCCACCGAGGTAATGTTGTCGGTCTGGAATCTGATGAAACTGTCCGACTCCTGAGAAGGTCATGCCTTCGGAGCATTGTAAATCGCTCGTAGTTCTAGGATGTTGATCGGAAGGAGAGACTCCACCCTGGACCACTTTCCTTGTGCCATCCTGGCACCCCAAACAGCTCCCCATCCTGTTAGACTGGCATCTGTGGTCACAATCTCCCAGGACGGTCGCAAGAAGGATGTCCCCATGGACAGTTGCTCCGGACGAATCCACCAAGAGAGGGAGTTCCGAGTCTGAGCATCCATAGATATCAGCTGTGATAGATCTGAATGATCGCCGTTTCACTGTCTCAACATGCACAACTGAAGAGGTCTGAGATGGAACCTGACGAATGGGATGACATCTATGCTTGACACCATGAGACTTATCACCGCCATACATTGAGCCACCGACGTGCTTGTGGAGGACTGAAGGGGCAGACAGGTGGACACAATGATCTGTGAGAAATATTTTCATGGACATAGAGTCTATTATCGTGCTCAGGAACCCCACCCTGTTGCTGGGAACCAGGGAACTCTTTCCTGAGTTGGTTGATCTTCCAACCGTGATATTGGAGCAGAAGAAGAAGAGCCCTCGAATGATCCTCTGCGAGGCTGAGTGACGGCGCCTGAACCAGGATGTCGTCCAGGTAGAGCGCCACTGCAATGCCCCGAATTTGGCCACTTCAAGCAGCGCCCCCAGAACTTTCTTGAAGACACTTTCGGGGCCGTTGCACGACCAAAAGAATGGGCCACAAACTGGAAGTGTTGGTCCAGAAATGCAAATCTTAGGAACCTGAAGTGTTCCCTGGGGATTGGCACATGAAGGTAAGCGTCCTTCAAGTCTATAGTTGTCATAAACTGTACCTCTTGAACTAGGGGCAGAATAGATCTGATCGTTTCAATTTTGAATAACGGAACACTCAGAAACTTGTTTATACACTTGTGGTCCAGAATCGGGCGGAACGTGCCATCCTTCTTTGGAACCACAAAAAGGTTGGAATAGTACCCCAGACCCCTTTCTGCTAGGGGTACTGGTCTCGAAGACAGGTTTCACAGTAGGAATCTGCCCTCGGGCGGATGGGATCTGAACCCTATCCTGTAACCCTGGGAGACCACTTCTAGAACCCAAGGGTCCTGAACGTCCTGCAATCAAGCGTCTGAGAATAGAGATAATCTTCCCCCTATGTGATCCGGAGACCGGTCGGGGCCGCCCCTTCATGCCGATTTCCTTTTCGGCAGGCTTCTTGCTCTGCTTAGACTTATTCCAAGATTGAGCCGGCTTACAAGATCCCTTGGACTGGTCCGCCTTTGCGGCGGGTTGCTGGCGCTGGGCCTTGTCCGCATGAAAGGGACGAAAAGTAGATCCTTTAGCCTTAGCCTTCTTATCCTGCGGTAGGAAAGCTCCCTTGCCTCCCGTAACCGTGGATATAATCAAATACAATCCTGGACCAAACAGGATCTTTCCTTGAAAAGGCAGAGACAACAGCCTCACCTTAGAGGTCATGTCCGCAGACCAAGACTTTAGCCACAGAGCCCAGCGCGCTAAAACAAAAAAACCTGACACCTTAGCATTTAGGCGAATAATTTGCATATTGGCATCACAGATGAAAGAATTGGCAATCTTTAGCGCCTTAATCTTCTCCTGTATCTCGTCGATGGATGTCTCCCCCTCGACCATTTCATACAGGGATTCACACCAATATGTCACAGCTCCAGCGACCGCTGCAATAGCCACTGCTGGCTGAAAAACAAACCCTGTGTGCTGAAACATCTTTCTCAACATGCTTTCTAGCTTTTTATCCATGGGCTCTTTAAACGACGAACTATCCTCGGGGGGAATAGTCGTCCGCTTCGAGAGCATAGAGATAACCCCATCCACCTAAGGGATGGTCCCCCACAGCTCAAGCTGAGAGTCCGGAACGGGGAACAGTTATTTAAAGGAAGAAGAAGGGGAAAAGGAAGAACCTAATCGCTCCCATTAGTTCTTAATAATATTAGCCATCTTAACAGGAACCGGGAAAGACTGAGGTACTACCCTGTCCTCGTATACCTTGTCAAGTTAAGGAATTGCAGGTTCCTCCGGTAGTAAGCACCTGCCGTAGCAGAAAGCGCAAATTCTCCATCCTAAACCTATAACCAGACTCCTCCACCGCCGGTTTAGATGACACGGATTCCGACCCAGAAGGGGCCTCCTCCGACGAGTCGGAGTCGGCCTCGTCATCGTATAGATCCTCTGGATCTCCCATCGGCAACGACAAACCCTGGGCTGCTATGATAAACCCTACGCTTGCGCTTAGCAGAACGTGGTAAGGCATGGATCACTTTCGAAACCGCCGATTCCAGTTGGTCCGCAAAGTCAGACGGCCAACAAATCTCTCCCGAAGGAGTAACAGTTGAACCCCGGGGCGCTGCATGTGCAATCGGAGATGAATGTATGGAACGCACCTCCTGGGACAATGAACGCTCAGAGGTTGACGGCGCAGTAGTACTAGACATCCGTTTACATTTAGATGTTGTAACTTTATCAAGTCATGTGGAACATAGTTGAGCAGGCTGCTCTACCAGAACCTCCTCACAATAAACACAGGAATGAGAATTTATTAAGGAAGAAGAGCCTTCCAACGCGTCAGAATTCTCCATCGCTTGCACGCTTGGATAGACTATTTATTAAAAAGGCACCTTTATACCACCAATGACCGGGGCACTCACCACCTCCTAGGACCCGGACTACAAAAACCGCTACGTCTCCTGTGCCACAGATCAACGAGAAGGATAGATAGCCACACCCAGTAACATAGAATGCCTGGCAAAACCGCCCTTGCACTAGGGAAAAACTCACCAAAAAATGGCTGTGCAAATCTTCCGCAAGTAACCTGAAAGTCCCACACATTGCCAGAGCCTCACCTCGCACATAACGAAGCAATGACACAATAAACAATATAATGTATACACCCCCTGTTCAATAATCCCCCTTCCAGGAATATTAACCCTTGATTCTGTAAAGATAAAAAGGCGCCACACTGTGACCCTGTCTTCTATGTTATCATTATTAATAAAACATGAAATGATCTTACCAAAATCTACGCTGTGGAACAGGAACACGGCCCTTCAAGTGTGACAAGTTAGTAGCCTCGCTCCTGACATGGACTTGAGTGAAGAAAGCAGGCAGCGAAACTCGTCAACGCTGATTGCTTATGGAGCTGTTAATATGAGTCAGGAAAGTTTTGCAGAAAGACTCTCCCTGCATCTCTGGACTCTAACTTTCGCCCAGGCTCTCACTGAGAAGCTGACAGGACTACTTAAAACTCCAGTCCCACTGCAAAGAGTACTACCCTCCTTAAGAGACTACTCCAAAAAAACACAATTTATGCTTACCTGATAAATTTATTTCTCTTGTGGTGTATCCAGTCCACGGATCATCCATTACTTGTGGGATATTCTCATTCCCAACAGGAAGTTGCAAGAGGACACCCACAGCAGAGCTGTTATATAGCTCCTCCCCTAACTGCCATATCCAGTCATTCGACCGAAAACACGCAGAGAAAGGAGAAACCATAGGGTGCAGTGGTGATTGTAGTTTAAATGAAAAAATTACCTGCCTTAAAATGACAGGGCGGGCCGTGGACTGGATACACCACAAGAGAAATAAATTTATCAGGTAAGCATAAATTGTGTTTTCTCTTGTAAGGTGTATCCAGTCCACGGATCATCCATTACTTGTGGGATACCAATACCAAAGCTAAAGTACACGGATGAAGGGAGGGACAAGGCAGGTACTTAAACGGAAGGTACCACTGCCTGTAAAACCTTTCTCCCAAAAATAGCCTCCGAAGAAGCAAAAGTATCAAATTTGTAGAATTTTGAAAAAGTATAAAGCGAAGACCAAGTCGCCGCCTTGCAAATCTGTTCAACAGAAGCCTCATTTTTAAAGGCCCAAGTGGAAGCCACAGCTCTAGTAGAATGAGATGTAATCCTTTCAGGAGGCTGCTGGCCAGCAGTCTCATAGGCTAAGCGGATTATGCTTCTTAGCCAAAAAGAAAGAGAGGTTTCCGAAGCCTTTTGACCTCTCCTCTGTCCAGAGTAGACAACAAACAAAGCAGATGTTTGCCAAAAATCTTTAGTAGCTTGTAAGTAAAACTTTAAAGCACGAACCACGTCCAGATTGTGTAATAGAGGTTCCTTCTTTGAAGAAGGATTAGGACACAAGGATGGAACAACAATCTCTTGATTGATATTCTTGTTAGATACCACCTTAGGTAAAAACCCAGGTTTGGTACGAAGGACTACCTTATCCGTATGGAAGATCAGATAAGGAGAATCACATTGTAAAGCAGATAACTCGGAGACTCTACGAGCCGAGGAAATAGCTACCAAAAACAGAACTTTCCAAGATAAAAGTTTGATATCTATGGAATGAAGAGGTTCAAACGGAACTCCTTGAAGAACCTTAAGAACCAAATTTAAGCTCCATGGGGGAGCAACAGGTTTAAACACAGGCTTGATTCTAACCAAAGCCTGACAAAATGCCTGGACATCTGGAACATCTGCCAGACGCTTGTGCAAAAGAATAGACAGAGCAGAAATCTGTCCTTTTAAGGAACTAGCTGACAATCCTTTTTCCAAACCATCTTGGAGAAAAGATAATATCCTGGGAATCCTAACCCTTGGATTCACACCAATAAAGATATGTACGCCATATTTTATGGTAAATTTTCCTGGTGACAGGCTTTCGTGCCTGTATTAAGGTATCAATGACTGACTCTGAGAAGCCACGCGTTCAATCTCCAGACAGTCAGTCTCAGAGAAATTAGATTTGGATGGTTGAAAGGACTCTAAAGTAGAAGGTCCTGTCTCAGAGGCCATGGTGGAAAGGATGACATGTCCACCAGATCTGCATATCAGGTCCTGCGTGGCCACGCAGGAGCTATCAAAATCACTAATGCTCTCTCCTGCTTGACCTTGGCAATCAGTCGAGGGAGCAGAGGAAACGGTGGAAACACATAAGCCAGGTTGAAAGACCAGGGCGCTGCTAGAGCATCTATTAGCGTCGCCTTGGGATCCCTGGACCTGGATCCGTAACAAGGAAGCTTGGCGTTCTAGCGAGACTCCATGAGATCCAGTTCTGGTTTGCCCCAACGATGAATCAATTGTGCAAACACCTCCGGATGGAGTTCCCACTCTCCCGGATGAAAAGTCTGACGACTTAAAAAATCTGCCTCCCAGTTCTCTACACCTGGGATATGGATAGCTGATAGGTGGCAAGAGTGAGTCTCTGCCCAGCGAATTATCTTTGAGACTTCTAACATCGCTAGGGAACTTCTTGTTCCCCCTTGATGGTTGATGTAAGCCACAGTCGTGATGTTGTCTGGCTAAAATCTGATGTACCTCAGAGTTGCTAACTGAGGCCAAGCCTGAAGAGCATTGAATATCGCTCTTCCAGAACATTTATTGGAAGTCCACGATCCCTGAGCCTTCAGGGAGTTCCAGACTGCACCCCAACCTAGAAGGCTGGCATCTGTTGTTACAATTGTCCAATCTGGCCTGCGAAAGGTCATACCTTTGGACAGATGGACCCGAGATAGCCACCAGAGAAGAGAATCCCTGGTCTCTTGATCCAGATTTAGTAGAGGGGACAAATGTGTGTAATCCCCGTTCCACTGACTGAGCATGCATAGTTGCAGCGGTCTGAGATGTAGGCGTGCAAACTGCACTATGTCCATTGCCGCTACCATTAAGCCGATTACTTCCATGCACTGAGCCACCGAAGGGCGCGGAATGGAATGAAGAACACGGCAGGAATTTAGAAGCTTTGATAACCTGGACTCCGTCAGGTAAATTTTCATTTCTACAGAATCTATCAGAGTCCCTAGGAAGGAAACTCTTGTGAGTGGGGATAAAGAACTCTTTTCCTTGTTCACTTTCCACCCATGCGATCTCAGAAATGCCAGTACTACGTCCGTATGAGACTTGGCAATTTGGAAGTTTGACGCCTGTATCAGGATGTCGTCTAAATAAGGGGCCACTGCTATGCCCCGCGGCCTTAGGAACGCCAGAAGCGACCCTAGAACCTTCGTAAAGATTCTTGGGGCTGTAGCAAATCCAAAGGGAAGAGCTACAAACTGGTAATGCCTGTCTAGAAAGGCAAACCTGAGAAACCGATGATGATCTTTGTTATCGGAATGTGAAGATAAGCATCCTTTAAATCCACTGTAGTCATATATTGACCCTCCTGGATCATAGGTAGGATGGTACGAATAGTTTCCATCTTGAATGATGGAACTCTGGGGAATTTGTTTAAGATCTTTAGATCCAAAATTGGTCTGAAGGTTCCCTCTTTTTTGGGAACCACAAACAGATTTGAGTAAAAACCCTGTCCCTGTTCCTCCTTTGGAACTGGATGGATCACTCCCATAACTAGGAGGTCTCGTACACAGTGTAAGAATGCCTCTCTCTTTATCTGGTTTGCAGATAATTGTGAAAGGTGAAATCTCCCTTTTGGGGGGGAAGCTTTGAAGTCCAGAAGATATCCCTGGGATATAATTTCCAACACCCAGGGATCCTGGACATCTCTTGCCCACGCCTGGGCGAAGAGCGAAAGTCTGCCCCCTACTAGATCCGTTACCGGATAGGGGGCCGTTCCTTCATGCTGTCTTAGAGGCAGCAGCAGGCTTTTTGGCCTGCTTACCTTTGTCCCAGGTCTGGTTTGGTCTCCAGACCGTCTTGGACTGAGCAAAAGTTTCCTCTTGTTTGCATTAGAGGAAGTTGATGCCGCACTTGCCTTGAAGTTTCGAAAGGCACAAAAATTAGACTGTTTAGCCCTTGATTTGGACCTGTCCTGAGGAAGGGCATGACCTTTTCCTCCAATGATATCAGCAATAATCTCCTTCAAACCAGGCCCGAATAGGGACTGCCCCTTGAAGGGAATGTTAAACAGCTTAGATTTTGAAGTCACGTCAGCTGACCATGATTTAAGCCATGGCGCCCTGCGCGCCTGTATAGCAAAACCAGAATTCTTAGCCGTTAGTTTAGTCAAATGAACAATGGCATCATAAAACAAATGAATTGGCTAGCTTAAGTGCTCTAAGCTTGCCAAGTATGTCATCCAATGGAGTCGCTACCTGTAAAGCCTCTTCCAGAGACTCAAACCAGAACGCCGCAGCAGCAGTGACAGGAGCAATGCATGCAAGGGGCTGTAGGATAAAACCTTATTGAATAAACATTTTCTTAAGGTAACCTTCTAATTTTTTATCCATTGGATCTAAAAAAGCACAACTGTCCTCGACAGGGATAGTAGTACGCTTTGCTAAAGTAGAAACTGCTCCCTCCACCTTAGGAACTGTCTGTCATAAATCCCGTGTGGTGGCGTCTATTGGAAACATTTTTCTAAAAATAGGAGGGGAAGAGAACGTCACACCTGGTCTATCCCATTCCTTATTAATAATTTCTGTAAACCTTTTAGGTATTGGAAAAACATCAGTACACACCGGCACTGCATAGTATTTATCCAGTCTACACAATTTCTCTGGCACTGCAATTGTATCACAGTCATTCAGAGCAGCTAAAACCTCCCTGAGAAACACGCAGAGGTGTTCAAGCTTAAATTTAAATGTAGAAATATCAGAATCAGGTTGCATCATCTTTCCTGAGTCAGAACCATCACCCACAGACTGAAGCTCTCCTTCCTCAGCTTCTGCATATTGTGAGGCAGTATCAGACATGGTTCTTAAAGCGTCAGTATGCTCTGCATTTCGTCTAACCCCAGAGCTATCTCGCTTACCTCTAAATTCAGGTAGTCTGGCTAATACCGCTGACAGTGTATTATCCATGACTGCCGCCATGTCTTGTAAAGTAATCGCTATGGGCGCCCTAGATGTACTTGGCGCCATTTGAGCGTGAGTCCCTTGAGCGTGAGTCAAAGGATCTGACACGTGGGGAGAGTTAGTTGGCAAAACTTCCCCCTCGTCAGATTCCTCTGGTGATAAAAAATTTTTTAAAGACAGAATATGATCTTTATTGCTTAAAGTGAAATCAGTACATTTGGTACACATTCTAAGAGGGGGTTCCACCATGGCTTTTAAACATAATGAACAAGGAGTTTCCTCTATGTCAGACATGTTTGTACAGACTAGCAATGAGACTAGCAAGCTTGGAAAACACTTTAAATCAAGTTAACAAGCAAATATAAAAAACGGTACTGTGCCTTTAAGAGAAACAAATTTTGTCAAAATTTGAAAAACAGTGAAAAAAGGCAGTAATTCAAACGAAATTTTTACAGTGTATGTAATAAGTTAACAGAGCATTGTACCCATTTGCAAATGGATGATTAACCCCTTAATTAAAAAAACCAGATAAAAAAAAACGATATAGACGTTTTTTAACAGACCCAACAAACTGTCACAGCCTGCTGTGGCCCTACCTTCCCCAATAAACGACTTTGGAAAGCCTTTGAGCCCTTTAGAGATGTCCTATAGCATACAGGGGACTCCTGAGGGAAGCTGGATGTCACAGTTTGTAATTTTAACTGCACCAACTGTAACTTTTATACTACAACAGTGGAAAGCCTCAGGAAACTGTTTGTAGGCAAAATTTAAGCCAGCCATGTGGAAAAAACTAGGCCCCAATAAAGTTTTATCACCAAAGCATATATAAAAACGATTAAACATGCCAGCAAACGTTTTATATTGCAATTTTATAAGGGTATTACCCCTGAGAGTAAGCATGATACCAGTCGCTATTAAATCACTGCATTCAGGCTTAACTTACATTAATCCGGTATCAGCAACATTTTCTAGCATTTTCCATTTCTAGAAAAAATTGTAACTGCACATACCTCATAGCAGAGTAACCTGCATGCCACTCTCCCGCTGAAGTTACCTCTCTCCTCAGACATATGTGAGAACAGCAATGGATCTTAGTTACAACCTGCTAAGATCATAGAAAACTCAGGCAGATTCTTCTTCTATTTACTGCCTGGGATAAAATAGTACACCTCCGGTACCATTTAAAATAACAAACTTTTGATTGAAGATAAAAAACTAACTATTTTTCACCACTCTCTCTTACTACCTCCATGCGTGTTGAGAGTTGCAAGAGAATGACTGGATATGGCAGTTAGGGGAGGAGCTATATAACAGCTCTGCTGTGGGTGTCCTCTTGCAACTTCCTGTTGGGAATGAGAATATCCCACAAGTAATGGATGATCCGTGGACTGGATACACCTTACAAGAGAAACTGGCACTCCTCTGCCATCCTCTTGTGACGAAAGGTAAAGAATGACTGGGGGATGAGGGAAGTGGGGGAGGTATTTAAGCCTTTGGCTGGGGTGTCTTTGCCTCCTCCTGGTGGCCAGGTTCTTAATTCTCAATAGTAATGAATGAAGCCGTGGACTCTCCTCCCCTTTAGATGGAAAACATTTTATTAAGCACGCTAAGGAACTTACATCATAGAAGCTACAGTAATGGTGTTTAAATGCAGGTGCACAAGCAGCATATATGTATATGTCACTGAGAAAAACCAAATTTATGCTTACCTGATCATTTTTTTTTTTACATGATGAGTACACGGATCATCTTAATTACTAATGGGATATTCACCTCCTGGTCAGCAGGAGGCGGCAAAAAGCACCACAGCAGAGCTGTTAAATATCACCTCCCTTCACTCCCAACCCAGTCATTCAACCGAAGTTAAGGAGAGAAAGGAAGCAATAAGGTGCAGAGGTGTCTGAAGATTATAAACCCAACAACCTGTCTTTAACAAAAACCCCTGATAAATTTATCAGGTAAGCATAAATTTTGTTTTCTTTTTAATGACACGATGAGTACACGGATCATCTTAATTACTAATGGGATCCAATACCCAAGCTAGAGTACACAGATGATACGGGAGGAACAAGACAGGGAACCTAAACAGAAGGCACCACACTGCTTGAAGAACCTTTCTCCCAAAAGCGGCCTCAGCCGAAGCAAAAGTGTCAAATTTGTAGAATTTAGAAAAAGTGTGAAGAGAGGACCAAGTTGCGGCCTTGAAAATCTGTTCCACAGAAGCTTCATTTTTGAATGCCAATGAGGAAGCAACAGCCCTCGTGGAATGAGCCGTAACTCTCTCAGGAGGCTGCTGTCCAGCAGTCTCATATGCAAAACGGATGATACTCTTCAGCCACAGAGAAAGAGAAGTGGCCGTAGCTTTCTGACCCTTACGTTTTCCTGAGAAAACCCCAAACAAAGCAGAAGACTGACGAAAATCCTTAGTCGCCTGCAGATAAAACTTCAAAGCACGCACCACATCCAAATTGTGCAGAAGCCATTCCTTCTGAGAATTAAGCGTTCAATCTCCAAGCAGTCAGCTTCAGAGAAATTAGATTTGGATGAAGAAAGGGTCCCTGAATGAGAAGATCCTTCCTTAATGGCAGTCTCCAAGGTGGCAGGAATGACATGTCCACCAGATCAGCATACCAAATCCTGCGAGGCCACGCCGGAGCAATGAGGATCACTGATGCCTTCTCCTGTTTGATTTGAGCAATGACTCGAGGAAGAAGAGCAAACAGAGGAAAATGATATGCTAGGCTGAAGGACCAAGGAACTGCTAGAGCATCTATCAGCTCTGCCTGAGGATCCCTGGACATTGACCCGTATCTTGGGAGCTTGGCATTCTGACGAGACGTCATGAGATCTAACTCCGGCTGACCCCATTTGAGAACCAGGTTGGAGAATACTTCCGGATGAAGTTCCCACTCTCCTGGATGAAAGGTCTGCCAGCTCAGAAAGTCCGCCTCCCAGTTGTCCACCCCTGGGATGTGGATCGCTGACAGTTGGCAAGAATGGGCTACCGCCCACCGGATTATCTTGGCTAACTCTGTCATCGCTAAGGAACTCCTCGTTCCCCCCTGATGATTGATGTAAGCCACTGTCGTTATATTGTCCGTCTGGAATCTGATGAACTGGGCCTAAGCCAACTGAGGACAGGCTAGAAGAGCATTGAAAATTGCTCTCAGTTCCAGGATGTTTATAGGAAGAACAGACTCCGCCGGAGTCCACACTCCCTGAGCCTTTAGAGGACCCCAGACAGCTCCCCACCCTAGAAGGCAGGCATCTGTTGTCACAATCACCCTGCGAAAAGCATGTTCCCTGGGATAGATGATCCAGAGACAACCACCATTGAAGTGAGTCCCTTGTCTCCTGCTCTAGGGTTTTTCGAGGAGACAAGTCTGCATAATCTCCATTCCACAGCGTGAGCATGTTTAACTGCAGATGTCTGAGGTGAAACCGAGCAAACGGGATGATGTCCATTGCCGCCACCATCAGTCCGATTACTTCCATGCACTGGGCCACTGATGGCCGAGGATTGGACTGAAGGGATCAACAGGTATCTAGAATCTTTAACTTCCTGACCTCTGTCAGAAATATCCTCATGGATATAGAATCGATTACAGTTCCCAAGAAAGTCACCCTTTCTTTCGGGATTAAGGAACTCTTTTTCAGATTTATCTTCCACCCGTGAGTTCTCAGGAAGGATAGTACAATGTCGGTATGGGACCTTGCTTGTTGACAAGATGGTGCCTGAATTAGAATATCGTCCAGATAAGGCGCCACCGCAATGCCCCGCGGTCTTAAAACTGCCAGCAGAGACCCCAGAATCTTTGTGTAAATTCTGGGTGCCGTGGCCAACCCGAAAGGAAGAGCCATGAACTGAAAGTGTCTGTCCAGAAAGGCAAACCTTAGGAACTTGTAATGATGTCTGTGGATAGGAACATGTAGATATGCATCCTTTAAGTCCACTGTCGTCATAAATTGACCCTCCTGTATTAATGGAAGAATGGTACAAATAGTTTCCAACTTGAAAGATGGAACTCTGAGAAACTTGTTCAGACTATTGAGGTCTAAAATAGATCTGAAAGTCCCCTCCTTTTTGGGAACTACAAACAGATTTGAATAAAAACCCTGCCCGTGTTCCTGTACAGGAACAGGAATAATCACTCCCAGGCAGGAGAGGTATATTACACAATGTAAGAATTCCTCTTTTTATCTGGTTTGCAGATAATCTTGAAAGAAGAAATCTTCCTTGAGGAGGAAAATGTTTGAACTCCAGTTTGTATCCCTGGGAAACTATTTCTATAGCCCAGGGATCCTGAACGTCTCGCACCCAAGCCTGAAGGAATTGCCCCGGATCGGGGGCATGCCCTTCATGCTGTTTTGGAGTCAGCAGCAGGCTTCTTGAACTGTTTACCCTTGTTCCAAGTCTGATTGGGTTTCCAAGTAGACTTAGATTGCGAATAGTTTCCTTCCTGTTTGGACGAGGAAGAGAAGTAATTGCCCTTGAAAATGCAAAAGGAACGAAAATTACTTTGTCGTCCTTTTTGTTTATTTCTCTTATCCTGAGGAAGGAGATGACCCTCACCTCCCGTGATGTCAGAGATAATTTCCTTCAGACCAGGTCCGAACAAGGTATTTTCCTTGTAAGGAATAGCTAGAAGCTTAGAATTAGATGAAACGTCCGCAGACCAAGGCCTTAACCACAAGGCTCTGAGGGCTAGGATAGAAAACCCTGAAAATTAGTAATTTGCAGAGAAGCATCCGTAATAAAAGCATTGACTAACTTCAGAGCTTTAATCCTATCTTGGATCTCCTCCAAAGAAGTCTCAGACTTAAGAGACTCAGACAGAGCATCAAACCAATAAGCTGCCGCACTAGTGACAGTAGCAATGCACGCATCCGGCTGCAACAGCAGACCCTGGTGAACATAAATCTTTTTAAGTAGACCCTCCAACTTCTTGTCCATGGGATCCTTAAAAGCACAGCTCTCCTCAATCGGAATAGTAGTTCTCTTGGCTAAGGTGGAGATAGCCAATTCCACCTTAGGCACCATTTGCCAAGTTTCTTTGATAGCATCAGCTATAGGAAACATCTTCCTGAAAATAGGAGACAGAGAGATGGCAATACCTGGTCTCTCCGATTCCTTAGAAACAATCTCAGAAGCTCACTTAGGAACTGGAAAAAAATATGAGAAAGTTGGAACTTTGAAATATCTGTCCAATTTAATCGCCTTCACAGGAGCGACTACTACTGTGGAATCACAGTTGTCTAAAGTAACCAACACCTCCCTAAGTAACAGACGGAGGTGTTCTAGCTTAAATCGGAAAGAGACAACCTCTGAATCAGTCAAAGGTTCTGAATCTGAAACCTCGCCATCTGATAAAACCTCTATACCCTCCATTTTAGCTCCCTGGGAGGGTACCTCTGAGACTGCCACCATGGCATCAGAAACCTCACTGAAAACATGCTCGTCTTTCCTCTTGCGCTTACCTTGAAGCATAGGAAAAACAGATATTGCATCAGAAATTGTGGAGGACATAACCTCCACTATGTCCTTTAAAGTAACTCCAGCAGGAGCTAGAGCAGAAGTGCAGGGCACTGCTGGTGGGGGCGTTGATTTTTGGGACGCTTGGGGAGAAAGTTGCGGCATAAATTGACCCTCATCAGAAGACTTTTGGACAACATCCGCCTGAGAGGAGATTGGCTCAATAAAATTTTTATCCCTAGAACTTACAGTCCTTTCAATACATGTAGGACAAAAAGGGATTGGTGGTTCCACATTTGCATCAAGACATAAAGCACATGTAACTCCTTGAACCTCATCTTGATCCATCTTTTCAAAAAAATATTGATATTAAGCAGAAAAAATACTGGAAAAGCAATAAAATAAAAATATCAAAAACCGTTACTGTCTCTTTAAATTCAAACAGCTTTTCTTTCTCAGACAAAAACTGACAATTTTACTATAGTAAAATAACACTCAGAAAAAATAAGCAATAAATAAGCCTCTGCACCACAGCAACCTGCTGAGGTGCTCCTACCTTAACCGATGCCAACGATCCCAGAAGCAAACGATCCTCTACTGCAGTCTGTCAAAAGCACCGGATTAAGGACGCATCTGTGCTAAAAGCGCATGAAAAGGAGATTACATGCTGCTCTAGCCCAGAAAAACAGTACAGCCCAACTGAAGCCTGCAACTGCTTGAAAATAAAATGAGCAAACTAACTCCAGTGCCTGCACCAAATCACTGCCCAAATAAGACTTTATATTCAGAAAGTCTAACACAGTCCCCACATAAAAGGCTCCATTAACCCCTTATGTGCCATAGTGCTAAGATAACAACCCTGAGACTCCTTAAATCCCAGAAAAGGTAGCACTTACCTCAAACACCGCCTGGCAGGAAGGCAGTTCCCAAGCTTGAGTCAGAAAGAAACGCAGGCTGAAGGATATAAGGCAGCTGAAAATGGGAGGCGCAGTGAGAATTATGTCCCATAAGTTCCCATAGCTCTAAAGCCCCCAAAAGCTCTACTGAAGAGACTGATATGGACTACAGCTACACTTTAGAATAAAGTAGCACTCTCTGGCACCACTTTAAAAATAAACTCTTGATTGAAGAATCTATAACTAACACCTCACTTTACCTGTTCCTAGAACTAACGCAGGCAAAGAGAATGACTGGAGTGAGAGGGAAGGGAGGAGCTATTTACCAGCTCTGCTGTGGTGCTCTTTGCCTCCTCCTGCTGACCCGGAGGCGATATCCCACAAGTAAGGATGATGATCCGTGGACTCATTGTGTCTTTAAAAAGAAACCTCCTTAAGTAGTAGACGGAGGTGTTCTAGCTTGAACCTGAAAGAAACCACTTCGGTATCAGCAATAGGAATTACACTTTCAGAATCTGAAATTTCACCCTCAGATGCTACTACAGTATCCCCCTCCTGAGGCTTCTGAGAGGATACATCCGCAAAAGGAATAACTGTGTCAGAAACCTTGCTGGATTTCCTCTTACATTTTCCTTGTAACATAGGAAAGGCAGACAATGCATCTAAAACTGCAGAAGACATAAGAGAAGCTATGTCCTTCAAAGAAACCCCAACTGGAGTCACAGAAGAAACGCAGGGCACTGTATGTGAGGGCTGTACCAATGTGACGCTTGAGGAGAGAGCTGCGGCATATATTGTGTATTATCATTAGAATCCTGAACAACATCCTCCTTAGAAAAAGTTGGCTCTGGAAAATTTTTATCCCTGTAACTTATAGTCCTCTCAATACAAGAGGAACAAAAAGGGATTGGTGGTTCCACATTGGCATCAAAACAAAATGTGCAGGTGACAAGTTTTTTTCAAAATTAGACCTTATCAAAAAAACTTTACTGTCCCTTTAAATTTTAAACATGCAACGTTTTTTCCTGAGCGCTGCAGAATGCAGTTAAAAACGCCAATAAAAGAAAAACTTCAAACACATCTACACCTCAGCACACAGCTGAGGTGCCTACCTGCCCCCAATGCCTGGAAGAAACGTCCCTCTTAGTCAGGAGTTGATCCGTATGAACAGGGAACAAGGAGAGTAAAACCGCTTCTAGAAACGCTTGATTATACAAGTAACCTTCTAGAGAGCCTGACTGAAGTCACCTCCGTAGCACAGAGGTGCGCAACACTGAAAAGAGCGCCAAAGTTAACCCCGCCCCTCATGGGCGTCACTCTTAATCTCCCGGTCGGTACTATTGAGAAACCGTCGGGAGTAATGGAAAACCGCCATTAAAGCCTATCTCCTCAGTAGTCTAAGCCCCAGTGCCTGCTGTACTGTCAGATTACGTATCACCCTTCCTTAGAAAGGATTTAGTGTCCACATATAATAAAGCCTATAGGCCTTTTTACAAGTCAAGTAGTGCCCACTTTGCATGTTAAGTTAAAGTAAGCACTTACCTCTAATGCCCGACAGCAAGGCGTTTCACCTGGCTTGAGAGGTCCCCTCCCTCCCATTGGCCTGTGGAAAATAAAAGAAACTGAGTATGTTCCCTCAGGTCTTTACACTTAGGGCAGCATAACACTATGAGAGGCACAGTGAGAATTATGTCCCACCAGCTCTCATTGCTCTAAAGCCACCACTGCCCTACTGAAGAGACTGACGTGGACTAAGGTTACACCCTAGGATAAAGCAGCACAATTAGCACCACTTTAAAAATAATAAACTCTTGATTAGAGAATCTTTCCTAACACCTCACTTTACCACATCCTATCACTAACGTAGGCAAAGAGAATGACTGGGATGGGAGTAAAGGGAGGTGATATTTAACAGCTCTGCTGTGGTGCTCTTTGCCGCCTCCTGCTGACCAGGAGGTGAATATCCCATTAGTAATTAAGATCATCCGTGGACTCATTGCGTCATTAAAAAGAAATTCATTTTTATCAGAAGCAGTTTGCTAGGGCAACTACATTGTAAAAAGTCTTCTATTTAATAATTGGATTGCACATTTCATTTTTGTCCATTATGAACCTTTAAATAAGAACAACGCCATTAAGAAGAAAAAAAAGTTTTTCTCTTTTTTGAATGTGAAATATAAAGCACTGATCTTATCACAGATTAGCTAACTGACTATACAAACTCCTGTTCATGACTGATTCAACAATCTTACCGGCATCTGAACGTTATCAGTGTTTATCATTACAATATTGCAACTGTCAAAAAAAATAACTAAACGATTCTTTAACTCTACACAGGTCAATAATAAAATAGTTTTTCATTTCAGTTTTAAAACATGACATGACTAACAGCTAATTGTGAGCTTCAAACATTGCTTCATCTTGAACCTTGGATCCATACGTTGAAGTAAACAAAGGCCCCTTTAAAGGGGCACTGAAGTCAAAATTAGACTGTCATGATTCAGATAGAGCAGCAATTTTAAACAACTTTCCAATTAGCTTCTATTAACAAAATGTGCAGTGTCTTTTTATATTTACACTTTTTGAGTCACCAGCTCCTACTGAGCATGTGCAAGAATTCACAGAATATATACGTATATGCATTTGTAATTGGCTGATGGCTGTCACATGATGCAGTGGGAGTGGAGATAGACATAACTTTGAAATGTGTCAAAAAAAAAATCTACCACTCACTTGAAGTTCAGACTAAATGCTATTGCATTGTCTTTTTATCATGCATTTGTTGTTTATGCAAATCTACTGTATTTACCGGTCCTGTAATCATTGACAAATGCTGCCCATTGGGCTGTACATGTCATTCCTGCACACATCATCATGATGCACCTCCATATTATCCAAGAGATCACACTTCTGACAACCAGTGCATGTCCCTTTATTCTTCTGTATTTCTCCTCTAAAGGCAACGTGCACATGCATCAGCTACACACTAAACAGCCTTTGTTAAAGGGATATGAAACCCAAACGTTTTGTTCTGTTATTCAGACAGAGCAAATCATTTTAAAACCGTTTCCAATTTACTTCTATTATCAAATTTGCTTCGTTCCCATGATATTCTGCTGAAGAGACACCTAGGTAGCATCTGGAACACTACATGACAGGAAATAGTGCTCCTGCAATTGTAGAACATTCTTTCAAAAATGCTGCCATTGAGTGCTCCCAAAATAGGTCAGCTCCTAAGCTTACATCCCTGCTTTTCAACAAACGATAATGTGATAATAGAAGCACATTAAAACGTTTTTTTTTTATCGTATATTCTATCTGAATCATAAAAGAAAACAATGGGTTTTATTTCCCTTTAAGTGTTGTCCATAACTGAAAAGACCGTTACAGCTCATGCACAGTATTCAGCAGCACTCGCAAGTCCGATATGTTAAAACTTCCCTTTATTGTAGAGCAGACTAAAAACATTTACATATACAATAGAGGGGGGGACGCCACCTGACGCGTTTCTCACCGCTTCAGGCGCTTAGTCATAGATAGAATACAGACAACATCAATCACTATTTAAAATTATGTGAGAACCAATCAAATGAGCGAGCACTCTAAACCAATCAGTGCTAACCTCACAAGTGCTGAATGCAACACCTGGCTCACTATCCTATACATATATTTTTACAACGTGATAAAAAATTAACATGATAGAGAGTGCATGATATGAATAAAGAATAAATGACGAGAAAGGAGAAACCATAGGGTGCAGTGGTGACTGTAGTTTAATTAAAATTTAGACCTGCCTTAAAAGTGCAGGGCGGGCCGTGGACTGGATACACTACAAGAGAAATAAATTTATCAGGTAAGCATAAATTATGTTTTCTCTTGTTAAGTGTATCCAGTCCACGGATCATTCATTACTTGTGGGATACCAATACCAAAGCTAAAGTACACGGATGATGGGAGGGACAAGGCAGGAACTTAAACGGAAGGAACCACTGCCTGTAGAACCTTTCTCCCAAAAACAGCAAAAGTGTCAAATTTGTAAAATTTTGAAAAGGTGTGAAGCGAAGACCAAGTCGCAGCCTTGCAAATCTGTTCAACAGAGGCCTCATTTTTAAAGGCCCAGGTGGAAGCCACAGCTCAAGTAGAATGAGCTGTAATCCTTTAAGGGGGCTGCTGTCCAGCAGTCTCATAGGCTAAGCGTATTATGCTCCGAAGCCAAAAGGAGAGAGGTTGTCAAAGCTTTTTGACCTCTCCTCTGTCCAGAGTAAACGACAAACAGGGCAGATGTTTGACGAAAATCTTTAGTAGCCTGTAAGTAAAACTTCAAGGCATGGACTACGTCCAGATTATGCAAAAGACGTTCCTTCTTTGAAGAAGGATTAGGACACAATGATGGAACAACAATCTCTTGATTGATATTCCTGTTAGAAACCACCTTAGGTAAAAACCCAGGTTTGGTACGCAGAACTACCTTATCTGCATGAAAAATCAGATAAGGAGAATCACATTGTAAGGCAGATAGCTCAGAGACTCTTCGAGCCGAGGAAATAGCCATCAAAAACAGAACTTTCCAAGATAAAAGTTTAATATCAATGGAATGAAGGGGTTCAAACGGAACTCCTTGAAGAACTTTAAGAACCAAGTTTAAGCTCCACGGGGGAGCAACAGTTTTAAACACAGGCTTAATTCTAACCAAAGCCTGACAAAATGCCTGGACGTCTGGAACCTCTGCCAGACGCTTGTGCAAAAGAATAGACAGAGCAGAAATCTGTCCTTTTAAAGAACTAGCTGATAATCCTTTGTCCAAACCCTCTTGGAGAAAGGACAATATCCTAGGAATCCTAACCTTACTCCATGAGTAATTCTTGGATTCACACCAATAAAGATATTACGCCATATCTTATGGTAGATTTTCCTGGTGACAGGCTTTCGTGCCTGTATTAAGGTATCAATGACTGACTCGGAGAAGCCACGCCTTGATAGAATCAAGCGTTCAATCTCCATGCAGTCAGTCTCAGAGAAATTAGATTTGGATGATTGAAAGGACCTTGTATTAGAAGGTCCTGCCTCAGAGGCAGAGTCCATGGTGGAAAGGATGACATGTCCACTAGGTCTGCATACCAGGTCCTGCGTGGCCACGCAGGCGCTATCAGAATCACTGATGCTCTCTCCTGCTTGATTTTGGCAATCAGTCGAGGGAGCAGAGGAAACGGTGGAAACACATAAGCCAGGTTGAAGAACCATGGAGCTGCTAGAGCATCTATCAGCGTCGCTCCCGGGTCCCTGGACCTGGATCCGTAACAAGGAAGCTTGGCGTTCTGGCGAGATGCCATGAGATCCAGTTCTGGTTTGCCCCAATGATGGACCAGTTGAGCAAACACCTCCGGATGGAGTTCTCACTCCCCCGGATGAAAAGTCTGACGACTTAGAAAATCCGCCTCCCAGTTCTCTACGCCTGGGATGTGGATCGCTGACAGGTGGCAAGAGTGAGACTCTGCCCAGCGAATTATCTTTGAGACTTCTAACATCGCTAGGGAACTCCTGTTTCCCCCTTGATGGTTGATGTAAGCCACAGTCGTGATGTTGTCCGACTGAAATCTGATGAACCTCAGTGTTGCTAACTGAGGCCAAGCTAGAAGAGCATTGAATATTGCTCTTAACTCCAGAATATTTATTGGGAGGAGTTTCTCCTCCTGAGTCCAAGATCCCTGAGCCTTCAGGGAGTTCCAGACTGCGCCCCAACCTAGAAGGCTGGCATCTGTTGTTACAATCGTCCAATCTGGCCTGCGAAAAGTCATACCCTTGGACAGATGGACCCGAGAAAGCCACCAGAGAAGAGAATCTCTGGTCTCTTGATCCAGATTTAGTAGAGGGGACAAATCTGAGTAATCCCCATTCCACTGACTTAGCATGCATAATTGCAGCGGTCTGAGATGCAGGCGCGCAAATGGCACTATGTCCATTGTCGCTACCATTAAGCTGATTACTTCCATGCACTGAGCCACTGACGGGCGTGGAATGGAATGAAGGACACGGCAAGCATTTAGAAGTTTTGATAACCTGGACACCGTCAGGTAAATTTTCATCTCTACAGAATCTATAAGAGTCCCTAGGAAGGAGACTCTTGTGAGTGGTGATAGAGAACTCTTTTCCACGTTCACTTTCCACCCAATAGACCTCAGAAATGCCAGAACTATCTCTGTATGAGACTTGGCAATTTGAAAGCTTGACGCATGTATCAGGATGTCGTCTAGATACGGAGCCACCGCTATGCCTCGCGGTCTTAGAACCGCCAGAAGTGAGCCCAGAACCTTTGTAAAAATTCTCGGGGCAGTGGCCAACCCGAAGGGAAGAGCTACAAATTGGTAATGCCTGTCTAGAAAGGCAAACCTTAGGAACCGATGATGATCTTTGTGAATCGGTATGTGAAGGTTGGCATCCTTTAAGTCCACTGTGGTCATGTACTGACCCGCTTGGATCATGGGTAGGATGGTCCGAATAGTTTCCATTTTGAATGATGGAACTCTGAGGAATTTGTTTAAGATCTTTAGATCCAAGATTGGTCTGAAGGTTCCCTCTTTCTTGGGAACCACAAACAGATTTGAATAAAATCCCTGTCCTTGTTCCGTCCGCGGAACTGGATGGATCACTCCCATTACTAGGAGGTCTTGCACACAGCTTAGGAATGCCTCTTTCTTTATCTGGTTTGCTGATAACCTTGAAAGATGAAATCTCCCTTGTGGAGGAGAAGCTTTGAAGTCCAGAAGATATCCCTGAGATATGATCTCCAACGCCCAGGGATCCTGAACATCTCTTGCCCAAGCCTGGGCGAAGAGAGAAAGTCTGCCCCCCACTAGATCTGTTTCCGGATAGGGGGCCGTTCCTTCATGCTGTCTTGGGGGCAGCAGCAGGCTTTCTGGCCTGCTTGCCCTTGTTCCAGGACTGGTTAGGTTTCCAGGCCTGTCTGGAATGAGCAACAGTTCCCTCTTGTTTTGAAGCGGAGGAAGTTGATGCTGCTCCTGCCTTGAAATTTCGAAAGGCACGAAAATTAGACTGTTTGGCCTTTGATATGGCCCTGTCCTGGGGAAGGTTATGACCCTTGCCTCCAGTAATGTCAGCAATAATTTCCTTCAAGCCAGGCCCGAATAAGGTCTGCCCCTTGAAAGGAATGTTGAGTAATTTAGACTTTGAAGTCACGTCAGCTGACCAGGATTTAAGCCATAGCACCCTACGCGCCTGGATGGCGAATCCGGAATTCTTAGCCGTTAGTTTAGTCAAATGAACAATGGCATCAGAAACAAATGAGTTAGCTAGCTTAAGCGTTCTAAGCTTGTCAATTTCATTCAGTGGAGCTGTCTGGATGGCCTCTTCCAGGACCTCAAACCAGAATGCCGCAGCAGCAGTGACAGGCGCAATGCATGCAAAGGGCTGTAAAATAAAACATTTTCTTAAGGTAACCCTCCAATTTTTTATCCATTGGATCTGAAAAAGCACAACTGTCCTCAACCGGGATAGTGGTACGCTTTGCTAAAGTAGAAACTGCTCCCTCCACCTTAGGGACCGTCTGCCATAAGTCCCGTGTAGTGGCATCTATTGGAAACATTTTTCTAAATATAGGAGGTGGAGAAAAGGGCACACCGGGTCTATCCCACTCCTTGCTAATAATTTCTGTAAGCCTTTTAGGTATAGGAAAAACGTCAGTACACACCAGCACCGCATAGTATCTATCCAGCCTACACAATTTCTCTGGAATTGCAACTGTGTTACAGTCATTCAGAGCAGCTAATACCTCCCCAAGCAATACACGGAGGTTCTCAAGCTTAAATTTAAAATTAGAAATCTCTGAATCAGGTTTCCCCGAGTCAGAGATGTCACCCACAGACTGAAGCTCTCCGTCCTCATGTTCTGCATACTGTGTCGCAGTATCAGACATGGCTCTAACAGCATTTGTGCGCTCTGTATCTCTCCTAACGTCAGAGCTATCGCACTTGCCTCTTAATTCAGGCAATCTAGATAATACCTCTGACAGGGTATTATTCATGATTGCCGCCATGTCCTGCAAGGTAATCACTATGGGCGTCCCTGATGTAATTGGCACCATATTAGCGTGCGTCCCCTGAGCAGGAGGCGAAGGGTCTGACACGTGGGGAGAGTTAGTTGGCATAACTTCCCCCTCGACAGAACCCTCTGGTGATAATTCTTTTATAGATAAAGACTGATCTTTACTGTTTAAGGTGAAATCAATACATTTAGTACACATTCTCCTATGGGGCTCCACCATGGCTTTCAAACATAATGAACAAGTAGGTTCCTCTGTGTCAGACATGTTTAAACAGACTAGCAATGAGACTAGCAAGCTTGGAAAACACTTTAAAACAAGTTTACAAGCAATATAAAAAAACGTTACTGCGCCTTTAAGAAACACAAATTTTCCCAAATTTTGAAATAACAGTGAAAAAATGCAGTTACACTAACAAAATTTTTACAGTGTATAAGTTAGCAGAGCATTGCACCCACTTGCAAATGGATGATTAACCCCTTAATACCAAAAACGGAATAACAAATGACAAAAACGTTTTTAACCCCTTAATGACCACAGCACTTTTCCATTTTTTGTCCGTTTGGGACCAAGGCTATTTTTACATTTCTGCGGTGTTTGTGTTTAGCTGTAATTTTCCTCTTACTCTTTTACTGTACCCACACATATTATATACCGTTTTTCTCGCCATTAAATGGACTTTCTAAAAATACCATTATTTTCATCATATCTTATAATTTACTATAAAAAAATTATAAAATATGAGGAAAAAATTGAAATACACACACTTTTTCTAACTTTGACCCCCAAAATCTGTTACACATCTACAACCACCAAAAAACACCCATGCTAAATAGTTTCTAAATTTTGTCCTGAGTTTAGAAATACCCAATGTTTACATCTTCTTTGCTTTTTTTTATAAGTTATAGTGCCATAAATACAAGTAGCACTTTGCTATTTCCAAACCATTATTTTTCAAAATTAGCGCTAGTTACATTAGAACACTAATATCTTTCAGGAATCTCTGAATATCCATTGACATGTATATATTTTTTTTTAGTAGACATCCCAAAGTATTGATCTAGGCCCATTTTGGTATATTTCATGCCACCATTTCACCGCCAAATGCGATTAAATACAAAAAAATGTTCACTTTTTCACTAATTTTTTAACAAACTTTTGGTTTCTCACTGAAATTATTTACAAACAGCTTGTGCAATTATGGCTTAAATTATTTTAAATTAATCTCTGGGATCCCCTTTGTTCAGAAATAGCAGACATATATGGCTTTGGCGTTGCTTTTTGGTAATTAGAAGGCTGCTAAATGCCACTGCGCACTACACGTGGATTATGCCCAGCAGTGAAGGGGTTAATTAGGGAGCATGTAGGGAGCTTTTAGGGGCAATTTTAGCTTTAGTATAGTGTAGTAGACAACCCAAGTATTGATCTAGGCCCATTTTGGTATATTTCATGCCACCATTTCACCGCCAAATGCGATCAAATTAAAAAAAACGTTACATTTTTCACAATTTTAGGTTTCTCACTGAAATCATTTACAAACAGCTTGTGCAATTATGGCACAAATGGTTGTAAATGCTTCTCTGGGATCCCCTTTATTCAGAAATAGCAGACATATATGGCTTTGGCGTTGCTTTGTGGTAATCAGAAGGCCGCCAAATGCCGCTGCGCATCACACGTGTATTATGGCTAGCAGTGATGGGGTTAATTATGTAGCTTGTAGGGAGCTTGCAGGGTTAATTTTAGCTTTAGTTTAGAGCTCAGCCTTCCACCTAAAACATCAGACCCCCTGATCCCTCCCAAACAGCTCTCTTCCCTCCCCCACCCCACAATTGTCCCCGCCATCTTAAGTACTGGCAGAAACTCTGCCAGTACTAAAATAAAAGCTATATTTGGGCTTTTTTTTTTTTTGGCATATTTACATATGCTGCTGTGTAGGATCCCCCCTTAGCCCCCAACCTCACTGATCCCCCACCAAACAGCTTTCTAACCCACCCCCTCTGCCTTAATGGGCGCCATCTTGGGTACTGGCAGCTGTCTGCCAGTACCCAGTTTAGTAACAAAAGTATGTTTATTGGTTTTTTCATAGCCCTTTTCTGTAGTGTAGCTCCCCCCCCCACCCCTTCCAACCCTTAGATCATCATATATTTTGTTAAATGTTTTTTCTTAACTTTTCTTAACTTTTTTTTTTCTGCAGTGTAACGGTTCCCTCCCGCTCCCACCCCGTGCACGCGCCTGCCCGCCGCCCCCTGTGCACGTGCGCGCTCCCGTGCGCGCCGCCGCCTGTCCCGCCCCCCTCTCCTTCATCCGGCACACCGATGGCCGCCCACCCGCCTCCCAGACCTGCTCCCACCCACCAACGATACCGGCCACCGATGTCCGGTGCAGAGAGGGCCACAGAGTGGCTCTCTCTGCATCGAATGGCCAAGGGGGGTTATTGCAGGATGCCTCGATATCGAGGCATCACTGCAATAACCGGAAAGCAGCTGGAAGCGAGCAGGATCGCTTCCAGCTGCTTTCCAGACCAAGGACGTACGCCATACGTCCTCGGTCATTAACTGTATTTTTTTTGAGGACGTGTGGCGTACGTCCTTGGTCGTTAAGGGGTTAAACAGTCTCAACAACTGCCACAGCTCTACTGTGGCTTTTTACCTCCCTCAATACGACTTTTGAAGCCTTTTGAGCCCTTCAGAGAAGTCCTGGATCATGTCTGTGTCTGTAATTTTTGCTGTGCAAAAAAACGCCAAAATAGGCCCCTCCCACTCATATTACAACCGTGGGAATCCTCAGGGAACTGTTTCTAGGCAAAATTCAAGCCAGCCATATGGAAAAAACTAGGCCCCAATAAGTTTTATCACCAAACATATGTAAAAAACGATTAAACATGCCAGCAAACGTTTTAAAATACACTTTTATAAGAGTATGTATCTCTATTAAAAAGCCTGATACCAGTCGCTATCACTGCATTTAAGGCTTTACTTACATTACTTCGGTATCAGCAGCATTTTCTAGCAAATTCCATCCCTAGAAAAATATTTTAACTGCACATACCTTATTGCAGGAAAAACATAATTTATGCTTACCTGATAAATTCCTTTCTCCTGTAGTGTAGTCAGTCCACGGGTCATCATTACTTCTGGGATATTAACCCCTCCCCAACAGGAAGTGCAAGAGGATCACCCAAGCAGAGCTGCCATATAGCTCCTCCCCTCTACGTCACACCCAGTCATTCGACCGAGAACCAAACGAGAAAGGAGAAACTATAGGGTGCAGTGGTGACTGGAGTATAATTTAAAAATTTAGACCTGCCATAAAAAACAGGGCGGGCCGTGGACTGACTACACTACAGGAGAAAGGAATTTATCAGGTAAGCATAAATTATGTTTTCTCCTGTTAAGTGTAGTCAGTCCACGGGTCATCATTACTTCTGGGATACCAATACCAAAGCTAAAGTACACGGATGACGGGAGGGACAGGCAGGATCTTTATATGGAAGGGACCACTGCCTGAAGAACCTTTCTCCCAAAAACAGCCTCCGAAGAAGCAAAAGTGTCAAATTTGTAAAATTTGGAAAAAGTATGAAGAGAAGACCAAGTTGCAGCCTTGCAAATCTGTTCAACAGAGGCCTCGTTCTTAAAGGCCCAAGTGGAAGCCACAGCTCTGGTGGAATGAGCTGTAATTCTTTCAGGAGGCTGCTGTCCAGCAGTCTAATAGGCTAAACGTATTATGCTATGAAGCCAAAAAGAGAGAGAGGTAGCAGAAGCTTTTTGACCTCTCCTCTGTCCAGAATAAACGACAAACAGGGAAGAAGTTTGGCGAAAATCTTTAGTTGCCTGTAAATAAAATTTCAGGGCACGGACTACATCTAGATTGTGCAGAAGTCGTTCCTTCTTTGAAGAAGGATTAGGACACAATGATGGCACAACAATCTCTTGATTGATATTCTTGTTAGTGACAACCTTAGGTAAGAACCCAGGTTTAGTACACAGAACTACCTTATCTGAATGAAAAATCAGATACGGAGAATCACAATGTAAGGCTGATAACTCAGAGACTCTACGAGCCGAGGAAATAGCCATTAAAAACAGAACTTTCCAAGATAACAACTTGATATCAATGGAATGAAGGGGTTCAAACGGAACACCCTGTAAAACGTTAAGAACTAAATTTAAGCTCCATGGTGGAGCAACAGTTTTAAACACAGGCTTAATCCTGGCCAAAGCCTGGCAAAAAGCCTGAACGTCTGGAACTTCTGACAGACGTTTGTGTAAAAGAATGGACAGAGCTGAGATCTGTCCCTTTAAGGAACTAGCAGATAAACCCTTTTCTAAACCCTCTTGTAGAAAAGACAATATCCTAGGAATACTAACCTTACTCCATGAGTAACTCTTGGATTCGCACCAATGTAAGTATTTACGCCATATTTTATGGTAAATCTTTCTGGTAACAGGTTTCCTAGCCTGTATTAAGGTATCAATAACTGACTCCGAAAAACCACGCTTTGATAAAATCAAGCGTTCAATTTCCAAGCAGTCAGCTTCAGAGAAATTAGATTTTGATGTTTGAAAGGACCCTGAATTAGAAGGTCCTGTCTCAGAGGCAGAGACCAAGGTGGACAGGATGACATGTCCACTAGATCTGCATACCAGGTCCTGCGTGGCCACGCAGGCGCTATTAGAATTACCGATGCTCTTTCCTGTTTGATCCTGGCAATCAATCGAGGAAGTATCGGGAAGGGTGGAAACACATAGGCCATCCCGAAGGTCCAAGGTGCTGTCAAAGCATCTACCAGGACTGCTCCCGGGTCCCTGGACCTGGACCCGTAACAAGGAAGCTTGGCGTTCTGGCGAGACGCCATGAGATCTATCTCTGGTTTGCCCCAAAGTCGAAGTATTTGGGCAAAGACCTCCGGATGAAGTTCCCACTCCCCCGGATGAAAAGTCTGACGACTTAGGAAATCCGCCTCCCAGTTCTCCACTCCAGGAATGTGGATCGCTGACAGGTGGCAAGAGTGAGACTCTGCCCAGCGAATTATCTTTGATACTTCCATCATCGCTAGGGAGCTTCTTGTCCCTCCTTGATGGTTGATGTAAGCTACAGTCGTGATGTTGTCCGACTGAAACCTGATGAACCCCCGAGTTGTTAACTGAGGCCAAGCCAGAAGGGCATTGAGAACCGCTCTCAATTCCAGAATGTTTATTGGAAGGAGACTCTCCTCCTGAGTCCATGATCCCTGAGCCTTCAGGGAATTCCAGACAGCGCCCCAACCTAGTAGGCTGGCGTCTGTTGTTACAATTGTCCAATCTGGTCTGCTGAATGGCATTCCCCTGGACAGATGTGGCCGAGAAAGCCACCATAGAAGAGAATTTCTGGTCTCTTGATCCAGATTCAGAGTAGGGGACAAATCTGAGTAATCCCCATTCCACTGACTTAGCATGCACAATTGCAGCGGTCTGAGATGTAGGCGTGCAAAGGGTACTATGTCCATTGCCGCTACCATTAAGCCGATTACCTCCATGCATTGAGCCACTGACGGGTGTTGAATGGAATGAAGGACACGGCAAGCATTTTGAAGCTTTGTTAACCTGTCTTCTGTCAGGTAAATCTTCATTTCTACAGAATCTATAAGAGTCCCCAAGAAGGGAACTCTTGTGAGTGGTAAGAGAGAACTCTTCTCTTCGTTCACCTTCCACCCATGCGACCTTAGAAATGCCAGTACTAACTCTGTATGAGACTTGGCAGTTTGAAAGCTTGACGCTTGTATCAGAATGTCGTCTAGGTACGGAGCCACCGAAATTCCTCGCGGTCTTAGTACCGCCAGAAGAGAGCCCAGAACCTTTTGAATCGGTATATGAAGGTAGGCATCCTTTAAATCCACTGTGGTCATGTACTGACCCTTTTGGATCATGGGTAAGATTGTCCGAATAGTTTCCATTTTGAACGATGGAACTCTTAGGAATTTGTTTAGAATCTTTAAATCCAAGATTGGTCTGAAGGTTCCTTCTTTCTTGGGAACCACAAACAGATTTGAGTAAAACCCTTGTCCGTGTTCCGACCGCGGAACCGGAAGGATCACTCCCATTAGTAAAAGATCTTGTACACAGCGTAGAAACGCCTCTTTCTTTATCTGGTTTGTTGACAACCTTGAAAGATGAAATCTCCCTTTTGGGGGAGAGGCTTTGAAGTCCAGAAGATATCCCTGAGATATGATCTCTAACGCCCAGGGATCCTGGACATCTCTTGCCCAAGCCTGGGCGAAGAGAGAAAGTCTGCCCCCCACTAGATCCGTTCCCGGATCGGGGGCCCTCACTTCATGCTGTCTTAGGGGCAGCAGCAGGTTTTCTGGCCTGCTTGCCCTTGTTCCAGGACTGGTTAGGTTTCCAGCCTTGTCTGTAGCGAGCAACAGCTCCTTCCTGTTTTGGTGCAGAGGAAGTTGATGCTGCTCCTGCCTTGAAGTTACGAAAGGCACGAAAATTAGACTGTCTAGCCCTAGGTTTGGCTCTGTCTTGAGGCAGGGCATGGCCTTTACCTCCTGTAATGTCAGCGATAATTTCTTTCAAACCGGGCTCGAATAAGGTCTGCCCTTTGAAAGGTATGTTAAGTAATTTAGATTTAGAAGTAACATCAGCTGACCAGGATTTTAGCCACAGCGCTCTGCGCGCCTGAATGGCGAATCCGGAATTCTTAGCCGTAAGTTTAGTTAAATGTACTACGGCATCAGAAATAAATGAATTAGCTAGCTTAAGGGTTTTAAGCTTGTGTGTAATCTCATCTAATGGAGCTGAGTCAAGAGTCTCTTCCAGAGACTCAAACCAAAATGCTGCTGCAGCCGTGACAGGCGCAATGCATGCAAGGGGTTGCAATATAAAACCTTGTTGAACAAACATTTTCTTAAGGTAACCCTCTAACTTTTTATCCATTGGATCTGAAAAGGCACAGCTATCCTCCACCGGGATAGTGGTACGCTTAGCTAAAGTAGAAACTGCTCCCTTCACCTTAGGGACCGTTTGCCATAAGTCCCGTGTGGTGGCGTCTATAGGAAACATCTTTCTGAATATAGGAGGGGGTGAGAAAGGCACACCGGGTCTATCCCACTCCTTAGTAACAATTTCAGTAAGTCTCTTAGGTATTGGAAAAACGTCAGTACTCGACGGTACCGCAAAATATTTATCCAACCTACAAATTTTCTCTGGTATTGCAACTGTGTTACAATCATTCAGAGCCGCTAACACCTCCCCTAGTAATACACGGAGGTTTTCCAGCTTAAACTTAAAATTTGAAATGTCTGAATCCAGTTTATTTGGATCAGATCCGTCACCCGCAGAATGAAGCTCTCCGTCCTCATGTTCTGCAAATTGTGACGCAGTATCTGACATGGCCCTAATATTATCAGCGCACTCTGTTCTCACCCCAGAGTGATCTCGCTTACCTCTAAGTTCTGGTAATTTAGACAAAACTTCAGTCATAACATTAGCCATGTCCTGTAGTGTGATTTGTAATGGCCGCCCTGAAGTACTCGGCGTTACAATATCACGCACCTCCCGAGCGGGAGATGCAGGTACTGACACGTGAGGCAAGTTAGTCGGCATAACTTCCCCCTCGTTGTTTGGTGAATGATGTTCAATTTGTACAGATTGACTTTTATTTAAAGTAGCATCAATGCAATTAGTACATAAATTTCTATTGGGCTCCACCTTGGCTTTTGCACATATAGCACAGAGATATTCCTCTGAGTCAGACATGTTTAACAAACTAGCAATGAAACTAGCAAGCTTGGAAATACTTTTCACTCAAATTACCAGTAATATGGAAAACGCACTGTGCCTTTAAGAAGCACAGAAAAAAATTATGACAGTTGAATAACAATGAACCGGAGAAATTATAAAAACCAAATTTTTCCCGGTAAATGCATAAATTTAGCAAAGGATTGCCCCCATTAGTAATGGATAACTAACCCTTAAATAGCAGAAAAAAATGTACAAAATATAAACGTTTTTTATCACAGTCAAAGCACAATCTCACAGGTCTGCTGTGAGTGATTACCTCCCTCAAAATAATTTTTGAAGACCCTTGAGCTCTGTAGAGACGATCCGGATCATGCAGGGAGAGAAACAGACTTTTGACTGAATTTTTGATGCGTAGCAAAAGCGCCAAAATAGGCCCCTCCCCCTCACACACAGCAGTGAGGGAAGTTCAGTAAACTGTCTTAAATTAAAATAAACGACAGCCAAGTGGAAAAACAGTGCCCAAAACAATTTTTCACCCAGTACCTCAGATAATTAAACAATTTAGTATGCCAGCAAAAACGTTTAAAATCAAATAACATGAAATGTCATTAAACAGCCTGTTGCTAGACGTTCCCACTGCAAGTTAGGCTAAAAATTATATGCATATAGTATTACCCAGAGAAGTGCCATTCCCCAGAATACTGAAGTTTACATATATATATACATAACAGCCTGATACCAGTTGCTACTACTGCATTTAAGGCTGAACTTACATTATATCGGTATTGGCAGTATTTTCTTAGTCAATTCCATTCCTCAGAAAATAATATACTGCAACATACCTCTTTGCAGGTGAACCTGCCCGCTGTCCCCTGATCTGAAGTTTACCTCACTCCTCAGAATGGCCGAGAACAGCAAAATGAATCTTAGCTACGCCGGCTAAAATCATCCAAAAACTCAGGTAGATTCTTCTTCAAATTCTACCTGAGAAGGAACAACACACTCCGGTGCTGTTTTAAAATAACAAACTTTTGATTGAAGATAAAAAACTAAGTATAATCACCACAGTCCTCTCACACATCCTATCTATTAGTTGGGTGCAAGAGAATGACTGGGTGTGACGTAGAGGGGAGGAGCTATATGGCAGCTCTGCTTGGGTGATCCTCTTGCACTTCCTGTTGGGGAGGGGTTAATATCCCAGAAGTAATGATGACCCGTGGACTGACTACACTTAACAGGAGAAATCTGCACGCTATTCCCCCTCTGAAGTTACCTCACTCCTCAGAATATGTGAGAACAGCAAAGGATCTTAGTTACTTCTGCTAAGATCATAGAAAACGCAGGCAGATTCTTCTTCTAAATACTGCCTGAGATAAACAGTACACTCCGGTACCATTTAAAAATAACAAACTTTTGATTGAAGAAATAAACTAAGTATAAAACACCACAGTCCTCTTACGACCTCCATCTTAGTTGACAGTTGCAAGAGAATGACTGGATATGGCAGTGAGGAGAGGAGCTATATAGCAGCTCTGCTGTGGGTGATCCTCTTGCAACTTTCTGTTGGGAAGGAGAATATCCCACAAGTAATGGATGATCCGTGGACTGGATACACTTAACAAGAGAAATATATGTATATTGTTTTTTAATTTCAGTTTCTCTAAACAGAAACGTAGAACTATTTTAAAGATAGTGAGCCGGGTGTTGCACTCAGCGCTTGTGAGGTTAGCGCTGATTGGTTTAGAGTGCTCGCTCATTTGATTGGTTCTAACATAATTGGAAATAGTGATTGATGATGTTTGTATTCTATCTATGACCAACCGCCTTTAATGGAGCAAAACGCGTCAGAGTCCCCCCTCGGTTGCATATGTAAATGTTTATAGTCTGCTCTAAAAGAAAGTGAATGTTTAACATATCAGACTTGCTATTGCTGCTGAATACTGTACTTTGGGATTTCATGGAGTGTTCATCCGTTACAGCTATGCACCCCCCCCTTACCACTGGTGTGGATTCCCGGTCAGTTCTGAATGAATTGTTACACACCCAGCCCAGTGCCTTTGAGCAGCGGTGCTCTTGCCACATAAATAAAAAGTAATTGCATTAAAACCAGAAAGTTATGTCAGATATAACATCTATAGCCTCAATATGCTGAACCACAGTTAATGTACTCCGCAATGTGCTGTTGGCAAGAAACCGAGATGAATGGGCGATCGCAACATTCCATAACCTCCCTGCAGCATTTTACATAGTGGAACCTGGAATACCAAATCATTCTGGAGCATTTTAGAATTTTATTTTTGTGCACAGTTAAAGAGGCTGAGTAGCATTTCTCTGCTGGTTACATTTGAATTCATGAATCACATTTTTAGTTATAGTCTCTTGTATAATTCTTGTTGATGTTTGTTATTTTGGTTATTTCTTGCTTCCAAGGCAATACCTGTAGTGTAGTGTTTTCTCCTGCAAGGTCAGTGCAGATTTGTGCACTTTTATTTTATGACAAAAGCACACGGCTGGTACTAGACTGTTAGCAGTGTGTGCTTGCAGGAGGCTTGTATCAAATGACAAATACTAAGGTGAAGGGGGATTAGTATCCGTGATGATAATGATGTACTAGACAGGTAGCAGTGTGTGTTTGCAGGAGGCTTGTATCAAATGACAAATACTAAGGTGAAGGGGGATTAGTATCAGTGATGATAATGATGTACTAGACAGGTAGCAGTGTGTGTTTGCAGGAGGCTTGTATCAAATGACAAATACTAAGGTGAAGGGGGATTAGTATCCGTGATGATGTATTAGAGGTACTGTTTATGGACACAGCATCATATGACAGAACAATTCTAACCTTCCTGCATATTAAGTTCAGTGCTGTAGACAGACCTGACAGGTGAATTAACCACACATCTCACATTGTGTCATATCATTAATGTTGCCACCTCTGATAATATATTTCCACTGATATTTATGTCTTGTATGAGGTGTTCAACCAACTATAGAGGTCAGATTTCCCTGTCCTTCGCACATTTAATAGAACAGGTATGTCCATGCAGACCCTGGTGCATTTGAGTGTGCACATAAAGTTGTGCATGTTCAGGTTCTGGTGCATTTGAGTGTGCACATAAAGTTGCGCATGTTCAGGCCCTGGTGCATTTGAGGGTGCACATAAAGTTGTGCATTTGAGTGTGCACATAAAGTTGTGCATTTTCAGGCTCTGGTGCATTTGAGTGTGCACATAAAGTTGTGCATTTTCAGGCTCTGGTGCATTTGAGTGTGCACATAAAGTTGTGCATGTTCAGACCCTGGTGCATTTGAGTGTGCACATAAAGTTGTGTATTTTCAGACCCTGGTGCCTTTGAGTGTGCACAAACAGTTGTGCATTTTCAGGTTCTGCTACATTTGAGTGTGCACATAAAGTTGTGCCTGTTCAGGCCCTGGTGCATTTGAGTGTGCACATAAAGTTGTGCCTGTTCAGGCCCTGGTGCATTTGAGTGTGCACATAAAGTTGTGCATGTTCAGGCCCTGGTGCAATTGAGTGTGCACATAAAGTTGTGCATGTTCAGGCCCTGGTGCATTTGAGTGTGCACATAAAGTTGTGCATGTTCAGGCCCTGGTGCAATTGAGTGTGCACATAAAGTTGTGCATGTTCAGGCCCTGGTGCATTTGAGTGTGCACATAAAGTTGTGCATATTCAGGTTCTCATGCATTTAAGTGTGCACATAAAGTTGTGCATTTTCAGGCTCTGGTGCATTTGAGTGTGCATATAAAGTTGTGCATTTGAGTGTGCACATAAAGTTGTGCATTTGAGTGTGCACATAAAGTTGTGCATGTTCAGGCTCTGGTACATTTGAGTGTACACATCAAGTTGTGCATGTTCAGGCTCTGGTGCATTTGAGTGTGCACATAAAGTTGTGTATTTTCAGGCTCTGGTGCATTTGAGTGTGCACATAAAGTTGTGCATTTTCAGGCTCCGGTGCATTTTTGAGTGTGCACATAAAGTTGTGCATTTTCAGGCTCCGGTGCATTTTTGAGTGTGCACATAAAGTTGTGCATGTTCAGGCCCTGGTGCATTTGAGTGTGCACATAAAGTTTTGCATGTTCAGGCTCTGGTACATTTGAGTGTGCACATAAAGTTGTGCATTTTCAGGTTCTGGTGCATTTGAGTGTGCACATAAAGTTGTGTATTTTCAGGCTCTGGTGCATTTGAGTGTGCACATAAAGTTGTGCATGTTCAGGCTCTGGTGCATTTGAGTGTGCACATAAAGTTGTGCATGTTCAGGCTCTGGTGCATTTGAGTGTGCACATAAAGTTGTACATGTTCAGGCTCTGGTGCATTTGAGTGTGCACATACAGTTGTGTATTTTCAGGCCCTGGTACATTTGAGTGTGCACATAAAGTTGTGCATGTTCAGACCCTGGTGCATTTGAGTGTGCACATAAAGTTGTGTATTTTCAGACCCTGGTGCCTTTGAGTGTGCACATACAGTTGTGCATTTTCAGGCCCTGGTGCATTTGAGTGTGCACATAAAGTTGTGCATGTTCAGGCTCCTGTGCATTTGAGAGTGTACATAAAGTTGTGCATGTTCAGACTCTGGTGCATTTCAGTGTGCACATAAAGTTGTGCACTTCCAGGCTCTGGTGCATTTGAGTGTGCACATTAAGTTGTGCCTGTTCAGGCCCTGGTGCATTTGAGTGTGCACATAAAGTTGTGCATGTTCAGGCTCTGGTGCATTTGAGTGTGCACATAAAGTTGTGTATTTTCAGGCTCTGGTGCATTTGAGTGTGCACATAAAGTTGTGCATTTTCAGGCTCCGGTGCATTTTTGAGTGTGCACATAAAGTTGTGCATTTTCAGGCTCCGGTGCATTTTTGAGTGTGCACATAAAGTTGTGCATGTTCAGGCCCTGGTGCATTTGAGTGTGCACATAAAGTTTTGCATGTTCAGGCTCTGGTACATTTGAGTGTGCACATAAAGTTGTGCATTTTCAGGTTCTGGTGCATTTGAGTGTGCACATAAAGTTGTGTATTTTCAGGCTCTGGTGCATTTGAGTGTGCACATAAAGTTGTGCATGTTCAGGCTCTGGTGCATTTGAGTGTGCACATAAAGTTGTGCATGTTCAGGCTCTGGTGCATTTGAGTGTGCACATAAAGTTGTACATGTTCAGGCTCTGGTGCATTTGAGTGTGCACATACAGTTGTGTATTTTCAGGCCCTGGTACATTTGAGTGTGCACATAAAGTTGTGCATGTTCAGACCCTGGTGCATTTGAGTGTGCACATAAAGTTGTGTATTTTCAGACCCTGGTGCCTTTGAGTGTGCACATACAGTTGTGCATTTTCAGGCCCTGGTGCATTTGAGTGTGCACATAAAGTTGTGCATGTTCAGGCTCCTGTGCATTTGAGAGTGTACATAAAGTTGTGCATGTTCAGACTCTGGTGCATTTCAGTGTGCACATAAAGTTGTGCACTTCCAGGCTCTGGTGCATTTGAGTGTGCACATTAAGTTGTGCCTGTTCAGGCCCTGGTGCATTTGAGTGTGCACATAAAGTTGTGCATTTGAGTGTGCACATAAAGTTGTGCATTTGAGTGTGCACATAAAGTTGTGCATTTGAGTGTGCACATAAAGTTGTGCATTTGAGTGTGCACATAAAGTTGTGCATTTGAGTGTGCACATAAAGTTGTGCATTTGAGTGTGCACATAAAGTTGTGCATTTGAGTGTGCACATAAAGTTGTGCATGTTCAGGCTCTGGTACATTTGAGTGTACACATCAAGTTGTGCATGTTCAGGCTCTGGTGCATTTGAGTGTGCACATAAAGTTGTGTATTTTCAGGCTCTGGTGCATTTGAGTGTGCACATAAACTTGTGCATGTTCAGGCTCTGGTGCATTTGAGTGTGCACATAAAGTTGTGTATTTCCAGGCTCTGGTGCATTTGAGTGTGCACATAAAGTTGTGCATGTTCAGGCCCTGGTGCATTTGAGTGTGCACATAAAGTTGTGCATGTTCAGGCCCTGGTGCATTTGAGTGTGCACATAAAGTTGTGTATTTTCAGGCCCTGGTGCATTTGAGTGTGCACATAAAGTTGTGTATTTTCAGGCTCTGGTGCATTTGAGTGTGCACATAAAGTTGTGCATTTTCAGGCTCCGGTGCATTTTTGAGTGTGCACATAAAGTTGTGCATTTTCAGGCTCCGGTGCATTTTTGAGTGTGCACATAAAGTTGTGCATGTTCAGGCCCTGGTGCATTTGAGTGTGCACATAAAGTTGTGTATTTTCAGGCCCTGGTACATTTGAGTGTGCACATAAAGTTGTGCATGTTCAGGCCGTGGTGCATTTGAGTGTGCACATAAAGTTTTGCATGTTCAGGCTCTGGTACATTTGAGTGTGCACATAAAGTTGTGCATTTTCAGGTTCTGGTGCATTTGAGTGTGCACATAAAGTTGTGTATTTTCAGGCTCTGGTGCATTTGAGTGTGCACATAAAGTTGTGCATGTTCAGGCTCTGGTGCATTTGAGTGTGCACATAAAGTTGTGCATGTTCAGGCTCTGGTGCATTTGAGTGTGCACATAAAGTTGTGCATGTTCAGGCTCTGGTGCATTTGAGTGTGCACATAAAGTTGTGCATGTTCAGGCTCTGGTGCATTTGAGTGTGCACATAAAGTTGTGTATTTTCAGGCCCTGGTACATTTGAGTGTGCACATAAAGTTGTGCATGTTCAGGCCGTGGTGCATTTGAGTGTGCACATAAAGTTTTGCATGTTCAGGCTCTGGTACATTTGAGTGTGCACATAAAGTTGTGCATTTTCAGGTTCTGGTGCATTTGAGTGTGCACATAAAGTTGTGCATTTGAGTGTGCACATAAAGTTGTGCATGTTCAGACCCTGGTGCATTTGAGTGTGCACATAAAGTTGTGTATTTTCAGACCCTGGTGCCTTTGAGTGTGCACATACAGTTGTGCATTTTCAGGCCCTGGTGCATTTGAGTGTGCACATAAAGTTGTGCATGTTCAGGCTCCTGTGCATTTGAGAGTGTACATAAAGTTGTGCATGTTCAGACTCTGGTGCATTTCAGTGTGCACATAAAGTTGTGCACTTCCAGGCTCTGGTGCATTTGAGTGTGCACATAAAGTTGTGCATGTTCAGTCCCTGGTGCATTTGAGTGTGCACATAAAGTTGTGCCTGTTCAGGCCCTGGTGCATTTGAGTGTGCACATAAAGTTGTGCATGTTCAGTCCCTGGTGCAATTGAGTGTGCACATAAAGTTGTGCATGTTCAGGCCCTGGTGCATTTGAGTGTGCACATAAAGTTGTGCATGTTCAGGCCCTGGTGCAATTGAGTGTGCACATAAAGTTGTGCATGTTCAGGCCCTGGTGCATTTGAGTGTGCACATAAAGTTGTGCATATTCAGGTTCTCGTGCATTTAAGTGTGCACATAAAGTTGTGCATTTTCAGGCTCTGGTGCATTTGAGTGTGCACATAAAGTTGTGCATTTGAGTGTGCACATAAAGTTGTGCATTTGAGTGTGCACATAAAGTTGTGCATTTGAGTGTGCACATAAAGTTGTGCATTTGAGTGTGCACATAAAGTTGTGCATTTTCAGGCTCTGGTGCATTTGAGTGTGCACATAAAGTTGTGCATATTCAGGTTCTCGTGCATTTAAGTGTGCACATAAAGTTGTGCATTTTCAGGCTCTGGTGCATTTGAGTGTGCACATAAAGTTATGTATTTTCAGGCTCTGGTGCATTTGAGTGTGCACATAAAGTTGTACATGTTCAGGCTCTGGTGCATTTGAGTGTGCACATAAAGTTGTGTATTTTCAGGCTCTGGTGCATTTTTGAGTGTGCACATAAAGTTGTGTATTTTCAGGCCCTGGTTCATTTGAGTGTGCACATAAAGTTGTGCATGTTCAAGCCCTGGTGCATTTGAGTGTGCACATACAGTTGTGTATTTTCAGGCTCTGGTGCATTTGAGAGTGCACATAAAGTTGTGCATGTTCAGGCTCTGGAGCATTTAAGTGTGCACATAAAGTTGTGCATGTTCAGGCCCTGGTGCATTTGAGTGTGCACATAAAGTTGTGCATTTTAAGGCTCTGGTGCATTTGAGTGTGCACATAAAGTTGTGAATTTTAAGGCTCTGGTGCATTTGAGTGTGCACATAAAGTTGTGCATGTTCAGGCCCTGGTGCATTTGAGTGTGCACATAAAGTTGTGCATGTTCAGGCTCTGCTGCATTTGAGTGTGCACATAAAGTTGTGCATTTTCAGGCTCTGGTGCATTTGAGTGTGCACATAAAGTTGTGCATGTTCAGGCTCTGGTGCATTTGAGTGTGCACATAAAGTTGTGCATTTTCAGGCTCTGGTGCATTTGAGTGTGCACATAAAGTTGTGTATTTTCAGGCTCTGGTGCATTTGAGTGTGCACATAAAGTTGTGCATGTTCAGGCTCTGGTGCATTTGAGTGTGCACATAAAGTTGTGCATTTTCAGGCTCTGGTGCATTTGAGTGTGCACATAAAGTTGTGCATTTTCAGGCTCTGGTGCATTTGAGTGTGCACATAAAGTTGTGCATTTTCAGGCTCTGGTGCATTTGAGTGTGCACATAAAGTTGTGCATGTTCAGGCCGTGGTGCATTTGAGTGTGCACATAAAGTTGTGCATGTTCAGGCCCTGGTGCATTTGAGTGTGCACATAAAGTTGTGCATGTTCAAGCCCTGGTGCATTTGAGTGTGCACATACAGTTGTGCATTTTCAGGCTCTGGTGCATTTGAGTGTGCACATACAGTTGTGTATTTTCAGGCCCTGGTGCATTTGAGTGTGCACATACAGTTGTGCATGTTCAAGCCCTGGTGCATTTGAGTGTGCACATACAGTTGTGTATGCTCTGGTGCATTTTTGAGTGTGCACATAAAGTTGTGCATGTTCAGGCCCTGGTGCATTTGAGTGTACACATAAAGTTGTGCATGTTCAGGCCCTGGTGCATTTGAGTGTGCACATAAAGTTGTGCATTTTCAGGCTCTGGTGCATTTGAGTGTGCACATAAAGTTGTGCATTTTCAGGCTCTGGTGCATTTGAGTGTGCACATAAAGTTGTGCATTTTCAGGCTCTGGTGCATTTGAGTGTGCACATAAAGTTGTGCATGTTCAGGCTCTGGTGCATTTGAGTGTGCACATAAAGTTGTGCATTTTCAGACTCCGGTGCATTTTTGAGTGTGCACATAAAGTTGTGCATGTTCAGGCCCTGGTGCATTTGAGTGTGGACATACAGTTGTGCACTTTCAGGCTCTGGTGCATTTGAGTGTGCACATAAAGTTGTGCATGTTCAGGCTCTGGTGCATTTGAGTGTGCACATAAAGTTGTGTATTTTCAGGCTTTGGTGCATTTGAGTGTGCACATAAAGTTGTGTATTTTCAGGCTCTTGTGCATTTGAGTGTGCACATACAGTTGTGCATGTTCAGGCTCTGGTGCATTTGAGTGTGCACATACAGTTGTGCATGTTCAGGCTCTGGTGCATTTTTGAGTGTGCACATACAGTTGTGCATGTTCAGGCTCTGGTGCATTTTTGAGTGTGTACATAAAGTTGTGTATGTTCAGGCCCTGGTGCATTTGAGTGTGCACATAAAGTTGTGCATGTTCAGGCCCTGGTGCATTTGAGTGTGCACATAAAGTTGTGCATGTTCAGGCTCTGGTGCATTTGAGTGTGCACATAAAGTTGTGCATGTTCAGGCTCTGGTGCATTTGAGTGTGCACATAAAGTTGTGCATTTTTAGTCGCTGGTGCATTTGCCTGTGCACATAAACGTATTTCCTGCCAATGGTGTATTTGTGTGTGCACCTTTCCTGACCCTTATGAGTAAGAAAGTAAAACATTTTTCTTTTGTTCATCCCTTATATGGTTAATAAAGTAACAAAAACAGTAGGAATACTTTGTACTTACCAAACTTTCCCATCATTAACCTACAGAAAAGGGAAAACAAAATGATAACCATTCACTTTATAATGTAGTCAAACAGCAGGTTTATAAAGAGAATAACTTGTAGTCTAATACATCTGTCTGTTATTTCCCTTAGAACACAAAATACTAAAGTACAAAAGCAGCTAACAATATTAGATATGGCTAAAGCAAGGTGAAAGAAGTGACAGTTAAAGGGACAGTGAACCCACATTTTTTCTTTCGTGATTCAAATTGAGCATGCAATTTTAAAGGGACACTCAGGTTAAATTAAATTTTCATGATTCAGATACAGCATGTAATTTTAAACAACTTTCCAATTTACTTTGATTAAAAAAAAGTGCACAGTCTTTTTATATTTACACTTTTTGAGTCACCAGCTCCTACTGAGCATGTGCAAGAACTCACAGACTATACGTATATGCATTTGTGATTGGCTGATTGCTATCACATGGTACAAGGGGAGTTGAAATATACATAACTTTGAAATTTGTTATAAAAAAATCTACTACTCATTTGAAGTTCAGACTAAGTGCTATTGCATTGTCTTGTTATCTTGCATTTGTTGATTATGCAAATCTAATGTGTTGACTGGTCCTTTAAGCAACTTTCTAATTGACTCCTATTATCAAATTCTCTTGGTATCTTTATTTGAAAAGCAAGAATGTAAGTTTAGATGTCGGCCTATTTTTGGTGATCAACCTGGGTTGTTCTTGCTGATTGGTGGATAAATTCACCTACCAATAAACAAGTGCTATACAGAGTCTGAACCAAAAATTGGCTGGCTCTTTAGCTTAGATGCCTTTTTCAAATAAAGATAGCAAGAGAACGAAGAAAAATTGCTAATAGGAGTAAATTAGAAAGTTGCTTAAAATTGCTGCTCTATCTGAATCATGAAAGAAAAAATTGGGTTCAGTGTCCCTTTAAAGTGAGACTTTTATGGATCAGATAGAGCATGCAATTTAAGACATTACTTTGTCCTCTTGTATCCTTTGCTGAAAAGCATACTTAGGCATGTTCAGGAACAGCAATACACTTCCGGCAGCTAGCAGGTGATTGGTGGCTACACAAATATGCCTCTTGTTATTGGCTAACCAGATGTGTTCAGCTAGCTCCCAGTACTGCCTTTCTGCTCTGTACCTGACTTTAAATTGACAGTTAAAATGAAACTTTATTGGACAGGATACACTGTTTTAAACAACTTTCCAATGTATTTTTATGATCAATGTTGTAAAGTTTTCTTGGTAACCTTTGTTAAAGAGTAAAAAGTGCCTTTAGCCTTCTGTTCATAGCAATGTTATACAATGTTTCAGACACTATTGCCAGATAGTGCTAAAGATGTGTAGTCTCCCTAAGCTGCTATCAGGCTACCTAGGTATGTTCTTCAACAAAGAATTCAATCTGAATTATGAACGTCTAATTTTGACTTTACTTTCCCTGTAACGAAAAGGTAAGTATTTTTTTTAAAAAGGGTGTTTGTCAGTGCCCCTGTTTTTAATATGATTTTTATAAACTGGGCTTTAATTGAATAAACTTTACAATCACTTTAGTAAATAAGGCTTCTGCAGAGAAATATAGAGAGTGAGGAGAGAAAGAGGGACATTAAAAGGGGAGAAAAAATGAAACAGAAGACAAAAAACGAAGGAGAGGAAGACAGGATGGATACGTGGGTAATAAAGGGGGATAGCAAGTGATTGGAGCATCTGTTTTTCTAGGAACTAATTTCAGATATCTGACGACACCTCACACGATCGGGGGAACATAAGGTTCTGAAACTTGTGGCTTTGATAAACAAAATTCCTCTTCGTTCAATGTCTCGAGCATTTTGTTCCAGCTGGCCGCAGACTACTGAAAAGTCAATTATACTGCGGACAAGTCTCACTGATTGTTAGTAACTGATATCCAAGCAGGGTTTTCAGAGTGCCAATCAAAGCAAAGAATTCATTATTTTCAGAGGAACAAAATAAACAATATGTTTGCAGCAACTGAAAAGAAACAAGATTACACGACCCAGGATCAAATTATCATCGGATGTGGGAGAGAAACAACAAAACAAAAAAAATTAACCAACAAAAACATTGTTTCTCCAAAATATATATCACTGACGTATTGTTTATATTTTTTAAATAAAAGATGAGAAATAGATTTAACCTTTTGGCTGCAGGAAAGTGTTGAGATTGAGTAGCAATTCAGTGTAACCTTCCCAAATCAGCTAAGGGGTTAAACAAGTTTCTGTAATGTTTATCTGCAGAAAACAGAAATTAAAACCCATAAGATACGCTGTAGATAAAGCCGCATCATCAGCAACACGAAATACAGGGCATGAAAAGAGATAGAATTCATAACATTGTAAAGACTTAAAGATACAGTATACTTTATACCAGGTGCAGAGTTTAAAACGTATGGGGAGTTGCTCCTTTATGTTTATTTATATATATTAAATAGCTATCTCTAACAACCTAATCACATGGGCTGTGCTTGCAGGGAGACCAGACCTCATTAGCTTATCTCTGTATATTTATACAAAATCCTCCTTAACTGTATACACAGTGAGACCAATACTTAGGGCCTGATTCTCAAAAACTCACTGTCATGGAGGGAAATCATGAGCCTATTTTACTGAGCATTATAATGTAAAGTCTCTCCTTCACATACAGACTATTAATGGCTCCCCTTAATTAGATACACAATTCCCAAGGTACAAAATGCAATTAAAACAATCTTTAAGAGGGACAAAGCCTCTTACAGAATCTCACCAGACCAGAGAGCTTTAAAAAAATCAGCAATTTAGAGAAAACGATGAAAAATGAACATATTATTTTATCTCTGTCGACCCTCCACTGGGAATTTGGTTTCTTCTAGACTTTCTTGTGTACATAGCTTTTCTATAACTAATATTTCAGTATATGTGGGGATACAAAATAAAAGTAAAGGATATTTTTGTCACTAATTTATTATACTCCAGTAGGTAAAATGGTTAATTGAGAACAAATTAAACAGGAGGGTAAAAGAAAGAGTACACTGCCCCTTTAAGGAAATATTGAAACAAACAATTTAATACTTAGGCTGGATTATAGCCTATTTGTTAATTTAATGTTCATAGTGATGATAAATAAAGGATCCTCCCATTCTACTGTGCAAACAAACTAGATAAATATAAAATCAAACACCATAATGTCCAACAGCAGATCTCAAAACCTGACCTTATACACTCAGCTCGTCTACTAGTAGTCAAGCAAATGATAATCTTATTAGAAGTTATAAAAAGCAGTCGTATCAAGGTATCTTTCACACTGAATAATTAATCTAATCTATTTGTCACTGTCCTGTTATCACCACCAATTAATCTGTAAACATGGAAAACCCATTAAATAATTATATCAATGTATATATTATAAAAAAATGACACTCGTCCACAGAAGCAGACAGTCAATACAGAACTGAAACATATCAGCAGAGGTAATGGAATAGGAGTAGAACGTTGATCTGTAAAGGGAGGCAGAAGATGAATCCCTGCGACAGAATTTACAGAGAGCCAATGAAAAGATTTCCCAGAGGCGAAAACATGGTGTCATGAGGCAATACTCCCTTCATATCCCTCTGACAAGCACTGTACAGTGAGGGAAACTGGGTTTCAATATCCTCAAAACGCCTTTCACTGAAGAAATCAAGCACATCATGCTTCAACCACCTCCGATGGAGGCAAAGTTTAAACTGAGGTATTAATGAGGTGGGTGGGGTATTTATAGGATTTTGAGATATGGCAAACTTTGCCTCCTCCTGGTAGGAATGTATATCTCATACGCAACAGCTCGTTGACTCTCGCCACCAAATATGAAAGAAATGTCTTTAATGTCTTTTTAATCCCCTTTTCTAAGCAAAAATAATAATGTACAATAAGTTATTCCAGCAGGACATATTACAATCCTTTCTGTGTGATCACAAAATCATACCCAATATTTATAACAACATCAGAACTGTTTGATGTGGGCGGAGTCTAGGAAGAGGCTAAGCTACCAGGGGGAGGAGTCTAGAAATATTGGTGTTGGGTGTGTCTGGGAAGGTCTGTTCCTAAATTACAACCATCTTACAAACTCTTGGACAATTGGGAGCTACGACCAAACCTCAGGAATCATCAAGTTAATCTGCCATACAAGTCAGCAACCATTTCATCTGCTGTAAAACATCCATATAATACACTTCTTTTTAGTTTTATTTCCATTATAGCAATATATATTGGTGATAGTGGATGGCCTTTATTAGATGGCAATGGAAACAGTGTTAAAAAGCCAAGTAAAACAGATGATATAATAGTCTGCTCTATGACATCATAGCATATGCATACATTTCTAAAAATTGGAAAGTGTTTCATAAACAAATATAAGTAAGATGATGAGCATGCAAACAACAAGCTAAGGCATAAATACATCATACATCATCACCTTAAAGGGACAGTCTGTTTCAAGCAGTAAGTAGTGACATACACTTAATAGAAATCATTTTTACCTTTTATTTCATTTTTAATCTGTATTTGTTCAGCGTCCATTGCTTCCTGTAAGGAGCCTGTGGTCTCTACAGGAAGGTTTATCTAGCGTAATTTCATAAAACTTCTAGAGTAACATAGACTAGTTTAGTATTAAGTGAATAGACCGGAATAAACTGAGCGTTAGATTTGCCCATGCTCAGAATAGGCAGAATGCAACTGCCAATATGTCTACTCCCTTATCACCCTGAGGGCAGGGGCTACAATGAGAAATTCAAAGTGTTCATTTTGCAAAAAACATAATTTATGCTTACCTGATAAATTTATTTCTCTTGTAGTGTATCCAGTCCACGGATCATCCATTACTTGTGGGATATTCTCCTTCCCAACAGGAAGTTGCAAGAGGATCACCCACAGCAGAGCTGCTATATAGCTCCTCCCCTAACTGTCATATCCAGTCATTCGACCGAAAACAAACAGAGAAAGGAGAAACCATAGGGTGCAGTGGTGACTGTAGTTTAATTAAAATTTAGACCTGCCTTAAAAGGACAGGGCGGGCCGTGGACTGGATACACTACAAGAGAAATAAATTTATCAGGTAAGCATAAATTATGTTTTCTCTTGTTAAGTGTATCCAGTCCACGGATCATCCATTACTTGTTGGATACCAATACCAAAGCTAAAGTACACAGAAGATGGGAGGGACAAGGCAGGATTAAGCGGAAGGAACCACTGCCTGAAGAACCTTTCTCCCAAAAACAGCCTCCGAAGAAGCAAAAGTATCAAATTTGTAAAATTTTGAAAAAGTGTGAAGCGAAGACCAAGTCGCAGCCTTGCAAATCTGTTCAACAGAGGCCTCATTTTTGAAGGCCCATGTAGAAGCCACAGCTCTAGTAGAATGAGCTGTAATCCTTTCAGGGAGCTGCTGTCCAGCAGTCTCATAGGCTAGGCGTATTACGCTCCGAAGCCAAAAGGACAGAGAGGTTGCCAAAGCTTTTTGACCTCTCCTCTGTCCAGAGTAAACGACAAACAGGGAAGATGTTTGATGAAAAATCCTTAGTAGCTTGTAAGTAAAACTTCAAGGCACGGACTACGTCCAGATTATGTAAAAGACGTTCCTTCTTTGAAGAAGGATTAGGACACAATGATGGAACAACAATCTCTTGATTGATATTCTTGTTAGAAACCACCTTAAGTAAAAACCCAGGTTTGGTACGCAGAATTACCTTATCTGCATGAAAAATCAGATAAGGAGAATCACATTGAAAGGCAGATAGCTCAGAGACTCTCCGAGCCAAGGAAATAGCCATCAAAAACAGAACTTTCCAAGATAAAAGTTTAATATCAATGGAATGAAGGGGTTCAAACGGAACTCCTTGAAGAACTTTAAGAACCAAGTTTAAGCTCCACGGAGGAGCAACAGGTTTAAACACAGGCTTAATTCTAACCAAAGCCTGGCAAAATGCCTGAACATCTGGAACCTCTGCCAGACGCTTGTGCAAAAGAATAGACAGAGCAGAAATCTGTCCCTTTAAGGAACTAGCTGATAATCCTTTGTCCAAGCCCTCTTGGAGAAAAGACAATATTCTAGGAATCCTAACCTTACTCCATGAGTAATTCTTGGATTCACACCAATAAGGATATTTACTCCATATCTTTTCCTGGTAACAGGCTTTCGTGCCTGTATTAAGGTATCAATGACTGACTCGGAGAAGCCACGCTTTGATAGAATCAAGCGTTCAATCTCCATGCAGTCAGTCTCAGAGAAATTAGATTTGGATGATTGAAAGGACCTTGTATCAGAAGGTCCTGTCTTAGAGGCAGAGTCCATGGTGGAAAGGATGACATGTCCACTAGGTCTGCATACCAAGTCCTGCGTGGCCAGGTGCTATCAGAATCACCGATGCTCTCTCCTGTTTGATTTTGGCAATCAGTCGAGGGAGCAGAGGAAACGGTGGAAACACATAAGCCAGGTTGAAGAACCAAGGAGCTGCTAGAGCATCTATCAGCGTCGCTTCTGGGTCCCTGGACCTGGATCCATAACAAGGGAGCTTGGCGTTCTGGCGAGACGCCATGAGATCCAACTCTTGTTTGCCCCAACGATGAATCAATTGAGCAAACACCTCCGGATGGAGTTCCCACTCCCCCGGATGGAAAGTCTGACGACTTAGAAAATCCGCCTCCCAGTTCTCCACGCCTGGGATATGGATTGCTGACAGGTGGCAAGAGTGGAACTCTGCCCAGCGAATTATTTTTGAGACTTCTAACATCGCTAGGGAACTCCTGGTTCCCCCTTGATGGTTGATGTAAGCCACAGTCGTGATGGTGTCCGACTGAAATCTGATGAACCTCAGTGTTGCTAACTGAGGCCAAGCCAGAAGAGCATTGAATATCGCTCTTAACTCCAGAATATTTATTGGAAGGAGTTTCTCCTCCTGAGTCCACGATCCCTGTGCCTTCAGGGAGTTCCAGACTGCACCCCAACCTAGAAGGCTGGCATCTGTTGTTACAATTGTCCAATCTGGCCTCTCTGGTCTCTTGATCCAGATTTAGCAGAGGGGACAAATCTGTGTAATCCCCATTCCACTGACTCAGCATGCATAATTGCAGCGGTCTGAGATGTAGGCGCGCAAATGGCACTATGTCCATTGCCGCTACCATTAAGCCGATTACCTCCATACACTGAGCCACCGAAGGGCGCGGAATGGAGTGAAGAACACGGCAAGCATTTAGAAGTTTTGATAACCTGGACTCCGTCAGGTAAATTTTCATTTCTACAGAATCTATAAGAGTCCCTAAGAAGGAGACTCTTGTGAGTGGGGATAGAGAACTCTTTTCCTCGTTCACTTTCCACCCGTGCGACCTCAGAAATGCCAGAACTATCTCTGTATGAGACTTGGCAACTTGAAAGTTTGACGCCTGTATCAGGATGTCGTCTAGATACGTTCTAAGCTTGTCAATAATTTCATTCAATGGAGCTGTCTGGATGGCCTCTTCCAGGACCTCAAACCAGAATGCCGCCGCAGCAGTGACAGGCGCTATGCATGCAAGGGGCTGTAAAATAAAACCTTGTTGAATAAACATTTTCTTAAGGTAACCCTCCAATTTTTTATCCATTGGATCTGAAAAAGCACAACTGTCCTCAACCGGGATAGTGGTACGCTTTGCTAAAGTAGAGACTGCTCCCTCTACCTTAGGGACCGTCTGCCATAAGTCCCGTGTAGTGGCGTCTATTGGAAAGATTTTTCTAAATATAGGAGGTGGGGAAAAAGGCACACCTGGTCTATCCCACTCCTTGCTAATAATTTCTGTAAGCCTTTTAGGTATAGGAAAAACATCAGTACACATCGGCACCGCATAGTATTTATCCAGCCTACACAATTTCTCTGGTACTGCAACTGTGTTACAGTCATTCAGAGCAGCTAATACCTCCCCAAGCAATACATGGAGGTTCTCAAGCTAAAATTTTAAATTAGAAATCTCTGAATCAGGTTTCCCCGAATCAGAGACGTCACCCACAGACTGAAGCTCTCCGTCCTCATGATCTGCATATTGTGACGCAGTATCAGACATGGCCCTTACAGCATCTGCGCGCTCTGTATTTCTCCTAACCCCAGAGCAATCGCGCTTGCCTCTTAATTCAGGCAACCTGGATAATACCTCTGACAGGGTATTATTCATGATTGCAGCCATGTCCTGCAAGGTAATCGCTATGGGCGTTCCTGATGCAATTGGCGCCATATTAGCGTGCATCCCCTGAGCGGGAGGCGAAGGGTCTGACACGTGGGGAGAGTTAGTCGGCATAACTTCCCCCTCATCAGAATCTTCTGGTGATATTTCTTTTATAGTTAAAGACTGATCTTTACTGTTTAAGGTGAAAATCAATACATTTAGTACACATTCTCCTATGGGGCTCCACCATGGCTTTCAAACATAATGAATAAGTAGTTTCCTCTGTGTCAGACATGTTTAAACAGACTAGCAATGAGACTAGCAAGCTTGGAAAACACTTTAAACAAGTTTACAAGCAATATAAAAAAACGTTACTGCACCTTTAAGAAACACAAATTTTTGCCAAAATTTGAAATAACAGTGAAAAAAGGCAGTTACACTAACGAAATTTTTACAGTGTATGTAACAAGTTAGCAGAGCATTGCACCCACTTGCAAATGGCGTGTTGTTTTTTTTTTTTTTTTAAATAGTCACAACAACTGCCACAGCTCTACTGTGGCTTGTTACCTCCCTCAAAAACGACTTTGAAGCCTTTTGAGCCCTCCAGAGATATCCTGGATCATGCAGGAAGAAGCTGGATGTCTGTGTCTGTAATTTTTGCTGCACAAAAAAATCCCTCCCACTCATATTACAACAGTGGAAAGTCAGGAAACTGTTACTAGGCAGAATTCAAGCCAGCCATGTGGAAAAAAACTAGGCCCCAATAAGTTTTATCACCAAACATATATAAAAACGATTAAACATGCCAGGAAACGTTTTATATTACATTTTTATAAGAGTATGTATCTCTATTAATAAGCCTGATACCAGTAGTTCTCACTGCATTTAAGGCTTTACTTATATTAGTTCAGTATCAGCAGCATTTTCTAGCAAATTCCATCCCTAGAAATATATTAACTGCACATACCTTATTGCAGGATAACCTGCACGCCATTCCCTCTCTGAAGTTACCTCACTCCTCAGAATATGCGAGAACAGCCATGGATCTTAGTTACTTCTGCTAAGATCATAGAAAACGCAGGCAGATTCTTCTTCTAAATACTGCCTGAGATAAACAGTACACTCCGGTACCATTTAAAAATAACAAACTTTTGATTGAAGAATAAACTAAGTATAAAACACCACACTCCTCTTACGACCTCCATCTTGGTTGAGGCTTGCAAGAGAATGACTGGATATGACAGTTAGGGGAGGAGCTATATAGCAGCTCTGCTGTGGGTGATCCTCTTGCAACTTCCTGTTGGGAAGGAGAATATCCCACAAGTAATGGATGATCCGTGGACTGGATACACTTAACAAGAGAAAAACAAGTTGTTTACTGGTTTTATTTAACATATTTGTTTTTACTAAAGGAGCACTGTCTGATATAGCTATCTATCTTATATAACATTTAAGTTAATAAAGATCAAACTCTTAAAAGGGACAGTCAAAACCAAGGGACAGTCAGTTGTTTAAAAAGATAGATAATCCCTTAATTACCCATTCCCCAGTTTTGCATAACCAACACGGTTATATTAATAGAGAAAAAAGATATATAGGCGCTAGAGTAAATAAGAAACAGAATACCACTGAAATGTGTATAAAAATAGGTTGCGAGCATATTAATGACTACTGTTATACAGCTCCTAATAATAAAAGTAATAACTTTGATAATGTCCATACATAATAAAAAATGTCCGTATATTATAAAAAGTGTCCATACATAGTCTACAATCAAATGAATATCAGTATTTAAAAGCCCAGTTCATGCATTATATATGATCTGTATTGTATGGCAATACCAACTCCTGGATGTTACATTTTTCTGAGGCAGTCCACTTATATTTTATTTCAGAAATCCTGTACACGGTTTGTGTTAAAGTCACAGGAACTGTTGGTATTCGCCTCACTAGAAGAAACTTTTGCCGGGTGCTCTTCTTCTATCTGATGTCTCCTTCGCTTCAGAGAAAAAGCTGCACGGTCGATGTGAAAAAAGAACAAGAGCGCAACCTCCGACTCAAGTATAGTTTTATTAAAGACAGAATAAGCGCTAAATACATATGCACTTACAAAAATTAAAACATTAGTCAGCCTGTCAATACGACAAGTCCGCTGTGTCTGCTGTACTCTTGCAAGTGATCCTAAGCCCTTATTGTGGTTCCGTGGTCTTTTTTGCAAATTCACCGATTTTGGATGGACCTCTTTGGGACCTCCGTGGGCTGTTTATCGCTGCAAGCTGTGTCCTACACTGTATGTTCCTCAATGCGTTTCCCCCGATGCCGGTCGGGTTTTCTTAAGAGGTTAGATTGTGTGATAGTTTCGGCATACGCAGGCTTTTTTTGCATTAAAAAGAACCGCCCCTAATACTGTGTAGCCAATCACTCAAGGTGAGTAAATGACGTTGCCGTAAGCCATCAGACAATGTTTATAATGCTACAAAATCATTGTATCTACATAGACATTTAAAAAAATTGATTTCATCCTTTACCTTACAATCGTTCTAGATAAAAAATACAAATCTATTTAAAAGTGCATACTAAATTAAAATACTTGAGAAAGCCCAACTGGCATCGGGGGAAACGCGTTGAGGAACATACACTGTAGGACACAGCTTGCAGTGATAAACAGCCCACGGAGGTCCCACCAAAATCGGTGAATTTGCAAAAAAGACCACGGAACCACAACAAGGGCTTAGGATCACTTGCAAGAGTACAGCGGAGTACAGCAGAAACAGCGGACTTGTCGTATTGACAGGCTAACTAATGTTTTAATTTTTGCAAGTGCATATGTATTTAGCGCTTATTCTGTCTTTAATAAAACTATACTTGAGTCGGAGGTTGCGCTCTTGTTCTTTTTTCACATAGACGGTTATATTAATATACTTTTTACCTCTGTGATTATCTTGTATCTAAGCCTCTGCAAACTGTCCCCTTATTTCAGTTTTTTTGTCAGACTTGCATTTTAGCCAATTAGTGCTCACTTCCTCGGTAAATTCACATGCATGAGCTCAATGTTATCTATATGAAACACATGAACTAACGCCCTCTAGTCATGAAAAACCATTCAGATTAGAGGCGGCCTTCAAGGTCTAAGAAATTAGCATATGAACCTTCTAGGTTTAGTTTTCAACTAAGAATACCAAGAGAACAAAGCAAAATTGGTGATAAAAGTAAATTGAAAAGTTGTTTAAAATTACATTCCCTATTTAAATCATTTTTTTTTTTTTTGGACTTGACTGTCTCTTTAAGGGAGTCTCTACTTTTAAGCTTCTGTGCACCACAAAGCAAAGAGACGTTACTATCATCCCAAAGACACAACACAATTATGTGACCCCAGACCTGCAGGAAGTACCTCCCCCTACACATAACACAAGCAGATACCCATATGGGGGGGATCACATGGCCAACTAGCAAGCTTATTTTATTTTTCTGTAAAAATACAAAAGTCTTTCACTTTCAGTATAAGCTAAATGGTAAAAGATTTGGCTGATTTGGTAGGAAAAAAAAGTGCTTAGCTTCCCAATCCCCTAAAACTAAAATGTAAATAATGTAATGAGGAGCCAGATTATAGTTTTTTTAGGGCACAGGTATAGTAGGAGCATACTTAGATATGCTGTATATATGTAGTGTGAAGTAAAATGAGAAACTGAGGTAAAATCCTAGCTTCTTTCAATGAGAAAATACTGAGGTATGCTTAGGAGCGTGCATGTGACTAGCACTACTGGCATAACATTGTTACAAGCATTTTTGAGCACTAAATGGCAGCAGTGTTTGCAGCAATGTTTTACATATAATCCTCAAAACACATGGAGGTTACTGAGTGTACCTCAGTATGCTCTCATAAAAAGGGTGCAAGTTTTAGCAAAGGGTACCAAGAGAAGAATTAAATCTGAAAGTGTTTTGTGTTTTGTTTGCAAATGTAAGCTCTGCCTGACTTTAACGTCCTTTTAAACCAGCTACATAAGGAATTCCCAGACGTACTCAGTAGTGGTTGTCAGTTCTTCGGTCACATGAGTCGTCTGCAGGAGACCGTCCCGTTTCTAAAAGACAAAAACAAATGAATATTGTGCAGCAAAGTGCTCTCAGAAAGAAGCCAGAGCATTGCTAGACACTATTTAAAGGGACACTGTACAATAACATTTGTCACCCCTTGATTGTTATACCAACTGCAGAGCATTAAATGCATAGGAAATTGTTCCTTCATATTTATTTTTGCATTTGAAAAAACTGTTGCTCAGTAAGCCATTACCTATTCTTATAGACACAGACTTACAAATGGACTGAGCCTGCAGGTATAGCAGACCTGCTTGTGTTATCTCTGTCTAAACACCCACCCTAATCGTTAGGTACTGAAATTATAATTAGATATTAGTTATTTTTTAATACAAAAATCTCCTACCCTCCACTGTGAATATAATAATAATTCTCTCCTGTTTACATAGCTTTTCCACACAGAAAACATCTGTATTCCTATTTACAGAAAAGGTGGTGGTTTTAACATACAACATAAGCTATTTTAAATATCAAAATAAAGGTAAATGAGACTTTTGCAAATTAACTTATTTTTTTCTTGGAATAAACCTCTATATTATTTTTTTGCTAGCAAACGTGTGTAAAACGGATACTGAACGTAAAAATAATCTAACAATGCAGAATGGAAGGCAATGATGCGCTATACACACAGGAAGTGAGTTTGGATTTACAATAAAGACTGTAAAATGTTACGTGCACTTTTCATTGGACATTAAAAGTAGAGCTTGTAAAATATGTAATATGTTTAATAAAATCAAAGCTCAAATGATTTCAAATCATTGATTAACAAATTAATTTGATAGCAAAAAAGGCTAAATCATTTATTTAAATGCCTCGAATAATCACTATTAACATTCGAGGCAGCCAATCTAGTGAGGACCAAGCAGTATGGTACAGTCTGATCTAACACTATAGCTGCTAACTCTGCTGCCATCTTGTGGGTAATTGCAGAAATACACTTGGCTAAGATTTCAAGGTTTTCTTTTTTTATACACATAACTCTTGAAGGTGACAAAGTGTTTAGTGCACATACCTTGGATTATAAACCTATAAATAATACTTATTCTTCTCCAACGTAATGGTACTCAGTTTATTGAGCTGGGATAGATGGAAAATGTTGTTAACCTTGCTAGGAATTAAACCTGCCTCTTAAGACACTATAGGCAGTGTAGTTACCTAGTTAAAAACTCCTCAATCTATGTATCCCAGTGTAATCCAGCACAGTTATCATTGGGACTACAGATAGTTCCAAAGCTTTGCAACTCATGATTTGCAATGCGGCACCAACTGTTTGTAACAGCCAACATATTACGCAGCTCTGTAACATTAAGTTTACAGTTGTGTTTAATCAGAAGACATTTACATGAATCATAAAGGACAGAGAGTCCTATCCTTGAGTCGCTGTTTACATTAAAACAAATCACCAGGACAGGTGGACTGGGGAGATTACTAAAGAGAACATTTTAGTATCAATGCTTTGTTACCCACGCTTGGGTTATGCGGCACCAGCTGGTAGTAATGAGAAACTTTGTTATAAAGAACTGAATATCAGCATATCTTGGAGTGCCAATCGAAAAAAAAAATATTTTTAAAACAATCTCTGCTGAAACAACCTACGCGTTTTGAGCTGCATTGCCAGCACTCTGAGTTCATCTGGCAGTCTCACCTTGACTACAACCACTTGCACGCACACATGTTCAGGAAGTCGAATCGGAGCTTGGAAATGCATAGCCAGGGCTACTAGAAGATGTAGAATGGCAACCAAATTCTTTCCGTGGATTGCTTAAAAAGAGGGAAGAAAAAAAAGAGCTTATAAAATATTTATCACTAACACAAACTGCGTGAGACGGCAGTGTGCTGAGCAATAACCTCAGCATACAGTGAATACATTTAGTATAAGCACTTCCCTGAGGCTAAAAAAACATTTATTATGGTATAAGAGTATTTACAGTTACTTTTTCTGATGTTTTGATTTAAAAATCCCCTGAAATGGTCAGAGCAAGTAATAAACCGTAAGCCCGTATAGCGCATAACATTTTAAACAACTTTCTAATTTACTTCTATTATCAAATTTACTTTGTTCTATTCGTTCCTTTGTTAAAAAAAGCATACTGCGATAGGTTCAGGAGCGTGCATGTCTCTGCAGAATGTTATACATCTGCAAGAGCACTAGTGTTTCCTGCCATGTGCACACTACCTACATAGGTTAGCTCTTCAATAAAGAACACAATGAGAATGAAACAAATTTAACAAATAGAATTGGAACCTTTGTTAAAATTGTATGCGCTATCTGAATCTGAAGAAAACATTTTAGATTTCATGTCCCTTTAAAAGCACCTTGTTGCTTGAAAGGGAGGGGCTGTATACAGAAAGACAGGTAGAAAGATCAGGAAAGACGTACAGAAAGCAGAACAAGAGACCCTGTTTACAGCAGAACAGAGACATGGGCCATGCAGAACGGATTGAAAGGAGAGGAGTTAAGAGTAAGAAATTCATTACTTAAGAAACAGCTGTAGCAAACTGAAAATATGCCTCCTACCATTTTACTTTTCTTAGTGACTGCTCCTGCATGTAGGTAATATTCTTGTCAATCAAATACTGTAAGTACTGCACGTGCACATCAGTTAAATTGACAAGCTTGCTTTGCATAAGGTGCCAATCGCTTAAAGTGATGGTAAATTCTAGAGTTTCAAAAACACTAGGATTTACTATCACTAAAAATAAAGGTGATCTCCATTCATCAGTTTAAAAAAAAAAAATGAATAGGTTTTTTCAAAGAGGTGACATTTCCACCTCTTACCCAATAGCTGTGCTTGCCCTTCGGCATTTTGAAACGCTAGAATTTATCATCACTTCAAGTATGTAAAACAGCCAAAAACGGCATAGATATGGCAAATCGGTACTACTGCTTATGGACAGTCTAAATATTCACTAACAACATTTAGCAAACTAGCTTGTGCCCCTCCTGGGTGAAGCCCTGGGATATTTTCTGGCCCCTCCCCCAAACTTACAGTCAACATTCCAGCGTATAGCCCACCCCTGCGGTCTCAGGAGCTCCTGCACAGCTTCCAGGACAGTCTGCAGCTTCTGTTTCTGACCAATTTCTGACTGCGTCACCTCTGCTACGTTCAGTTTACGCTGGGCTTGTGTCTCTGTGTTTTCATTGCAAGGAAGAAATAACCAGTCATTCTGTAGCTCTGGAACAGGCTGTGGCATTTTGTAGTGCATAAAGTTTTACATATAATTTAATCTAATATTTACACAGAATTCCTAATTATTATTAGTGCAGGTGGATAAACATATTGGAAATCTGACGAATCACAGAACACATTGACATTACTGCAGAAACATTTTATTCACACATTTTAACAACTAAAATCATCTTGGCAAGTTTAGTGCGTGCTCAAAGGTAGGGATTACTTTTTTCAGCTTATTAAAGAGATCACTGAGCATAAAGTGCATTAATAGGAGGTATTTAGTTCTACATACAGTACCCCACGCATGTCTAATTAGATTACTCTTTAAGTGAATCCTAACTAAATATGCTTAGGAAACCTTTCATTTTTTGTGATAGTACAGTGCTATAAATATAGCAGGGAGGATTACCTAGATATTACATAGCTATAACAAGGATATAAAGTCATAAGTATATCACAAAGCACCACATTTAAAAAGATCTACATGAAAAACAGATGGTTTAATAGCATTTCATGCAGGTGATGAGAGTCCACGATCCATTACTCCTGGGAATTACTCTCTTTCTAACCACTAGGAGGAAGCAAAGATTCACAAAAATCCAAGAGCCTTATAAAACCTCTTCCACCTCTATGATAACTAGTCTTGGCTTTGCCTTGGTGGAGTTAGGTGAAGAATGAAGGTGCTCCAGATGTTTTCTATGAGAGGGGTCTCAGACTGATTGGGATGTATTGGGAGTATCAGGTAGTGGCACAATCACACCTTTTCGGGAGTTAGTCACAAGCTTACGCAGGTGTTGCAGGGATATGTACTTTGCCTGTTCCTGCTGGGACGTCGGTATGCTCCTATATTCCATTTGCTGTTATGTTTCAGCACTGATTTGGCTTTCTATTGGATCATGTCTTCCAGTAGTTGGGTGCATATGGGTAAGTACTTTTTTATTATCATTCCGACACTCATATAAGCCTGTAATGCTTTAATGTAATTGTCTATTACAGGGAGTGCAGAATTATTAGGCAAGTTGTATTTTTGAGGATTAATTTTATTATTGAACAACAACCATGTTCTCAATGAACCCAAAAAACTCATTAATATCAAAGCTGAATAGTTTTGGAAGTAGTTTTTAGTTTGTTTTTAGTTATAGCTATTTTAGGGGGATATCTGTGTGTGCAGTTGACTATTACTGTGCATAATTATTAGGCAACTTAACAAAAAACAAATATATACCCATTTCAATTATTTATTTTTACCAGTGAAACCAATATAACATCTCAACATTCACAAATATACATTTCTGACATTCAAAAACAAAACAAAAACAAATCAGTGACCAATATAGCCACCTTTCTTTGCAAGGACACTCAAAAGCCTGCCATCCATGGATTCTGTCAGTGTTTTGATCTCTTCACCATCAACATTGCGTGCAGCAGCAACCACAGCCTCCCAGACACTGTTCAGAGAGGTGTACTGTTTTCCCTCCTTGTAAATCTCACATTTGATGATGGACCACAGGTTCTCAATGGGGTTCAGATCAGGTGAACAAGGAGGCCATGTCATTAGATTTTCTTCTTTTATACCCTTTCTTGCCAGCCACGCTGTGGAGTACTTGGACGCGTGTGATGGAGCATTGTCCTGCATGAAAATCATGTTTTTCTTGAAGGATGCAGACTTCTTCCTGTACCACTGCTTGAAGAAGGTGTCTTCCAGAAACTGGCAGTAGGACTGGGAGTTGAGCTTGACTCCATCCTCAACCCGAAAAGGCCCCACAAGCTCATCTTTGATGATACCAGCCCAAACCAGTACTCCACCTCCACCTTGCTGGCATCTGAGTCGGACTGGAGCTCTCTGCCCTTTACCAATGCAGCCACGGGCCCATCCATCTGGCCCATCAAGACTTACTCTCATTTCATCAGTCCATAAAACCTTAGAAAAATCAGTCTTGAGATATTTCTTGGCCCAGTCTTGACGTTTCAGCTTGTGTGTCTTGTTCAGTGGTGGTCGTCTTTCAGCCTTTCTTACCTTGGCCATGTCTCTGAGTATTGCACACCTTGTGCTTTTGGGCACTCCAGTGATGTTGCAGCTCTGAAATATGGCCAAACTGGTGGCAAGTGGCATCTTGGCAGCTGCACGCTTGACTTTTCTCAGTTCATGGGCAGTTATTTTGCGCCTTGGTTTTTCCACACGCTTCTTGCGACCCTGTTGACTATTTTGAATGAAACGCTTGATTGTTCGATGATCACGCTTCAGAAGCTTTGCAATTTTAAGAGTGCTGCATCCCTCTGCAAGATATCTCACTATTTCTGACTTTTCTGAGCCTGTCAAGTCCTTCTTTTGACCCATTTTGCCAAAGGAAAGGAAGTTGCCTAATAATTATGCACACCTGATATAGGGTGTTGATGTCATTAGACCATACCCCTTCTCATTACAGAGATGCACATCACCTAATATGCTTAATTGGTAGTAGGCTTTCGAGCCTATACAGCTTGGAGTAAGACAACATGCATAAAGAGGATGATGTGGTCAAAATACTCATTTGCCTAATAATTCTGCACTCCCTGTATACTGTGTAGTCTAAAAACAATGCTATTACTCGGTTCTCCCGCGTGCCAATTTTCTTTTCTAGGGTTAGCGCTCTAAGATCTTGCCTTTCCTTGTTTAATTATTTTTTTTGGAGGGTGTAAGATTTTCACTGATTTGGGGAATATAGCCTAATATTGATTATCTCTATATTTTTATAGATTTTCATTTATTATGGAGCCTTGTTTGCCTGTCCCTGAAACCTCTTTAGCAGCTGACTTATCTAAACAATATCCTACCAATGTGTGTACTGTAAACAGGCTGATGTATTGCCTCAAACTCAGCTGTGCATTGCTTTTTAAAACGTTATTATGCAGTCAAATCAGACCGATGCTGTTCTTGCTTTGACTTGAGTGTCTCAAAATTCATAACTAAATTGTTCACCAAAGATCGTATTTTATATAAAACGTAACATTTTTAGGTAAATTACACAGAAATAAATCGTATTGAAGGGATACTAAACCCACATTTTTTCTTTCACGATTCAGATAGAGCATGCTATTATTCTTCGTTCTCTTGCTGTTTATTTCAAAAGCAAGAATCTAAGATTAGGAGCTAGCCATTTTTGGTTCAGCTCCTGGGTAGTTCTTGCTGATTGGTGGCTAAATGTAGCCACCAATCAACAAGCGCTACCCAGGGTGCTGAAGTGTTTTTTATAATCTACGTTATTTATAATATTATACAGTGATGAACAAGAGAATCTACCATTTTTAAATGCATTTAGTAATGGTGCAAGTATAGGAGAATCCCATGTGTTCCCATATAACCTTATAAGTTTCAAACAATAATGTCTAACTTACAAAAAGGCATAATATTGTTCATTTGGTACCAAGAACTAAGTTCTTACAGTTTAGGCACCTGCTGATCTTTATTGACCAATTGTACCATGTTGAGTAGGCCATTATCTCTCCATTGAGAAAAAAATACTGCAAGAAAGACCATGTTTAAAGTCTTGATTTCCTATAATAGAGGAAAAGTGTGAGACTGCATAGTTGATCTTTAGGTGTTTGTAAAATAATTATATGTAAAATATTTTGTAAATAAAAGGGGTTTAACTATTTGGGATTCAATATCAAATAAGGTAAAATTACCAGTTTCTAATAACCAATCAAGGGCACTTTCCCCCACCGCCACCAGATTATATAATCAGAATATTTGGAAGATCTAGTCCTAGATATTTCCTCTGTAGTAATATTTTTTTTGTAGCTGGGTTAGCAGATATTTGAATCCCTAGATAAACTAAAGACTGTTTCACCTCCTTAAAAACCCTTGTTTGAGTCTGGCTTTTTATGAATCCATAATACCTCAGACTTGCTTGAATTTATTCTATACCCAGAAAATTATCCAAACGTCTCTATAATTTGGCAGCTATTACATTTTTATTTGATTGCGTAGAGAAAACTAATAGATCATCTGCGTATACTGCAAGTTTAATATCCGCTCTTTCCAGTAGAATACAAATCTTTAATTTCAATTTTTTTTTTTTTAATAACACTTGTTTACAGGAAATACAATATGATTTTTTCTTTTGGAAGTACATTTCTTTTTTTTGGGGAATTACACAGGACAGTATGACTTCAGAGCTATGGTTAACTGTTACGTTCAATTAAAAAGCTGCACAAAATACAAAATGTATGCTTACCTGAAAAATTATTTTCTTACCTGGCAGGGAGAGTCCACAAATGAATTTGTTACAGTTGGGAATAACATCACCTAGCCACCAGGAGGAGGCAAAGACACACCAGCCAAAGCTATAAATATCACTCCCACTTCCCCTACCCTCCCAGTCATTCAGCTGAGAAAAAAAGCAGGAGAAACACTAAGGGTATAAAGGTGCCTGAAGATAAGGAAAAAACATAATTTATGCTTACCTGATAAATTTATTTCTCTTGTAGTGTATCCCAGTCCACGGATCATCCATTACTTGTGGGATATTCTCCTTCCCAAATGGAAGTTGCAAGAGGATCACCCACAGCAGAGCTGCTATATAGCTCCTCCCCTCACTGCCATATCCAGTCATTCGACCAAAACAAGACGAGAAAGGAGAAACCATAGGGTGCAGTGGTGACTGTAGTTTAATTAAAATTTAGACCTGCCTTAAAAGGACAGGGCGGGCCGTGGACTGGATACACTACAAGAGAAATAAATTTATCAGGTAAGCATAAATTATGTTTTCTCTTGTTAAGTGTATCCAGTCCACGGATCATCCATTACTTGTGGGATACCAATACCAAAGCTAAAGTACACGGATGATGGGAGGGACAAGGCAGGAACTTAAACGGAAGGAACCACTGCCTGTAGAACCTTTCTCCCAAAAACAGCCTCCGAAGAAGCAAAAGTGTCAAATTTGTAAAATTTTGAAAAGGTGTGAAGCGAAGACCAAGTCGCAGCCTTGCAAATCTGTTCACCAGAGGCCTCATTTTTAAAGGCCCAGGTGGAAGCCACAGCTCTAGTAGAATGAGCTGTAATCCTTTCAGGGGGCTGCTGTCCAGCAGTCTCATAGGCTAAGCGTATTATGCTCCGAAGCCAAAAGGAGAGAGAGGTTGCCGAAGCTTTTTGACCTCTCCTCTGTCCAGAGTAAACGACAAACAGGGCAGATGTTTGACGAAAATCTTTAGTAGCCTGTAAGTAAAACTTCAAGGCACGGACTACGTCCAGATTATGCAAAAGACGTTCCTTCTTTGAAGAAGGATTAGGACACAATGATGGAACAACAATCTCTTGATTGATATTCCTGTTAGAAACCACCTTAGGTAAAAACCCAGGTTTGGTACGCAGAACTACCTTGTCTGAATGAAAAATCAGATAAGGAGAATCACAATGTAAGGCAGATAACTCAGAGACTCTTCGAGCCGAGGAAATAGCCATCAAAAACAGAACTTTCCAAGATAAAAGTTTAATATCAATGGAATGAAGGGGTTCAAACGGAACTCCGTGAAGAACTTTAAGAACCAAGTTTAAGCTCCACGGGGGAGCAACAGTTTTAAACACAGGCTTAATCCTAACCAAAGCCTGACAAAATGCCTGGACGTCTGGAACTTCTGCCAGACGCTTGTGCAAAAGAATAGACAGAGCAGAGATCTGTCCTTTTAAAGAACTAGCTGATAAGCCTTTGTCCAAACCCTCTTGGAGAAAGGACAATATCCTAGGAATCCTAACCTTACTCCATGAGTAACTCTTGGATTCACACCAATAAAGATATTTACGCCATATCTTATGGTAGATTTTCCTGGTGACAGGCTTCCGAGCCTGTATTAAGGTATCAATGACTGACTCGGAGAAGCCACGCCTTGATAGAATCAAGCGTTCAATCTCCATGCAGTCAGTCTCAGAGAAATTAGATTTGGATGATTGAAAGGACCTTGTATTAGAAGGTCCTGCCTCAGAGGCAGAGTCCATGGTGGAAGAGATGACATGTCCACTAGGTCTGCATACCAGGTCCTGCGTGGCCATGCAGGCGCTATCAGAATCACAGATGCTCTCTCCTGTTTGATTTTGGCAATCAGTCGAGGGAGCAGAGGAAACGGTGGAAACACATAGGCCAGGTTGGAGAACCAAGGAGCTGATAGAGCATCTATCAGCGTTGCTCCCGGGTCCCTGGACCTGGATCCGTAACAAGGAAGCTTGGCGTTCTGGCGAGACGCCATGAGATCCAGTTCTGGCTTGCCCCAACGATGGACCAGTTGAGCAAACACCTCCGGATGGAGTTCCCACTCCCCCGGATGAAAAGTCTGACGACTTAGAAAATCCGCCTCCCAGTTCTCTACGCCTGGGATGTGGATCGCTGACAGGTGGCAAGAGTGAAACTCTGCCCAGCGAATTATCTTTGAGATTTCTAACATCGCTAGGGAACTCCTGGTTCCCCCTTGACGGTTGATGTAAGCAACAGTCGTGATGTTGTCCGACTGAAATCTGATGAACCTCAGTGTTGCTAACGGAGGCCAAGCTAGAAGAGCCTTGAATATTGCTCTTAACTCCAGAATATTTATTGGGAGGAGTTTCTCCTCCTGAGTCCACGATCCCTGAGCCTTCAGGGAGTTCCAGACTGCGCCCCAACCTAGAAGGCTGGCATCTGTTGTTACAATCGTCCAATCTGGCCTGCGAAAGGTCATACCCTTGGACAGATGGACCCGAGAAAGCCACCAGAGAAGAGAATCTCTGGTCTCTTGATCCAGATTTAGTAGAGGGGACAAATCTGAGTAATCCCCATTCCACTGACTTAGCATGCATAATTGCAGCGGTCTGAGATGCAGGCGCGCAAATGGCACTATGTCCATTGCCGCTACCATTAAGCCGATTACTTCCATGCACTCAGTCACTGACGGGCGTGGAATGGAATGAAGGACACGGCAAGCATTTAGAAGTTTTGATAACCTGGACTCCGTCAGGTAAATTTTCATCTCTACAGAATCTATAAGAGTCCCTAGGAAGGAGACTCTTGTGAGTGGTGATAGAGAACTCTTTTCCACGTTCAATTTCCACCCATGCGACCTCAGAAATGCCAGAACTATCTCTGTATGAGACTTGGCAATTTGAAAGCTTGACGCATGTATCAGGATGTCGTCTAGATACGGAGCCACCGCTATGCCTCGCGGTCTTAGAACCGCCAGAAGTGAGCCCAGAACCTTTGTAAAAATTCTCGGGGCAGTGGCCAACCTGGCTACAAATTGGTAATGCCTGTCTAGAAAGGCAAACCTTAGGAACCGATGATGATCTTTGTGAATCGGTATGTGAAGGTAGGCATCCTTTAAGTCCACTGTGGTCATGTACTGACCCTCTTGGATCATGGGTAGGATGGTCCGAATAGTTTCCATTTTGAATGATGGAACTCTGAGGAATTTGTTTAAGATCTTTAGATCCAAGATTGGTCTGAAGGTTCCCTCTTTCTTGGGAACCACAAACAGATTTGAATAAAATCCCTGTCCTTGTTCCGTCCGCGGAACTGGATGGATCACTCCCATTACTAGGAGGTCTTGCACACAGCTTAGGAATGCCTCTTTCTTTATCTGGTTTGCTGATAACCTTGAAAGATGAAATCTCCCTTGTGGAGGAGAAGCTTTGAAGTCCAGAAGATATCCCTGAGATATGATCTCCAAGAAAGTCTGCCCCCCACTAGATCCGTTTCCGGATAGGGGGCCGTTCCTTCATGCTGTCTTGGGGGCAGCAGCAGGCTTTCTGGCCTGCTTGCCCTTGTTCCAGGACTGGTTAGGTTTCCAGGCCTGTCTGGAATGAGCAACAGTTCCCTCTTGTTTTGAAGCAGAGGAAGTTGATGCTGCTCCTGCCTTGAAATTTCGAAAGGCACGAAAATTAGACTGTTTGGCCTTTGATTTGGCCCTGTCCTGAGGAAGGGTATGACCCTTGCCTCCAGTAATATCAGCAATAATTTCCTTCAAGCCAGGCCCGAATAAGGTCTGCCCCTTGAAAGGAATGTTGAGTAATTTAGACTTTGAAGTCACGTCAGCTGACCAGGATTTAAGCCATAGCGCCCTACACGCCTGGATGGCGAATCCGGAATTCTTAGCCGTTAGTTTAGTCAAATGAACAATGGCATCAGAAACAAATGAGTTAGCTAGCTTAAGCGTTCTAAGCTTGTCAATAATTTCATTCAATGGAGCTGTCTGGATGGCCTCTTCCAGGGCCTCAAACCAGAATGCCGCCGCAGCAGTGACAGGCGCAATGCATGCAAGGGGCTGTAAAATAAAACCTTGTTAAATAAACATTTTCTTAAGTAACCCTCCAATTTTGTATCCATTGGATCTGAAAAAGCACAACTGTCCTCAACCGGGATAGTGGTACGCTTTGCTAAAGTAGAAACTGCTCCCTCCACCTTCGGGACCGTCTGCCATAAGTCCCGTGTAGTGGCGTCTATTGGAAACATTTTTCTAAATATAGGAGGTGGGGAAAAGGGCACACCGGGTCTATCCCACTCCTTGCTAATAATTTCTGTAAGCCTTTTAGGTATAGGAAAAACGTCAGTACACACCGGCACCGCATAGTATCTATCCAGCCTACACAATTTCTCTGGAATTGCAACTGTGTTACAGTCATTCAGAGCAGCTAATACCTCCCCAAGCAATACACGGAGGTTCTCAAGCTTAAATTTAAAATTAGAAATCTCTGAATCAGGTTTCCCCGAGTCAGAGATGTCACCCACAGACTGAAGCTCTCCGTCCTCATGTTCTGCATACTGTAACCCAGTATCAGACATGGCTCTAACAGCATTTGCGCGCTCTGTATCTCTCCTAACCCCAGAGCTATCGCGCTTGTCTCTTAATTCAGGCAATCTAGATAATACCTCTGACAGGGTATTATTCATGATTGCAGCCATGTCCTGCAAGGTAATCGCTATGGGCGTCCCTGATGTAATTGGCGCCATATTAGCGTGCGTCCCCTGAGCGGGAGGCGAAGGGTCTGACACGTGGGGAGAGTTAGTCGGCATAACTTCCCCCTCGACAGAACCCTCTGGTGATAATTCTTTTATAGATAAAGACTGATCTTTACTGTTTAAGGTGAAATCAATACATTTAGTACACATTCTCCTATGGGGCTCCACCATGGCTTTCAAACATAATGAACAAGTAGGTTCCTCTGTGTCAGACATGTTTAAACAGACTAGCAATGAGACTAGCAAGCTTGGAAAACACTTTAAAACAAGTTTACAAGCAATATAAAAAACGTTACTGCGCCTTTAAGAAAACACAAATTTTCCCAAATTTTGAAATAACAGTGAAAAAATGCAGTTACACTAACGAAATTTTTACAGTGTATGTAATAAGTTAGCAGAGCATTGCACCCACTTGCAAATGGATGATTAACCCCTTAATACCAAAAACGGAATAACAAATGACAAAAACGTTTTTTAAACAGTCACAACAACTGCCACAGCTCTACTGTGGCTTTTTACCTCCCTCAATACGACTTTTGAAGCCTTTTGAGCCCTTCAGAGAAGTCCTGGATCATGCAGGAAGAAGCTGGATGTCTGTGTCTGTAATTTTTGCTGTGCAAAAAAAAAGCAAAAATAGGCCCCTCCCACTCATATTACAACAGTGGGAAGCCTCAGGGAACTGTTTCTAGGCAAAATTCATGCCAGCCATGTGGAAAAAACTAGGCCCCAATAAGTTTTATCACCAAACATATGTAAAAAACGATTAAACATGCCAGCAAACGTTTTAAAATACACTTTTATAAGAGTATGTATCTCTATTAATAAGCCTGATACCAGTCGCTATCACTGCATTTAAGGCTTTACTTACATTACTTCAGTATCAGCAGCATTTTCTAGCAAATTCCATCCCTAGAAAAATATTTTAACTGCACATACCTTATTACAGGAAAACCTGCACGCTATTCCCCCTCTGAAGTTACCTCACTCCTCAGAATATGTGAGAACAGCAAAGGATCTTAGTTACTTCTGCTAAGATCATAGAAAACGCAGGCAGATTCTTCTTCTAAATACTGCCTGAGATAAACAGTACACTCCGGTACCATTTAAAAATAACAAACTTTTGATTGAAGAAATAAACTAAGTATAAAACACCACAGTCCTCTTACGACCTCCATCTTAGTTGAGAGTTGCAAGAGAATGACTGGATATGGCAGCGAGGGGAGGAGTTATATAGCAGCTCTGCTGTGGGTGATCCTCTTGCAACTTCCTGTTGGGAAGGAGAATATCCCACAAGTAATGGATGATCCGTGGACTGGATACACTTAACAAGAGAAAACACTGCCGTAAAAATCAGGCGGGTTCGTGGACTCCCTGTCAGGAAAGAAAATAATTTATCAGGTAAGCATACATTTTGTTTTCCACAAAATAATTCATTACTGTTGGGAATCCAATACCCAAGCTAGAGAGGACACAATGATCCGGGAGGGAAAATAAGGCAGGCGTACATAATCTGAAGGCACCACCACTTGGGCCCTCTTCTCCCAACAGAAATCTCAGCTGAGGTAAAAACAAGTTTGTAAAACCCTTGAAAGGAATGTAAAGTGGAGCCATGCCGACTTGCTCCATAGAAGCTTCCTTCTTAAAAGTCCATGAAGAGGACACTGCACGGGAGGAAGAACTGAAATCCTCACAGGAGGCTGTCGAGCAGCTTTCACATAAATCAAACGAAAGACACTCCTCATACAGAAAGAGTAGTCCCTTTATCGGATATGATACTGGTTGAATCTTCATCAAAGGAAATCCAGGAGCGGATAGGGCTTCTGAGTCTCCTTCGGTTGGATGAAAGAGAAATTCCATCTGGTTAAACATTCTCCTTAAGTACCCCTCCATCTTTCTGTCAAAGGGGTCTCTAAAGGACGGTACTATCTTCAATAGGAATAGTAGTACACTTAGCCAGAGTGGAAATAGCTCCATCCACCCTGGGAGTAGAACTCCCCAACTCTAGATGAGAGTAGCTGGGAGAAAAGAAACCCCAGATTTCTCTCATTCCTAAGAACTGATGTCTGCCATGCGAGTTGGGACGAGAAAGATCTCACGAGTTATGGGTCCAACCTCATAAACCTGCCCAGGATTGGAATCTTAGGTCCTCAAAGACTTAGGCTTAGGAACTTCCAGAGGCAATAAAACCTCTTAAAGGAAAGAGAGGTTGTTCACGCTTAAACCTGAATGATACCTCCTCAGGCTCCACTGACTTATCAGCAAAGTCAGAGGAAGAAAACTCACCTTCATAAGTTGAGGTATGCTCATCCTCAGAAAGCTGGATAGACTGGATATAGCAGTCTCTAAAAAAGAATAGAGTTCTGATACCGAGAAACCAATATCTAGCATTCTCTTTTGCCCGAAACAGGCAATGCATTCCACCCAGCAGGAACAGCCGACTGTAGCTGTGCTGCAAAATCAACAGGCAAATAAACGCCCCCAGATGAAGGCCGAGCTGAGCCACGGAGAAATTGCCTGTGACATATTAGGGGACGGGGACTGAAAAGCTGTAGCCAGGCTCAAACCTAACCCCTGAGCACCTACTGAGAGAAGGAGGGCTCTGAAGAGCTAAAAATATCCGTCATAAAAGTAGACAGCTTCCCTCTTAGACCCTATAAGAGAACATAAGCAGATAGAGTCAAATTGTGCAGGGTGTTGTAAACACAAACGACCACTAGATGCCAGCAAAGTACACATAAAGAAAAAGAGAAAAATCTGAACTTAGAACAGTGTACAAATAAAAGTCCATAACTCTAATTTGTGGATTTAACACGCGAGCAAGGGCACAAACTACCGCTCCACTCGTAATCTAGCCCTAAATGTGAACAAATGGCCGACAATCCCAGCACTTCAACATCTCAGGTGAACTTTTTAACATTTATCATGTAACCTACAACATGGCTGAACATCCCAGAAGCGATTATTCTCTTCTACATAACATTATATAGAGGAATATTGATTTTGATGTTTTAATTACAGTTTACCCAAAGTGCTTGTTCTGCCTTGTTTTATAATAATAATGTAATAAGGAATACTGATCTTTATTACCTGTTACAGCATGTCGTTTTACAACTGCAAAGGGGGTTAACGCACAGAAGAAGTGAGGCGTGTACAATTAGCGCTGCTGAAGTTCTATAGATCATTGGCAAGCTAAATAAATAATAAATTAATCTTAGAATATGGTTTTATTTTAATTTATAAGGAATTAAATGATAATGACGTCACTTTAGATAAATATATAGGCTTAGAAGACTCCCTGATAAAGGGAGAGGGTAGAAAAGCTGCGAATATAAAAGCTGTGATTAAATAATCAAAAGCAATATTCTTTAGTACAGTATAGTAGAAAACAAGGCGGAATAAGCACTTTGGGCACGTTAAAAACATAAAAAGCATACTCTGAAAAAAGACCATGTGCTACAGTGAGCTTTTTGCTGCTTCATTGAAAACTGTTATTAAAACATCAAAATCGTTATTCCTCTGTATAGTGTTGTATGGCGCAAATGACAATATCGCTTCTGGCAGGTTCAGCCATGTTGTAGGTTACATGATAAACGTTAAATAGTTTACCTGAGATGTTGATGTGCTGGGATTGTCAGCCATTTCTCTGTATTTAATTAAAAACAAAAGAGCAACTAGGTCCCAAGCATTGTGACATTACAAGTCCTTTAGCAAAATGGGAACTAGATTTCATTTTGACAGTGTTTTGTCACATACTGGAAGTGTAATTAAAAAAAAAAATTGTACTTCCAAAAGAAAAAAATCATATTTTATTTCCAAAAAACAGCAGTGTAATTCCAAAAAAGAAGATTGTATTTCAAAAAAATTAAATTGTACTTGCAAAAAAAATAAAAAAAATGTATTTTCAATTAAAGATTTGTATTGTAAACCTTTAGATTTGTATTCGTATGTCACTATTTATGTACAGTAATAAAAAAAAATCACATGCTTTTTAACAGAAATCTTATTCCATACTGCGAGTGTTGGCGTGGAAAACCAAGTTTTGACCGGCAAATCTTTTAGAATCAGGGCTTAACTATACCTAAATGTAGATTAATGATCTGCTGCTCTGTATCGGTTTTAAACATGCATGTGGCCCCTCAGCAGAGATTATCTATAATGCTTATTCTGTTTCTTACCTAAAAGTTTCTGCAGAACTTGCCCGTCATAAAGATCTTCCTCTAGATTCTTTACAATTATCCTCTCCTCCACCAGAGTCTCGTTAATCCAGTCAATAAGAACCTGCAAAACCAGACCAATGAAACAAGGCGTGAGACTACACGGTACCAAGGGTAATGCACCAAGTTATACGCCTGGGGTAATGCACCTAGTTATATGCCTGGGGTAATGCACCTAGGTATATGCTGAGGTAATGCACCTAGTTATATGCCTGGGGTAATGCACCTAGTTATATGCCTGGGGTAATGCACCTAGTTATATGCCTGGGGTAATGCACCTAGTTATATGCCTGGGGTAATGCACCTAGGTATATGCCTGAGGTAATGCAACTAGTTATATGCCTGGGGTAATGCACTTAGTTATATGCCTGGGGTAATGCACCTAGTTATATGCCTGAGGTAATGCACCTAGTTATATGCCTGAGGTAATGCACCTAGTTATATGCCTGGGGTAATGCACTTAGTTATATGCCTGGGGTAATGCACCTAGTTATATGCCTGAGGTAATGCACCTAGTTATATGCCTGGGGTAATGCACTTAGTTATATGCCTGGGGTAATGCACCTAGTTATATGCCTGAGGTAATGCACCTAGTTATATGCCTGAGGTAATGCACCTAGTTATATGCCTGGGGTAATGCACTTAGTTATATGCCTGGGGTAATGCACCTAGTTATATGCCTGAGGTAATGCACCTAGTTATATGCCTGAGGTAATGCACCTAGTTATATGCCTGAGGTAATGCACCTAGGTATATGCCTGAGGTAATGCACCTAGGTATATGCCTGGGGTAATGCACCTAGGTATATGCCTGGGGTAATGCACCTAGTTATATGCCTGAACCTGAGGTAATGCACCTAGTTATATGCCTGGGGTAATGCACCTAGTTATATGCCTGGGGTAATGCACCTAGTTATATGCCTGGGGTAATGCACCTAGTTATATGCCTGAGGTAATGCACCTAGTTATATGCCTGAGGTAATGCACCTAGTTATATGCCTGAGGTAATGCACCTAGTTATATGCCTGAGGTAATGCACCTAGTTATATGCCTGAGGTAATGCACCTAGTTATACGCCTGAGGTAATGCACCTAGTTATACGCCTGAGGTAATGCACCTAGTTATATGCCTGAGGTAATGCACCTAGTTATATGCCTGGGGTAATGCACCTAGTTATATGCCTGGGGTAATGCACCTAGTTATATACTGAGGTAATGCACCTAGTTATATGCCTGGGGTAATGCACCTAGTTATATGCCTGGGGTAATGCACCTAGTTATATGCCTGGGGTAATGCACTTAGTTATATGCCTGGGGTAATGCACCTAGTTATATGCCTGAGGTAATGCACCTAGTTATAAGCCTGAGGTAATGCACCTAGTTATATGCCTGAGGTAATGCACCTAGTTATATAGTGAGGTAATGCACCTAGTTATATGCCTGGGGTAATGCACCTAGTTATATGCCTGGGGTAATGCACCTAGTTATATGCCTGGGGTAATGCACCTAGTTATATGCCTGGGGTAATGCATCTAGTTATATGCTGAGGTAATGCACCTAGTTATATGCCTGGGGTAATGCACCTAGTTATATGCCTGTGGTAATGCACCTAGTTATACGCCTGGAGTAATGCACCTAGTTATATGCCTGGGGTAATGCACCTAGTTATATGCCTGGGGTAATGCACCTAGTTATATGCCTGGGGTAATGCACCTAGTTATATGCCTGAGGTAATGCACCTAGTTATAGGCCTGGGGTAATGCACCTAGTTATATGCCTGGGGTAATGCACCTAGTTATATGCCTGGGGTAATGCACCTAGTTATATGCTGAGGTAATGCACCTAGTTATATGCCTGAGGTAATGCACCTAGTTATGACTGACACCCCCTGTTAGAGAATTGGCCGCGAATGTGCAGGGGAAGGCATTGCACAAGCATTTCACTAGAACTTGTGCAATGATAAATGCTGACAGTGTATGTTGTCGGCATTTGTCGATGTGTGGCGGACATGATCCCCTGCCTGACATTTGATAAATTATTATACTTTATTTATGAATGTACCCCATTGCATGCAATTTTAAAAGAAAAGTCAAGTCCAAAAAAACTTTCAGGATTTAAATAGGGAATGTAATTTTAAACAACTTTCCAATTTACTTTTATGACCAATTTTGTTTGTTCTCTTGGTATTCTTAGTTGAAAACTAAACCAAGGAGGTTCATATGCTAATTTCTTTGACCTTTAAGGCCGCCTCTAATTTAAATGTATTTTGATTGAGGGCGTTAGTTCATGTGTTTCAAATAGATACCATTGAGCTTATGCACGTGAATTTACAGAGGAGTGAACACTGATTGGCTAAAATGCAAGACTGTCAAAATAACTGAAAAAAGGGGACAGTTTGCAGATACAAGGTAATCAAATAGGTAAAAAGTGTATTATTATAAATGTGTTGGTGATGCAAAACTGGGAAATGGGTAATAAATTATGCTTACTTGATAATTTAATTTTCTTCCATGGGAAAGAGTCCACAGCCGCATTCATTACTTGTGGGAAATAAGAACCTGGTCACCAGGAGGAGGCAAAGACACACCAGCCAAAGGCTTAAATACGCCTCCCACTTCCCATTTCCCCCAGTCATTCTGCCGAGGAAAAAAGGATCAGTGGAGGAAATATCAAGGTGAAAGGGTGCCAGAAGACTATACACGACAAACACATGAGGCGGGGGGCTGTGGACTCTTTCCCACTCAAGAAAATGAAATTATCAGGTAAGCATAATTTATGTTTTTCTTCCTAATGGGAAAGAGAGTCCACAGCCGCATTCATTACTTGTGGGAAAATTATACCCAAGCCAAAGAGGACACTGAATACCAAGAACCGGAGGGTAAGAGTCGGCCCAATCTGAGGGCACCAGGACTGAACCACATCCCATAAATAAAAAAGTCCCGCTTCATCCAAAAGCAGGGATCAAAAACATGAAGAAAAAAGGGCCCCGAGGACGCAAACGACAGCCCCAAGCCTGGGTAAAAACCACATGCAACACCACCGAGCCAACAGGACTCGAAACGCCCAAAGGCAGATCCCATACTCTCGCCCACATAAGGGAACCCTGTCTTCCAAAAGCCAGATCAAACTAGCTTGGGAGACTCCAGAAAGCCTCACAAAATGCCAGAAAAAAGGGCATCATCAGTCAAACACGACCAAGTCGGAGACCGAAAGAAAACAAAAATTATCTTGAGAAGAGAAAAACGCACAGACGACTAAGTAGCACGCTATAGTGTAGCTACAGATAAAGGGGGGGGGGGGAAACCTTGTCCAGCTCCTCAGCTGGAGGTAACCAAGGAGAAAAGGAACCAGCAAAAACCAAGTTCCTAGACAAAACCCCCCTCCATGGAGTGAAAAATCAGAGATCCAAAAGATGACCAGAACCACAGCTTAGGATCCTGAGATAAACAAAGACGTCCTCAACTACCGCAGAACCGCCGCAATGAGGACCGCCCACATGCGGAAAAACTAACCTGTCAACAACAGTAAAAAGTCCATGGACAGAGTCCCACCCCCCCCCTTGAACGGGAGGGAGGAACACCACCAGCCACCCCGAAAGAGTGTGACCAGAAACACCAAACCCAGAAGTCCATTCCCAAGGGCATCTCCATCCCTGAACCAGGGACAAATAGGAACATACCCCCAGAGACAAAAGTCCCCCAAGGGAAGATGGAGGACAAGGGAAACCTTGACCCCCGGACACAAAACTCGGCACAGGGGTCAAAACGAACCCAAAACGAGCCAGCCCCCAAAGGAGCAGAGACTACCCGAGGTAGAAATCTTGGGGTCCCACAGCAGATACCGGTGGGGAAGATATGAAGACAAAGTGACCCTTACCAAGGCACTACACAGGAATGCTGATGCAAGGTTAGAGCACCAGAACAACGGACCCCAAAGGAAGTCCAGAACACATTCCCGCACAGAAGGCCCCGAGTAGCCATAAGAAGGGGACCAGACTCTCTAAAGACTCTTTAAAGAGAGAAAAGGAAGAACCCCTTCCAGACGCAACCCGAACACCAGAGGGAAAAACCGGGACAAGCATAGACAAAACTATACCAACAGCACCCGGAACCCCAGCCCAATCCCAGATCCACAAATAGACCTGAAGAAGAGGACCCCGACCAAAATTCCGGTCAGACACTCCTCACCCGAGGAAGGAACCCGAAAAAAAAGGGAACTCTAGTAAAACCGCAAGAAAAGGACCGCGATAAAACGCAGAACCGATCTCAAGGCGATAGAACCCACGACACAGAGCTAAATTCCGCAACATTCAGAAACTAGGGTCCCACGTCGGCGCCCAACCCTAAGAGGGTGGATAAAATTCTGGAAAAACCCAGAACCGAAACGAAGCGACCCCATTAAAACCGGGTTCCAGCTAGAAGAGACCTCTAGCAGCAAAGAAGGCAAACCAGGCCCCCGCGTTGCAAGTCACAGGCTAGCCACCTCACAGCACCGCTGCCGGATCACAAAGAATGCAGGCATGATCCCGCTATGGCTCGCATACCAATCAAGCGCTCCACCGCTAATCTACAAAGAGGATCCATTAAAAGCGTAACGAAACGAGGTCCAGAGACCCTAGGAGTTTAAACCACCCAAAGGGTAGCAATAAGACCAAGGCCCAAAAACTGCCCTAGCGGAGAAGGCCCCGCCCCCCTGAAAGGAGAACCAAAGCGACACGGCGTAAGCCACCGACCAAGCTCCGGGAAGAGAGTGGCATACCCAATCTCTCCGGGTATGCGGACCCGGAGGTCCGGATGTAGATGTATAGTGTAGTTTGTAAAAAAACAACAATAAAACAAAACACTCAGGGTCCCGCCGGACCCGCCAGGCTCAACAGGCATCACTGACAACACAACAAAGTGCACACAAATTCCGGACCCAACAGTCCGCAAACAACTTCCATGGAAGTAACAAAAAGCAAGTCCATCCCAGAAATTCCCAAAGGAATAATCAAATAAAAAAATATCCTAACCAGATGAAAGAAAATAAGGCAGCCCGAAGGCATCCGCCAAAAAAAAAAAATCTGGGAAAGGACACGAACGACCGACAGGAGACAATCAACATCCCAAATAGTCTAGCTCGAAGCACCATTCGAGAACACATTCCCCGACTGATAGAAGAGAGGGTCCCCCAATAAGTCGAAAAGACGACGGAGTAGAATGCGCAGCCACGCGAATCGATAACGAAAGGTGCAACATGGAGGAATATTCACCTCGTGAGGTAACTGAATAGACCCACCCGAAGTCTGGAGACCCGGGATAATCGGGCAAGAACACAACCGCGCAGAAAACTCTGGATCCTGCAGGCGAACCAGCGCCATCAAGATATTGAAGCGGAAATGACCCGCCATCTCCAGGGGAAACAAACCACCCTGTGCGGAGGGAGAATTAACATTAGGGTTACCCGCAAATGTAGAGGAAGGGTGAGGTTGAGAATCCGCTGCTTGAGGGACAGAGCCCCCAGAGGCTGATGGCTCAATAGGCCCCTGGTTCCCTGAGCCCGAGGAACCAGGCGCTCTAAGAAGGCACAAGAAACAGGACTGATAAACCTGCGTCAGTGGGGCCGAAGCACTTTCCTCACAAGAGGAAGAATCGGAATCAGAAACAACAACAGTCTCAGCTTCAGAATCCTCCATGGTTAAAACCAAAGAGAAAATTAGGACAATATAAAAAAAAGAACGGCACCTGACACCCACAATGGCTGGGGCACTCACCACCTCCTATAACCAGATCCAAACGAAGCAGAAAGTCTTCATCGCCACACAGTCAAGAATGCGGAAACGTAAAAACCCAGCGTAACAACGCCCTGTCATAAGGTGAACCGTAATGTCCAAAAAAGCGTGCCAGAAAAAGGCGGAAACTAGGCCCCACTAAATCCTTCAAGCAATTCCCCTGTCTCAGCCCCAGAGCCAATGCCCACTACACAAAGCAGGGAGATCACATAAGAAACATGATTAAGGAACCCCACCCGGTTCACAAATCCCCCCCTAAGGAAGGAATTATCCTATGATTCCCAGATCCGTACAGAGGAATCTCACTGAGACCCATACCTATCCGTCACATAACAACATAACATTCATATTGATAAAATGAAACAATCTTACCAGAATCTACGCCGTGGAACAGGAATACGGTCCTTCATGTGTGACAGATAGTAGCGTTGCCTCTGTCATGGACTTGAGAGAAGACAGCAGGTAGGGAAGCGAAGGATCGACAACGCCAAGTGCTAGAGGAGCTGTTAATACGAATCGGGATGGTGTTGCAGAGAGAACTCCCACTGCATCTCCGGACTCTAACATTCGCCCAGGCCCTCACTGAGAGACTAACAGGACTACTTAAAACTCCTGTCCCATTGTGAAGAGTACTACCCTCAATGAGAGACACACTTTACGTAAAAATTAATAAAAGTAATTTCATTAAAAATAAAACTTCTGACACATTTCTGCCAAACTCCTGGGACGAAAGACAAAGAATGACTGGGGGATAGGGGAAGTGGGAGTATTTAAGCCTTTGGCTGGGGTGTCTTTGCCTCCTCCTGGTGGCCAGGTTCTTATTTCCCACAAGTAATGAATGCGGCTGTGGACTCTTTCCCATTAGGAAGAAAAAAGGGGTTATCTATCTTTTTAAACAACAACAATTCTGGTGTGGACTGTCCCTTTAAGCAAATTTCTAATTTACTCCTATTATCAATTTTTTTTTCGTTCTCTTGCTATCTTTATTTTAAAAAAAAAATATATATATATAACAGACCATCAAAAATATCTTGAGACCCAAGACCACTTGTGTAACAATGTTCATTAAAGGGACATTTTACTGTAACATGTTCTCCCCTTTAATGTGTTCTCAGTGCCATTTTACCAGCTTGAATGTATTACATTGTGTGAACATAGCTCATTTTCTTTTATTTTGTCATTTGAAATAGCTGTTTTCGCCTGCTGAAACTGCCACTTATACTTAAAATATGAATACTGCAATATTTTCTAATACTTCCATTAGCAAAAATGCTTCTAGTAAAAGGCATTACTGTGTTTTTCTTCAGCATATGCACATATGCTGTGAGGGCCCATGCAACTGGGCCATGTAATGAACATGAAAGTGAAGTATGAAAAATTAAACTCATGTATTCAATTTTAGATTCTAATTTAACAAAAAATAACCGAAGACGTTTCTTCTATAATAACATGTATAACATAATAGCATACCTAGGTAGAATAAGTAGCATACCCATGTCATGAGCATTATATGGCAGTAGTTATTATATTGCTTGCACATAGTGCTTAACACACACACACGCACTCCTGAGCATATCTAGATATGCTCTTACACTACAACAGGATGAAATCGATAACAGATGTAAATATTAAAGGGTTTTGTCTGAACCATGAACCTTCATCTTTGACTGTCATGTCCCTGTAATGCCTGGTTGCTCACTGGCAGACCTCTCACGGCTTTATTAGTGGGCACTGACCAATTAAAAAGACTGGGCCTAACTAGCAGCCCGGTAATAAAATATGAGAAAGGAATGTCCCTAAAGCGCTGTATATTCTAATACATCTGGTTCTATTTACTGAGAAAGACTACATACAAATAGGTTGTTTATTCAGGTTCCCAAAGCACAGGGAAAGCAAAATGATCGTATCACTACAACTTGCATTATACTGTAAAGAACACCCATAACGCAGGATGCTTCACCACAATTGATCCGCATAATCTTTTGTAAAACTTAACTTAAAATGTATTATAGATAATTTATACTGGAGCCAGAACAGAGATCAAGTGGTAAATGCTCCTCAGTGACCTTCCAGCTATTTGCAAAACCAATAGATTCTTACTCCAAGCTGAGCCACGGCTGTGTTAGTCTCTAAACTCTCTCAGCTAGTTTTATTAGCGCTGCGGAATATGTTGGTGCTCTACAAATACCTGAAAATTATAATATTAACGTGAGGGGACTGGCATATCCTGTACTGCAGTATCTGACGTCAGTGAACAAACATCTATATACTGCTCATAACACGGGAAGGATTATGTCAGCATTTACTTTGTGACAGGAAGGATGAACCATACATAACCCTTTAAAGGAACATTAAACACTAAACAAATGCTAGATAGAATGATGCATTCAAAGATAAGATTAGTCTGAGAATAATCTGAAGATCTATTTTTCAAAGTTTCATTAGTTGTTTAATTATTAGCAAAATAAGTGTAAAGCTTAAGGGGTCTATTTAAGAAGCAGCGGATGCTTCCTCCGACTCACTCCGAATCAGTTCCGGCTAAAGCGGAATTTATGAAGCAGCCGTCCTCTGAGGTGGCAGACAGCAATCCGAATATAATCGGGTTGATTGACACCCCCTGCTAGCGGCCGATTGGCGGCAAATCTGCAGGGGGTGGTATTGCACCAGCAGTTCACAAGAACTGCTGGCGCAATGATAAATGCCGATAGCGTATGCTGTCGGCATTTATCGATGAGCAGCGGACATGATCCGCTATATCGGATCATGTCCGTCCGCACATTAATAAATGGACCCCTTAGTGTCTATAAAACAATGAGAGCTGCCATGTTGTAACTTAGGTTACTTTCTCTGCTGTGGCCAATTAGGGACAGTTATAAATAGGTCACTAGAGTGTACAGCCAATAGCTATGTGTAATATAACAGTGTTCTGCACTTCCATTTCTAACAGGAACTGAAAAGCTCATAATTTCAGAATGGAATTACAGGAAAAGGGGACAAAATAAATAATGAAAAGTATATTACAGAGCTTTATTTATATATACAATTTATCATTTTATATTACCATCTCAAAGTCTTTAATGTCCCTTTAATGTGATGGTAAAGTTGCTGTATCTAAACAATTTTTTTTAATTATAAACATGAATATTAACATATGCTCTATTTATTAATTTGGAGTAAACAATGAAAATCATCCAAATATCTTGTGTATTGTAACTCACACCACCACTCAATTTTTTACTTGCGGCAAAGTTTTCACCACTCATCCAATCATCATTTTAGCTATACAGCTGACTTATTTCTATGGGCCATATGACATGCGTTTTGACGACCAGAAAGGCTATCTGTGCGCGCATGTGTGAAAAACAGAATTTATGCTTACCTGATAAATTACTTTCTCTTGCGGTGTATCCAGTCCACGGATTCATCCTTTACTTGTGGGATATTCTCATTCCCTACAGGAAGTGGCAAAGAGAGCACACAGCAGAGCTGTCCATATAGCTCCCCCTCTAGCTCCACCCCCCAGTCATTCGACCAAAGGTTAGGAAGAAAAAGGAGAAACCATAGGGTGCAGTGGTGACTGTAGTTTAAACAAAAACATTTTTTACCTGACTTACTTGCCAGGGCGGGCCGTGGACTGGATACACCGCAAGAGAAAGTAATTTATCAGGTAAGCATAAATTCTGTTTTCTCTTGCAAGGTGTATCCAGTCCACGGATTCATCCTTTACTTGTGGGATACCAATACCAAAGCTTTAGGACACAGATGAAGGGAGGGAACAAGACAGGTACCCTAAACGGAAGGCACCACTGCTTGCAAAACCTTTCTCCCAAAAATAGCCTCCGAAGAAGCAAAAGTATCGAATTTGTAAAATTTGGCAAAAGTATGCAGTGAAGACCAAGTCGCTGCCTTACAAATCTGTTCAACAGAAGCCTCATTCTTGAAAGCCCATGTGGAAGCCACTGCTATGGTAGAATGAGCAGTAATTCTTTCAGGAGGCTGCTGGCCAGCAGTCTCATAGGCCAAACGGATGATTCTTTTCAGCCAAAAGGAAAGAGAGGTAGCAGTCGCTTTCTGACCTCTCCTCTTACCAGAATAGATAACAAACAAGGAAGATGTTTGTCTGAAATCCTTAGTTGCTAGAGCACGAACTACATCAAGATTGTGCAACAGACGTTCCTTCTTCGAAGAAAGATTGGGGCACAGAGAAGGAACAACAATTTCCTGGTTAATATTCTTGTTAGAAACCATCTTTGGAAGAAAACCAGGTTTAGTACGCAAAACTACCTTATCTGCATGGAACACCAGGCAAGGTGAATCACGCTGTAAGGCAGATAATTCTGAGACTCTTCGAGCAGAAGAGATAGCTACCAAGAACAAAACTTTCCAAGATAACAACTTAATATCTATGGAATGTAAAGGTTCAAACGGAACCCCTTGAAGAATTAAAAGAACTAGATTTAGACTCCATAGCGGAGCCACAGGTTTATAGACAGGCTTGATTCTGACTAAAGCTTGTGCAAACGCTTGAACGTCTGGTACCTCTGCCAGACGCTTGTGTAAAAGGATAGACAGAGCAGATATCTGTCCCTTTAAAGAACTAGCCGACAATCCTTTCTCCAATCCGTCTTGGAGAAAGGACAATATCCTGGGAATCGTAATCTTACTCCATGAGTAACCCTTGGATTCACACCAACAAAGATATTTCCGCCATATCTTATGGTAGTCCTGGTGACAGGCTTTCTGGCCTGAATCAGAGTATCTATAACTGACTCAGAGAAACCACGCTTTGATAAAATTAAGCGTTCAATCTCCAAGCAGTCAGACGTAGAGAAACTAGATTTGGATGCTTGAACGGACCCTGTATTAGAAGGTCCTGCCTCATTGGCAGTGTCCATGGTGGGACAGATGACATGTCCACTAGGTCTGCATACCAAGTCCTGCGTGGCCACGCAGGCGCGATCAAAATCACTGACGCCTTCTCCTGCTTGATTCTGGCGATCAGACGAGGGAGAAGAGGAAACGGTGGGAAAACATAAGCCAGATTGAAGGACCAAGGCGCTGCTACAGCATCTATCAATGCCGCCTTGGGGTCCCGGGACCTGGATCCATAGAGAGGAAGCTTGGTGTTCTGACGGGACGCCATCAGATCCAACTCTGGAATGCCCCATAGCTGAGTCAGCTGGGCAAATACCTCCGGGTGGAGTTCCCACTCCCCCGGGTGAAAAGTCTGACGACTCAGAAAATCCGCCTCCCAGTTGTCTACTCTTGGGATGAGAATTGCTGAGAGATGGCAGGAGTGGTCCTCCGCCCACCTGATTATTTTGGTTACTTCCTTCATCGCTAGGGAACTCTTTGTTCCCCCCTGATGATTGAAGTAAGCTACAGTCGTGATGTTGTCCGACTGAAATCTGATTAATTTGGCCGCAGCTAGTTGAGGCCATGCCTAAAGCGCGTTGAATATCGCCCTCAGTTCCAGAATGTTTATCGGGAGAAGAGATTCTTCCCAAGACCATAAGCCTTGAGCTTTCAGGGAGTCCCAGACTGCACCCCAGCCTAACAGACTGGCATCGGTCGTTACAATGATCCACTCTGGTCTGCGGAAACATATTCCCTGAGACAGGTGATCCTGAGACAACCACCAGAGAAGAGAAACTCTGGTTTCCTGGTCCAACTGTATTTGAGGAGACAAATCTGCATAATCCCCATTCCACTGATTGAGCATGCATAGTTGCAGTGGTCTGAGATGTATCCGAGCGAAAGGGACTATGTCCATTGCCGCTACCATTAATCCGATTGCCTCCATGCACTGAGCTACAGATGGCCGAGGAATGGAATGAAGAACTCGGCAAGTAGTTAAAAGTTTCAACTTTCTGACCTCCGTCAGAAATAACATAATTTATGTAAGAACTTACCTGATAAATTCATTTCTTTCATATTAACAAGAGTCCATGAGCTAGTGACATATGGGATATACATTCCTACCAGGAGGGGCAAAGTTTCCCAAACCTTAAAATGCCTATAAATACACCCCTCACCACACCCACAAATCAGTTTAACGAATAGCCAAGAAGTGGGGTGATAAGAAAAAAAGTGCGAAGCATATAAAATAAGGAATTGGAATAATTGTGCTTTATACAAAAAAATCATAACCACCACAAAAAAGGGTGGGCCTCATGGACTCTTGTTAATATGAAAGAAATGAATTTATCAGGTAAGTTCTTACATAAATTATGTTTTCTTTCATGTAATTAACAAGAGTCCATGAGCTAGTGACATATGGGATAATGACTACCCAAGATGTGGATCTTTCCACACAAGAGTCACTAGAGAGGGAGGGATAAAATAAAGACAGCCAATTCCTGCTGAAAATAATCCACACCCAAAATAAAGTTTAATGAAAAACATAAGCAGAAGATTCAAACTGAAACCGCTGCCTGAAGAACTTTTCTACCAAAAACTGCTTCAGAAGAAGAAAATACATCAAAATGGTAGAATTTAGTAAAAGTATGCAAAGAGGACCAAGTTGCTGCTTTGCAGATCTGGTCAACCGAAGCTTCATTCCTAAACGCCCAGGAAGTAGATACTGACCTAGTAGAATGAGCTGTAATTCTCTGAGGCGGAATTTTACCCGACTCAACATAGGCAAGATGAATTAAAGATTTCAACCAAGATGCCAAAGAAATGGCAGAAGCTTTCTGGCCTTTCCTAGAACCGGAAAAGATAACAAATAGACTAGAAGTCTTACGGAAAGATTTCGTAGCTTCAACATAATATTTCAAAGCTCTAACAACATCCAAAGAATGCAACGATTTCTCCTTAGAATTCTTAGGATTAGGACATAATGAAGGAACCACAATTTCTCTACTAATGTTGTTGGAATTCACAACTTTAGGTAAAAATTCAAAAGAAGTTCGCAACACTGCCTTATCCTGATGAAAAATCAGAAAAGGAGACTCACAAGAAAGAGCAGATAATTCAGAAACTCTTCTAGCAGAAGAGATGGCCAAAAGGAACAAAACTTTCCAAGAAAGTAATTTAATGTCCAATGAATGCATAGGTTCAAACGGAGGAGCTTGAAGAGCTCCCAGAACCAAATTCAAACTCCAAGGAGGAGAAATTGACTTAATGACAGGTTTTATACGAACCAAAGCTTGTACAAAACAATGAATATCAGGAAGAATAGCAATCTTTCTGTGAAAAAGAACAGAAAGAGCGGAGATTTGTCCTTTCAAAGAACTTGCGGACAAACCCTTATCTAAACCATCCTGAAGAAACTGTAAAATTCTCGGTATTCTAAAAGAATGCCAAGAAAAATGATGAGAAAGACACCAAGAAATATAAGTCTTCCAGACTCTATAATATATCTCTCGAGATACAGATTTACGAGCCTGTAACATAGTATTAATCACGGAGTCAGAGAAACCTCTTTGACCAAGAATCAAGCGTTCAATCTCCATACCTTTAAATTTAAGGATTTCAGATCCGGATGGAAAAAAGGACCTTGTGACAGAAGGTCTGGTCTTAACGGAAGAGTCCATGGTTGGCAAGATGCCATCCGGACAAGATCCGCATACCAAAACCTGTGAGGCCATGCCGGAGCTATTAGCAGAACAAACGAGCATTCCCTCAGAATCTTGGAGATTACTCTTGGAAGAAGAACTAGAGGCGGAAAGATATAGGCAGGATGATACTTCCAAGGAAGTGATAATGCATCCACTGCCTCCGCCTGAGGATCCCGGGATCTGGACAGATACCTGGGAAGTTTCTTGTTTAGATGAGAGGCCATCAGATCTATCTCTGGGAGCCCCCACATTTGAACAATCTGAAGAAATACCTCTGGGTGAAGAGACCATTCGCCCGGATGCAACGTTTGGCGACTGAGATAATCCGCTTCCCAATTGTCTACACCTGGGATATGAACCGCAGAGATTAGACAGGAGCTGGATTCCGCCCAAACCAAAATTCGAGATACTTCTTTCATAGCCAGAGGACTGTGAGTCCCTCCTTGATGATTGATGTATGCCACAGTTGTGACATTGTCTGTCTGAAAACAAATGAACGATTCTCTCTTCAGAAGAGGCCAAAACTGAAGAGCTCTGAAAACTGCACGGAGTTCCAAGATATTGATCGGTAATCTCACCTCCTGAGATTCCCAAACTCCTTGTGCCGTCAGAGATCCCCACACAGCTCCCCAACCTGTGAGACTTGCATCTGTTGAAATTACAGTCCAGGTCGGAAGAACAAAAGAAGCCCCCTGAATTAAACGAAGGTGATCTGTCCACCACGTTAGAGAGTGTCGAACAATCGGTTTTAAAGATATTAATTGATATATCTTCGTGTAATCCCTGCACCATTGGATCAGCATACAGAGCTGAAGAGGTCGCATGTGAAAACGAGCAAAGGGGATCGCGTCCGATGCAGCAGTCATAAGACCTAGAATTTCCATGCATAAGGCTACCGAAGGGAATGATTGAGACTGAAGGTTTCGACAAGCTGTAATCAATTTTAGACGTCTCTTGTCTGTTAAAGACAGAGTCATGGACACTGAATCTATCTGGAAACCCAGAAAGGTTACCCTTGTTTGAGGAATCAAAGAACTTTTTGGTAAATTGATCCTCCAACCATGATCTTGAAGAAACAACACAAGTCGATTCGTATGAGACTCTGCTAAATGTAAAGACTGAGCAAGTACCAAGATATCGTCCAAATAAGGAAATACCACAATACCCTGTTCTCTGATTACAGACAGAAGGGCACCGAGAATCTTTGTGAAAATTCTTGGAGCTGTAGCAAGGCCAAACGGTAGAGCCACAAATTGGTAATGCTTGTCTAGAAAAGAGAATCTCAGGAACTGATAATGATCTGGATGAATCGGAATATGCAGATATGCATCCTGTAAATCTATTGTGGACATATAATTCCCTTGCTGAACAAAAGGCAATATAGTCCTTACAGTTACCATCTTGAACGTTGGTATCCTTACATAACGATTCAATAATTTTAGATCCAGAACTGGTCTGAAGGAATTCTCCTTCTTTGGTACAATGAAGAGATTTGAATAAAACCCCATCCCCTGTTCCGGAACTGGAACTGGCATAATTACTCCAGCCAACTCTAGATCTGAAACACAATTCAGAAATGCTTGAGCTTTCACTGGATTTACTGGGACATGGGAAAGAAAAAATCTCTTTGCAGGAGGTCTCATCTTGAAACCAATTCTGTACCCTTCTGAAACAATGTTCTGAATCCAAAGATTGTGAACAGAATTGATCCAAATTTCTTTGAAAAAACGTAACCTGCCCCCTACCAGCTGAACTGGAATGAGGGCCGTACCTTCATGTGAACTTAGAAGCAGGCTTTGCCTTTCTAGCAGGCTTGGATTTATTCCAGACTGGAGATGGTTTCCAAACTGAAACTGCTCCTGAGGACGAAGGATCAGGCTTTTGTTCTTTGTTGAAACGAAAGGAACGAAAACGATTGTTAGCCCTGTTTTTACCTTTAGACTTTTTATCCTGTGGTAAAAAAGTTCCTTTCCCACCAGTAACAGTTGAAATAATAGAATCCAACTGAGAACCAAATAATTTGTTTCCCTGGAAAGAAATGGAAAGTAGAGTTGATTTAGAAGCCATATCAGCATTCCAGGTCTTAAGCCATAAAGCTCTTCTGGCTAAGATCGCCAGAGACATAAACCTAACATCAACTCTAATAATATCAAAAATGGCATCACAGATGAAATTATTAGCATGCTGGAGAAGAATAATAATATCATGAGAATCACGATTTGTTACTTGTTGCGCTAGAGTTTCCAACCAAAAAGTTGAAGCTGCAGCAACATCAGCCAATGATATAGCAGGTCTAAGAAGATTACCTGAACATAGATAAGCTTTTCTTAGAAAAGATTCAATTTTTCTATCTAAAGGATCCTTAAACGAGGTACCATCTGACGTAGGAATGGTAGTACGTTTAGCAAGGGTAGAAATAGCCCCATCAACTTTAGGGATTTTGTCCCAAAATTCTAACCTGTCAGGCGGAACAGGATATAATTGCTTAAAACGTTTAGAAGGAGTAAATGAATTACCCAATTTATCCCATTCCTTGGAAATTACAGCAGAAATAGCATTAGGAACAGGAAAGACTTCTGGAATAACCGCAGGAGCTTTAAAAACCTTATCCAAACGTATAGAATTAGTATCAAGAGGACTAGAATCCTCTATTTCTAAAGCAATTAGTACTTCTTTAAGTAAAGAGCGAATAAATTCCATCTTAAACAAATATGAAGATTTATCAGCATCAATCTCTGAGATAGAATCCTCTGAACCAGAAGAGTCCAAAGAATCAGAATGATGGTGTTCATTTAAAAATTCATCTGTAGAGAGAGAAGATTTAAAAGACTTTTTACGTTTACTAGAAGGAGAAATAACAGACAAAGCCTTCTTTATGGATTCAGAAACAAAATCTCTTATGTTATCAGGAACATTCTGCACCTTAGATGTTGAGGGAACTGCAACAGGCAATGGTACATCACTAAAGGAAATATTATCTGCTTTAACAAGTTTGTCATGACAATTATTACAAACAACAGCTGGAGGAATAGCTACCAAAAGTTTACAGCAGATACACTTAGCTTTGGTAGATCCAGCAGGCAGTGGTTTTCCTGTAGTATCTTCTGGCTCAGATGCAACGTGAGACATCTTGCAATATGTAAGAGAAAAAACAACATATAAAGCAAAATAGATCAAATTCCTTATAAGACAGTTTCAGGAATGGGAAAAAATGCCAAACATCAAGCTTCTAGCAACCATAAGCAAATGAAAAATGAGACTGAAATAATGTGGAGACAAAAGCGACGCCCATATTTTTTAGCGCCAAATAAGACGCCCACATTATTTGGCGCCTAAATGCTTTTGGCGCCAAAAATGACGCAACAACCGGAACGCCGACATTTTTGGCGCAAAATAACGTCAAAAAATGACGCAACTTCCGGCGACACGTATGACGCCGGAAACGGAAAAGAATTTTTGCGCCAAAAAAGTCCGCGCCAAGAATGACGCAATAAAATGAAGCATTTTCAGCCCCCGCGAGCCTAACAGCCCACAGGGAAAAAAGTCAAATTTTTGAGGTAAGAAAAAATATGATAATTCAATGCATAATCCCAAATATGAAACTGACTGTCTGGAAATAAGGAAAGTTGAACATTCTGAGTCAAGGCAAATAAATGTTTGAATACATATATTTAGAACTTTATAAATAAAGTGCCCAACCATAGCTTAGAGTGTCACAGAAAATAAGACTTACTTACCCCAGGACACTCATCTACATGTTTGTAGAAAGCCAAACCAGTACTGAAACGAGAATCAGTAGAGGAAATGGTAAATATAAGAGTATATCGTCGATCTGAAAAGGGAGGTAAGAGATGAATCTCTACGACCGATAACAGAGAACCTTATGAAATAGACCCCGTAGAAGGAGATCACTGCATTCAATAGGCAATACTCTCTTCACATCCCTCTGACATTCACTGCACGCTGAGAGGAAAACCGGGCTCCAACTTGCTGCGGAGCGCATATCAACGTAGAATCTAGCACAAACTTACTTCACCACCTCCCTTGGAGGCAAAGTTTGTAAAACTGATTTGTGGGTGTGGTGAGGGGTGTATTTATAGGCATTTTAAGGTTTGGGAAACTTTGCCCCTCCTGGTAGGAATGTATATCCCATATGTCACTAGCTCATGGACTCTTGTTAATTACATGAAAGAAATTTTCATTTCTTCCGAATCTATTAGTGTTCCTAGGAAGGGAACCCTTGTGAGTGGGGACAGAGAACTCTTTTTGATGTTCACCTTCCACCCGTGAGACCTTAGAAAGGTCAATACAATCTCCGTGTGAGCCTTGGCTCTGTGAAAAGACGGCGCCTGAATTAAGATGTCGTCCAAATAAGGCGCCACTGCTATGCCCCGCGGTCTTAGAACCGCCAGAAGGGACCCTAGCACCTTTGTGAAAATTCTGGGAGCAGTGGCTAAACCGAATGGAAGAGCCACGAACTGGTAATGCTTGTCTAGAAAAGCGAACCGGAGGAACTGATGATGATCTTTGTTGATAGGGATATGCAGGTATGCATCCTTTAGATCCATGGTAGTCATATATTGACCTTCCTGGATCATAGGTAAGATTGTCCGAATGGTCTCCATCTTGAATGATGGGACTCTGAGGAATCTGTTTAGAATTTTTAGATCCAGGATTGGTCTGAAAGTTCCTTCTTTTTTGGGAACCACAAACAGGTTTGAGTAAAAACCCAGTCCTTGTTCTGCAATTGGAACTGGGTATATCACTCCCATCGTATGTAGATCTTCTACACAGCGTAAGAACGCCTCTTGAAAAATTACGAAAGGAACGAAAATTAGCTTTGTTTTTAGCCTTAAAAGGCTTGTCCTGAGGGAGAGCATGGCCCTTTCCCCCGGTGATTTCTGAAATAATCTCTTTCAATTCTGGCCCGAAAAGGGTCTTTCCCTTGAAAGGGATATTTAATAATTTGGAGTTTGACGACACATCGGCCGACCATGAATTGAGCCAAAGTGCTCTGCGCGCCATAATGGCGAAACCTGAATTTTTTGCCGCTAACTTAGCTAATTGCAAAGCGGCATCTGTGATAAAAGAATTAGCCAGCTTTAGAGCCTTAATTCTATCCATAATTTCATCATATGAGGTCTGTCTGGAGCGACTCCTCCAGCGCCTCAAACCAGAAAGCCGCTGCAGTAGTTACAGGAATATTGCAGGCAATAGGTTGGAGAAGAAAACCTTGTTGAACAAAAATTTTCTTAAATAAACCTAACTTTTTATCCATAGGATATTTAAAAGCACAACTGTCTTCAATTGGTATGGTTGTGCGTTTAGCAAGTGAAGAAACAGCCCCCTCTACCTTAGGGACCGTCTTCCACGAGTCCCGCCTGGGGTCAGTTATGGGGAACATTTTCTTAAAAATATGGGGGGAACAAAAGGGACAGCTGGTTTATCCCACTCCCTAGTAACAATATCTGCAACCCTCTTAGGGATCGGAAATGCATCAGTGTATACAGGGACCTCTACACAACTTCTCTAGGACCACCATAGGGTCACAATCATCCAGAGTAGCTAATACCTCCCTGAGCAATACGCGGAGGTGTTCCAATTTAAATTTAAACACTAATGAAACTGACTCTGCCTGATGAGAAACCTTTCCTGAATCGGAAATTTCTCCCTCAGACATCAAATCCCTCACCTCCACTTCAGAGCGTTGTGAGGGCACATCAGATAAGGCTACCAAAGCTTCAGATTGCTCATAATCTGTTCTTAAAACAGAGCTATCGTGCTTTGCAGGAAAAACTGGCAGTTTGGATAGAAAGGCCGCAAGGGAATTATCCATGACTGTCGCTAGTTGTTGCAATGTAATAGGGGCAGACGCACTAGAGGTACTAGGCATCGCTTGCGCGGGCGTAACTGGTTGTGACACATGGGAAGAGGTAGACGGACTATCCTCATTACATTCAGTCTGAGAATCATCTTGGGCCACATTTTTAAGTGCAACAATATGATCTTTAAAGTATATAGACATATTAGTGCAATTGGGACACATTCTGAGAGGGGGTTCAACCATGGCTTCTAAACACATTGAACAAGGATTTTCCTTAGTGTCAGACATGTTTAACAGACTAGTAGCATACACAAGCAGGCTTGGAAAACACTTTAATCAAATAAAAAACACAATTTGAAAAAACGTTACTGTGCCTTTAAGAAATAAAAAGAGCACACAATTTTAAAAAACAGTGAAAAATGCAGCAATCCTTTTGAAATTTTCACAGTATGTACCTAAGGCTTTAATATGATTGCACCACAATTTGCAGAACAATTAACCCCTTAATGCCTAAACCAGAGCAGCCTAAAGCCAGCAACCGGTTAAATAACTACACCACCTTGCGATAGCTTACTGCTGTGGCCCTACCTGCCCTTAGGGATCAGTTTTGGGGGAAAAAAGCTTCTTTTAGGTCCTCAATCAGCAGCTGGACCCTCCATATGAAGCAGCATGAACTGTCTTTCAATTCTAACTGCGCATCTGAGGCGCAAAATTAGGCCTCTCCCACTCCACTCCGGAGTTGTGAGGCCTACAAAAATCACTTCCAAGTGACTAAATTTTTGCCATGTGGATAATAACCCCAGAAAAACACTCCAAAGTGCTTTAAAAAGTGTCTCCAACGACTATTTCTTAAACAAATAATCGATTGCCCTGAATTAGTGTCAACCAGCCTAATTAGCCCTGTTATGTAAGCATTCAATTCTTTACTAAGTCTCAGAACATAGCTTACCCTCCCCACATGGGGATCTTGTCAGTCTTCTAGCATTATCTTAGTCTTGTCTAGAAATAAATGACTGAACATACCTCATTGCAGTCAAGCCTGCAAACTGTTCCCTCCAACTGAAGTTTTCTGGTACTCCTCAGTCCTGTGTGGGAACAGCAGTGCATTTTAGTTACAACATTCTAAAATCATTTTCCTCTCAGCAGAATTCTTCATCACTTTTCTGCTAGAGAGTAAATAGTACAAACCGGTACCATTTAAAAATAACAAACTCTTGATTGAAGATATAAAACTACAATTCTAACACCACATTCACTTTACCCTCCCGTAGAGACCCTAGTGCTTAGAGCCGGCAAAGAGAATGACTGGGGGGTGGAGCTAGAGGGGGAGCTATATGGACAGCTCTGCTGTGTGCACTCTTTGCCACTTCCTTTAGGGAATGAGAATATCCCACAAGTAAAGGATGAATCCGTGGACTGGATACACCTTGCAAGAGAAATACAGGTGCGCAAGTATGGGCCAAAGGGGATTGCCTATTACGTATGAATACTCTGAATACCTATTTACATATTAAAGAGGAAGACATCTGCAGCATTGTGGGAAGAAGTAATAGAATGAGTTTAGGAAACTTTAATGTTACAATATTTATGTGCCTGTATTCTTCTTTTTCAAAAATCATTAATATTCTCTGTAATATTTAAAATGATTTGTTAAATATGTAAGGGTTAAAGGGACATGAAACCCAACATTTTTATTTCATGAGTTTTAAACATATTTTGAATTTACTTCTATTATCAAAATTACTTTGCTCTCATGTTATTCCTTGTTAAAGAGATATCCAGATACGTAGCGTGCACATTTCTGGTGCTCTACAGGAAATAGTGCTGCCATCTAGTGCTCCTGCTAATGTATAACATTATTATAAAGCTGCTGCCATCTAGTGCTCTTGCTAATGTATAACATTATTATAAAGCTGCTGCCATCTAGTGCTCTTGCTAATGTATAACATTATTATAAAGCTGCTGCCATCTAGTGCTCTTGCTAATGTATAACATTGTTATAAAGCTGCTGCCATCTAGTGCTCTTGCTAATGTATAACATTGTTATAAAGCTGCTGCCATCTAGTGCTCTTGCTAATGTATAACATTGTTATAAAGCTGCTGCCATCTAGTGCTCTTGCTAATGTATAACATTATTATAAAGCTGCTGCCATCTAGTGCTCTTGCTAATGTATAACATTATTATAAAGCTGCTGCCATCTAGTGCTCTTGCTAATGTATAACATTATTATAAAGCTGCTGCCATCTAGTGCTCTTGCTAATGTATAACATTGTTATAAAGCTGCTGCCATCTAGTGCTCTTGCTAATGTATAACATTGTTATAAAGCTGCTGCCATCTAGTGCTCTTGCTAATGTATAACATTATTATAAAGCTGCTGCCATCTAGTGCTGCTGCTAATGTATAACATTATTATAAAGCTGCTGCCATCTAGTGCTCTTGCTAATGTATAACATTATTATAAAGCTGCTGCCATCTAGTGCTCTTGCTAATGTATAACATTGTTATAAAGCTGCTGCCATCTAGTGCTCTTGCTAATGTATAACATTATTATAAAGCTGCTGCCATCTAGTGCTCTTGCTAATGTATAACATTATTATAAAGCTGCTGCCATCTAGTGCTCTTGCTAATGTATAGCATTATTATAAAGCTGCTGCCATCTAGTGCTCTTGCTAATGTATAACATTGTTATAAAGCTGCTGCCATCTAGTGCTCTTGCTAATGTATAACATTGTTATAAAGCTGCTGCCATCTAGTGCTCTTGCTAATGTATAACATTATTATAAAGCTGCTGCCATCTAGTGCTCTTGCTAATGTATAACATTATTATAAAGCTGCTGCCATCTAGTGCTCTTGCTAATGTATAACATTATTATAAAGCTGCTGCCATCTAGTGCTGCTGCTAATGTATAACATTATTATAAAGCTGCTGCCATCGAGTGCTCTTGCTAATGTATAACATTATTATAAAGCTGCTGCCATCTAGTGCTCTTGCTAATGTATAACATTATTATAAAGCTGCTGCCATCTAGTGCTCTTGCTAATGTATAACATTGTTATAAAGCTGCTGCCATCTAGTGCTCTTGCTAATGTATAACATTGTTATAAAGCTGCTGCCATCTAGTGCTCTTGCTAATGTATAACATTATTATAAAGCTGCTGCCATCTAGTGCTCTTGCTAATGTATAACATTGTTATAAAGCTGCTGCCATCTAGTGCTCTTGCTAATGTATAACATTATTATAAAGCTGCTGCCATCTAGTGCTCTTGCTAATGTATAACATTATTATAAAGCTGCTGCCATCTAGTGCTGCTGCTAATGTATAACATTATTATAAAGCTGCTGCCATCTAGTGCTCTTGCTAATGTATAACATTATTATAAAACTGCTGCCATCTAGTGCTCTTGCTAATGTATAACAGTTGCAAAACTCTTACCATATAGTGCTGCAGAAACGTGCACACTCCTGAGCTTACCTTCCTGCTTTTCAACAAAGGATAACAAAAAAACAAAGAAAATGTAATAATAGAAGTACAATGAAAAGTTGTTTAAAATTGTATGTTCTATCTGAATCATGAAAGAAAATGTTGGGGTTTTATATCCCTTTAAATATAAATTGGAGCGGCTGCAGAGTGCACTTCACAGTCTACGAAGATAGCGCGTGGGACTGCTCTCAAGGTCACTACACTACAGAATAAAAATGGAAGGTGCAGAGGATACACGGAAAATCAAATATAATGATTTCAATAAGAAATACACTAGCTGATTAGATGTGCACAGTACGTAATAAACTATACAAATGTATAATGTACCGTCACTTTAACTATCAGAGAGCACTACAAACAATTACTATATATTGCAGCCTTCTCTGGTATCCAATTGGCTAAAGGGGAATAAAGTCACATGGGAAAGGTGATCAGTTCAGTGCAGGAGATATTTCCTGTTTATTTCTTTTTTCAGTTCTCCCAATGTGTAACACTAATAATCACCTTTCCCAGTAGTGTCCCTGGGGGAGTAGCGCTGGTGTTTAGTGGGTAGGGGGGTGGCGTTACATCAGCCCCCACCTGCTAGAGGAACAGTCTGCATAGTAAATGCAGAGAAAACAGCTGACTGCCTCACCCCCCCCCCCCCCGGTAGCAGTCATCATATAGGAGAGTCCCGGGTCAATCATCAATAAAGTGACACATGACCAAGCACTATTTAAACACGCTAAATATATATTTTACATGAAAATGTTTGGTTTGGCTTTCTGGCCAGGGGACTTTTGGCTAGTGGCCCACCAGGGTATTGTGGGAGGAGCATGACAGAGAGGGGCAAGGTTTGTCTGCAGATGGGCAGTCCCTGAAAACCAAGACATTAACTCTATAGGCAGGACTGAACTCCCAACCCGTGACAATCCTGCAGGACCTGGGGGCGGTTGGGAGATACATGTTTAGGGGTTAATAGGGTAATTAGGTTTATTGCGATGTGTGGGTTTGCGGTATATGTGTTAATACTTTGTGTGGGAGGTTCCTTTTTTTCTGTTATACTTTGTGCGAGCAGCGTTTTTTTTGGTGTTTTTTTTTTAATGCTCCGTTTGCTTACGCTGCATCCCGGTGGATTCCGAAAATGACAGGGTGGTGAAAGAATCCACATTCTATTGGCTGCCTCGCGCTGCCAACATTCCATTGAGGATGCGTATATATATATATATATATATATATATATATATATTATAGTATAGATAATTTTTACCTCTGTGATTACTTTATATCTAAGCCTCTGCAGATTGCCCCCTTATCTCAGTTATTGTGATAGACTTACATTTTAGCCAATCAGTGCAGACTCATAAATAACTTCACAGGAGTGAGCACAATGTTATCTATGTGGCACACATGAACTGGCACTGTCTAGCTGTGCAAAACTGTCAAATACACAGAGATAAGAGGCGACCTTCAAGGGCTTAGAAATCAGCAAATGAGCCTACCTATTTTAGCTTTTAACAAAGAATACTCTCCCCTTTATAAAATCAGATCTGGAATGTTAGTGATATTTTAGATAGAGTTTAATTAATTAGTTGTAACAAAGATGCGCTATTACTTAATTTTTAATATAAATATGAAATTCAAATAACACACGCTCTGCCGCCCACTTCACATGTCAATTTTTCTGTGAGCTAAAGGTTTGAATTGTTGTCTAATCAGTGCTCTAGCTACAACAAAGAGTGCCCTAAGGGGAGAGAGCTGACTGGACGAAAATTCAAACCGTTAGCTCACAGAAAAATTGGCTTTTGAAGTGTGCGGTTGAGCGCAGGGTGTTTGAATTTCATATCTATATTAAAAAGGAAATTTATGCTTACCTGATAAATTTATTTCTTTTACGATATGACAAGTCCACGGATTTCATCCTTACTTATGGGATATCGCCTCCTGGTCAGCAGGAGGAGACAAAGAGCTCCACAGCAGAGCTGCATAAATAGCTCCTCCCTTCCCCCCCAACCCAGTCATTCAACCGAAGTTAGGAAGAGAAAGGAAAAGCTAAGGAGCAAAGGTGACTTAGAAGGTCTTAGAAAACGACAGGGTGGGCCGTGGACTCGTCATATCGTAAAAGAAATAAATTTATCAGGTAAGCATAAATTTCCTTTTCTTTTACAAGATATGACGAGTCCACGGATTTTATCCTTACTTATGGGAAACAATACAAAAGCTATAGGACACGGATGAAAGGGAGGGACAAGAAAGGAACCTAAACGGAAGGCACCACTGCTTGAAGAACCTTTCTCCCAAAAACAGCCTCAGATGAGGCAAAAGTATCAAATTTATAAAATTTGGAAAAAGTGTGAAGAGACGATCAAGTTGCAGCCTTGCAAATCTGTTCAACAGAAGCATCATTTTTAAATGCCCATGAGGAAGCCACAGCCCTAATAGAATAAGCCGTAATTCGCTCTGGAGGCTGCTGTCCAGCAGTCTCATATGCAACATGGATGATACTCTTCAGCCAGAAAGAAAGAGGGGTAGCCGTAGCTTTCTGACCCCTACGTTTCCCAGAAAAAACAACAAATAATGAAGATGTTTGACGAAAGTCCTTAGTCGCCTACAAGTAGAACTTCAAGGCACGGACTACGTCCAAATTATGTAACAGACGCTCCTTCTTAGAAGAAAGGTTTGGACACAAGGAAGGAACAACAATTTCCTGATTAATATTTTTGTTAGAAACAACCTTAGGAAGAAAACCAGGTTTAGTATGTAACACCACCTTATCAGAATGGAAAATAAGATAAGGAGAATCACACTGTAAAGCCGAAAGTTCAGAAACTCTGCGAGCAGAAGAAATATCAACCAAAAAGAACACCTTCCAAGATAATAACTTAATATCTATGGAATGCATAGGTTCAAACGGAACCCCTTGAAGAACATTGAGAACTAAATTCAAACTCCAAGGAGGAGCAATTGGTCGAAACACAGGCTTAATTCTAGTCAGAGCCTGACAAAAAGATTGAACATCTGGAACATCTGCCAGATGCTTGTGTAGCAAGATAGACAAAGCAGAAATCTAAAACAATGGGGCTCTACTATATCTAAGTAGTGTGTCCAGAAATAAGGTGCGCCTAATTTATGCTATTTCAAAAAAGTGATAATATGGATAGATCCTAAGTTTTATATCTTACAAAAAATAAACAATATGAACTGTATAATTATAAATACAAATACATAACAATAGTCACCACAGTCATATGGTTAGGAAATATACATCCATAGATGCAAGTGAAAGTCCCAATATAGAGTGATGTCCAATCTGGAAATGATGTCCCAAACGATAGCTGCTCTCTCCAAAGATGTTGAAAAAGAGATGACTGTGTTCTGTATAGAAACAAAAAAAGAAGAGGCGCTCTGGTGCAGATGATCCTTGGCTACAAATGATTCTAAACTAACAGTTCAGAGTAATACTCACAAAGATGTTTGCACATGCAGTGCAATAACAGGTGAGCCAAAGCTTCAGAGCCGCTCGGCTGACTCGCTAGAGGGTGAAATCAGCTGTTCACTGGGTAATCACTTCACCAACGATGTGGGGAAAAAAGATACCTATGACATAAAATATAGATACCGCCCTTGGTGCAGATTATCCCAGGCACAGGATACACATACAACAGATGTCGAGAAGTTATACTCACAAACGGAGTTGCACAAGCAGTGCAATATCAGGCGTGCCGAATCTTAAAGAGCCGTTCGGCTGACTCCCTGAGGCCTGTACAGCTGCTCCTGGATCGTTGGAGGAGTGGTGGAAAATAAAGGTGGATATGCCGATAGAGGTTAATCCAAGCAAGGGATCAATAAGGCAAATAGAACAATTCACCAGCAAGGTAGACAAAATAAAAGTATTTATTAAAAATATAAAAATTACTTAGCAACGCGTTTCTCGGCTAACATGCCGTTTCATCAGGCTACATAATTCTAAGAGCTACCTTGCTGACTTAAAAGGACTGACAGGACCAATCAAAACCCTGAAAATTCACACACCTCCCTTGCTCAGGTGTAATATCTGATTACAGGGTGTCGCCCTGAGATACATAGCACTTTTGTTAAAAATGAATACAATTTATACAAACTTCAAAAAAATCTTTCTATATATACAAGGGCAATTTAACATGAATCGATAGCAAGTTTTAATCTCAATAATTGTAACAATAATATTTAGATATTTCAGTCTTACAAACAATATAACAATATAAAAGAAATACGATATAATAATCAGATATTTATAAATATAATAGATGAATTCTCAGTAATAAATTTATAATAAACATATAAATCATATAATAACAAATTATATATAAATACAAGAATAAATACTAAAAAAAATATATAATTACTAAAAATATATATAAAGCCATATAATCGATCATATTACTACATCTAATGGTCGGATTAGAACTCACGACCCAGTGGCTGGGAAACCATCAACCCAGCCACTAGGCTATAAGCGGGCTTCTGATGCAAGTGTTCATAGTGTACTGAATGTATCTTGACAATGCTGTGACTGGTGCAAGTGGTGCATTATACAAAATAAACGTGTGTGTGAAAAAAGGTGTATAAATGTGATGTACTTGTGCCTAACAGATAGTGGTATTTACCTTTATAGTGATGTACATATAAGGAAAGCAATGATGTACCATTATGTGATGGATTGCTATGTGTGGCCATAGCAGATATGTGTGACATGTTGGTTAACATACTAGTGTGATGGCTAAAAATAAAATAAGAATTGACTAAAAGCCAATATTGGAAGGGGATACTAGTAATTATTATAGTGCTAATATGTTAATAATTTGCTAAAAAGATATTATGAATGATTATTAAGAATACTTGATGTATTCATATGACATATTTACTATGTTAATGTACTCTTAATGTGACAGTATTAAGCCACTATATATAATGTGATATATATTAGTATTAAACATTGACTAGATTGGATCTCCCGACCTCATAGTATAAATATCTAACAAGCTAACCGCTAGGCCATGACTGCCTGTGTGCAAAGAGTGGTCAAATAGTTAAAATACTAATGTGGTGCCTAAATATAAATATTGACTGATAGCCAATATCATAAATAATATTGATTATTAAAGTGCTAATGTATTAAAAGATTTTTAACTAAAAAGATATTGTGGGTGAATATTAAGAATGCTCCGTTTACTCGTGTGACATGTTTGATATGCTAAATATATTCCTGATATAGCAAAATTGTGCATCTATATTGTTAATTTAAAAGATAAAAAATTAAAAAAATATAAATAAAATTTAGTATAAATTAATACTAATAAACAATAATGGCCAGATTTGAACTCCTGACCTAATAATATAAAGACTATCAACCTAACCACTAGGCCACAACTGCATGTGTACCAAGATTGGTCGAATTTTCTTATAATCAGCTGTATATGGTCTATTAAGATTATTCATATGCTAATTCAATACTATACTATTACATAAGATAGGGGTAATTTTGATAGGCAGAGAGAGATTATATAACAGCTGTAATCAGATAGTACACCTGAGCAAGGGAGGTGTGTGAATTTTCAGGGTTTTGATTGGTCCTGTCAGTCCTTTTAAGTCAGCAAGGTAGCTCTTAGAATTATGTTCTATTTGCCTTATTGATCCCTTGCTTGGATTAACCTCTATCGGCATATCCACCTTTATTTTCCACCACTCCTCCAACGATCCAGGAGCAGCTGTACAGGCCTCAGGGAGTCAGCCGAACGGCTCTTTAAGATTCGGCACGCCTGATATTGCACTGCTTGTGCAACTCCGTTTGTGAGTATAACTTCTCGACATCTGTTGTATGTGTATCCTGTGCCTGGGATAATCTGCACCAAGGGCGGTATCTATATTTTATGTCATAGGTATCTTTTTTCCCCACATCGTTGGTGAAGTGATTACCCAGTGAACAGCTGATTTCACCCTCTAGCGAGTCAGCCGAGCGGCTCTGAAGCTTTGGCTCACCTGTTATTGCACTGCATGTGCAAACATCTTTGTGAGTATTACTCTGAACTGTTAGTTTAGAATCATTTGTAGCCAAGGATCATCTGCACCAGAGCGCCTCTTCTTTTTTTGTTTCTATACAGAACGCAGTCAAAGCAGAAATCTGCCCCTTTAATGAACTTGCTGACAACCCTTTCTCCGGTCCTTCCTGGAGAAAAGATAAAATCCTAGGAATCCTAACCTTACTCCAAGAGTAGCCCTTGGATTCGCACCAATAAAGATATTTACGCCATATCTTATGGTAAATTCTTCTAGTAACAGGCTTACGAGCTTGAATCAAGGTATTAATGACCGGATCAGAGAACCCACGCTTAGATAAAATCAAGCGTTCAATCTCCAAGCAGTCAGCTGCAGAGAAATTAGATTCGGATGATGGAAAGGACCCTGAATGAGAAGGTCCTGCCTCAATGGAAGCTTCCACGGTGGCAGAGATGACATGTCCACCAGATCGGCATACCAAGTCCTGCGAGGCCACGCAGGAGCAATGAGAATCATCGAGGCCCTCTCCTGTTTGACTCGAGCAATCACCCGAGGGAGAAGAGCAAACGGAAGAAACACATAAGCTAGGTTAAACGACCAAGGCATCTATCAGTTCGGCCTGAGGATCCCTGACCTGGATCCATATCTCGGGAGCTTGGCATTCTGACGAGACGCCATAAGATCCAGCTCCGGCCTGCCCCACCTGAGAATCAGACTGGCAAAGACCTCCGGATGAAGTTCCCATTCTCCCGGATGAAACGTCTGTCTGCTCAAGAAATCCGCCTCCCAGTTGTCCACTCCTGGGATGTAGATTGCGGACAGAAAACAAGAGTGAGTTTGCGCCCACTGAATTATCTTGGATACTTCTGTCATCGCCAAGGAACTCCTTGTTCCTCACTGATGATTGATGTAAGCCACAGTTGTGATGTTGTTCGACTGGAATCTGATGAATTTGGCCGAAGCCAACTGAGGCCAAGCCTGAAGCGCATTGAAAATTGCTCTCAACTCCAGAATATTGATTGGAAGTAGAGACTCCGATCGAGTCCACTCACACTGAGCCTTCAGGGAGTTCCAGACTGCACCCCATCCTAGCAGGCTTGCGTCCGTTGTCACTATCACCCATGAGGGTCTGCGGAAGCACGTCCCTTGGGACAGATGATCCGACGACAACCACCAAAGAAGAGAGTCCCTTGTCTCCTGATCGAGATCTATTTGAAGGAGACAAATTTGCATAATCTCCATTCCATTGTCTGAGCATGCTCAGTTGTAGAGGTCTGAGATGAAAGCGGGCAAACGGAATGATGTCCATTGCTGCCACCATCAATCCAATTGCTTCCATGCACTGAGCCACTGACGGCCAAGGATTGGACTGAAGGGAACGGCAGGTATCCAAAATCTTTAACTTTCTGAAAGGAACCCATGTCTGTGGAATTAGAGAACTCTTTTCTAGATTCACCTTCCACCCGTGAGTCCTTAGAAAGGACAGAACAATATCAGTATGAGACTTTGTCAGCTGATAAGAATGTCGTCCAGATAAGGTGCCACTGCAATGCCCTGCGGCCTGAGAACCGCTAGCAGAGACCCCAGAACCTTTGTAAAGATTCTGGGTGCCGTGGCCAGACTGAAAGGAAGGGCCACAAACTGAAAATGCTTGTCCAGAAAGGCAAACCTCAGGAACTTGTGATGAGCTCTGTGGATAGGAACATGAAGGTATGCATCCTTTAAATCCACGGTAGTCATATATTGACCCTCTGGAGGGACCACAATAGAGTCACAGTCGTCCAGAGTCATCAAAACCTCCCGTAGTAACAGACGGAGGTGTTCAAGTTTAAATCTGAAAGACATTACTTCCGAATCTGTCTGAGGTAAAGCACTCCCTGAGTCAGACAGTTCCCCCTCAGACAGGGCCTCCCTACCCCCCAATTCAGAGCCCTGGGAGGGTAGATCGGAGATAGCCATCAGAGCATCAGAAGTCGCAGGGACCCCATGGGCCTCTGTCCTACTGCGTTTGCCTTGTAAGGCTGGTAACTTAGATAAAACTTCTGAAAGAGTGGATGACCTAACTGCAGCCATATCTTGCAGAGTAAATGAAGCAGACCCAGTGGAAGAACACGGCGTCGCTTGAGCAGGCGTTAAAGGCTGTGACGCTTGGGGAGAAAGTTGTGGCATACCCTGAATCTCATCAGTCTGAGAACATTCTTTATCCATATCTTTACTAAAAAAAAAAATTCTTTACATTGTAAGACTCTCTCAATACATGAAGGACAAAGTGTAACAGGGGGTTCCACAATGGCATCTAAACACATGGGACATGTACTTTGCTCAATGTCATCCATGATAAGAGAAAAACAAAAGCAAGCATGGTCACAGAAGCAGCAATACTAATAAAAAATATAGTACTGTGTCTTTAAAAACTCCCTCTGCGCTAACCCCCGATAGGCAAAAAGACAGAGAGAAGCTTCCTTAATTAATATTTTTCACACTCCCTGTGTCGTTAGTGTCTACAATTAACCCACTGGCCAGAAAAAATAACAGTCACCTCGCCGCAGCTCCTACCTGCCTCCACGTGCTCGACACTACCAACCCTCGTACGGTGCACCTAAGTTCACTTGTAAGAATTCACAACAAGCTTACATAGGGGCCGTGAGGAAACGCTGCCAGTCAGAACCTAATGGTGAAGTTACTGCGCGGAAAGCGCGCGAACATCAAGCCCCGCCCATCATGGGCGTAAACATAAACTCCGCAAAAATAAACTATGAACCGCCATTTACCGGAGCCTAGCAAAGTTTCCACACTCCGGTACTGTCCCCAGCGTCAGCCATATAAGTTCTAGCAAAGTTTCCATACTGTCACAGTAAACAAGAACTGCCCAATATATTAAACATACAGTGTCTATCACCATAATACCCCAACGCTTCTAGTCTCTTTCTTGTCTCAGAATGTCTGGGGAAATAAACATATGTCAGATCTCATTCTGTTGCACTTAGATGAGAATTAGTATATTGAGCAGGGAAGCCCTTAAGCACATAGCCCCTGATAGAGAAAAGTAAAGTGCAGTCAGATCTGGGATATGCTGCAGAGCCCCAGAAGTAAAAAACTGCACTTACCTCCATGCTGAGGAACAGCATGAAAACTCACAGTGTCAAGAGGTCCACTCTTCCTCCTGAGGTCCTGTGAAGATAGAGAGGTCTTATTTTAAATTTCTCTAAGACCAGCACATCAGAGCAGCACAATAATGGGAGGCGCAGCGAGGCTAAAACCCCACCAGTTCCCATAGCCAGGAGGCTGCTCTATAGTAAAATAGTACACATTGGCACCATTTAAAAATAAAAAATTCTTGATTGAAGAATCAAACCTCACTTTACCTCTTCCTATCACTAAAACAGGCAAAGAGAATGACTGAGTTGGGGGGGGAAGGGAGGAGCTATTTATGCAGCTCTGCTGTGGAGCTCTTTGCCTCCTCCTGCTGACCATGAGGCGATATCCCATAAGTAAGGATGAAATCCGTGGACTCGTAATATCTTGTAAAAGAAAAGTAAGTTATAGCACATCTTCATTACAACCGATTAATTAAACTCCATCTAAAATATCACTAAAATTCCGGATCTGTTTTTATAAAGGGGAGAGTTTACCACAGGGGTCAGCAACCTTGGCATCCCAGAAGATTTGAAACTACATTTCCCATGATGCTCAGAAACACTTTAGGCTGGCTGAGTATCATCAGAAATGTAGTTCAGAAACATCTGGGGTGCCAAGATTGCTGACCCCTGGTTTACCAACACTTTAACATTTTATGGAGGTTTGATTTAAAGTTGTCTTTTTTTAAAATCTAAATAAAAAGTTTACTAAGCTTCTGTTGACCATAAACAGGAACAAAACAACAGGCTTGCACTTGATGGTCTTTTTTAAATAGTGCCTTTACTGTGACGTTTCGGGGAACATATCCCCTTCCTTAGACAAAGTTACAATGTGCAATGTAACAATTTAAACAGGCACACACAAGTGAATACATGAAACCCCTCCCTCTCAATTAGGAACAACCAACAAAAGGGTGCCCTGGCAACCATAATGTTGATACACCATCTGTGAATGCCTATCAGTGTAAACATGTGAACTTAATATGTGAATCAGATTGGCCATATGAGCTCAGATCTATCATATAAATACGGATAGTAATGGTCATAATCATAATGAGGACGCACTGCTGTAGTCGGAAGCAACAGAGAGCAGTTCATTGCTCAATCAATTTAAAGGCTAAAAGTGCCTATTCATTGTATTTACGTTGGTTGCATCTGTGTATACAGTAGCATGACCCTCGTTGCTTTTTCACACAAACTTTGCTAACCATAGCTCAATACCCGCTTGTATCAACGCTGTGTCCTCTGCGTACTGAATCATCTGTTACACTGAATAGTGCTGGCATCACAACGTGACGATGTGTCATCAACTAGCGTATACACAATAGCCTTAACACTGTGCATAGTTAGTGGTCATATTAAGGGTTATCCTACCTTTCTGTCAGTAGTTACTGCTGGCTTGTACCGGGAAGAAAACTTCCTCCTCCATTCTGTTGAATGGCGCTGGCGTCATCACATGACGCAGCATCATCAACTATTTTGTAAACATAGTAACCAAGCGTGGATTCATTGTATCCTCCTACTGACACTATCTCCTTAGCTGGCCCCGTGTGATATGAAATACATAAAACAAGGGTGAACGTATACACACACAGCGAGGGGGAGAGCATTAGTACTGACTCAATGCCATCATCTGCACTAATATACAAACCAACATTACAACAAAAAAATGATCATATACTAAGGGGTTACACATACAGGTTGTTTAGTCAGGGAAACTGATCTTCGATTAACTTATATGGGTGGCCTATCCTACCTTATTGCTGGTCTCATAGTGTGTTTTTTTGCACTCCAAAATGAATTACAATATCTATTGGGCTCTTAACATCTTTTGTCCCTAAACCGGAAGATTAGTCTGTGAAGCTGGGCATATAAATGTTGTATACAGACCAAATCAATCTCGATAGTGGGCATACCAATTAATATTGATCTATATATATATATATACATGCTAAGATGTTTTTGCTAGTAATTATTTATGTTCCAGAGGAGATTGATCGTCTAAAGTAATCTTATGGAATGTGTTTTCTGCATTCTCTTTATTAATATTATATTCAGAAAGTCTTTATGCTAAGTAACTATTACCTGACCACAATGAAGGGCTTGCCAAGCACAGCCTATTAGAAGAATGTATAACTGTGCACCCCTGGCAAACAGCTGTCTTCTATCTTGTACAATTTTGAACACGGTTTTAATTTACCCTCTATCAGACATAATATAAGGACAGGAAATTTGCTAAAAAGAAAAATACCAAACCCACAAAGACCAGACATATTTACTGCGTCATTTGCAAAATAAAACGTGTGTGATACAGGTACAAATCCCCAAATACGGAATTATTGCAAAATCCAGAATTATTCCAAAATCTAAATTTTTTAATTAATATTTTGTTTAAAAATAAAATGATTAAAAATGACCAAGTCACAATGTTCTCTGTCTGAGTATTTTGTCTGTTTTTTGTTATCTAAAATGCAAATGCTAGTTTATATTTGGTAATGTGTATACAAAAGTATTTAACATAATATAAAATTGCCTTTAAGTTGCATAAATAAATGATATTATGACATGTAAATATTTCCTACTTTACATAAGATATTATTATCTACACACAGTCCCAATTTAGAGATATAAATGTTCTGAAATCCAAACTAATTCAGGTCCCAAGCAGTTTGGATAAAGGGTTTTTTACCTGAACCTATTTTAATTATCACTGCTTCACAGTCTATAACAGAGAATATTTAAAGGGACATGAACCCCAAATTTTTCTTTCATGATTCAGATAGAAGATACATTTTTAAACAACGCATTTCTTGTACCATCAAATTTGCTTCATTCTTTTGGTATCCTTTGTAGACGGAGCAGCAATGCACTACCGATAGCAAGCTGAACAGGTCGGTAAGCCAATGACAGGAGGCATAAATGTGCAGCTACTAATCCGCAGCTGAGCCTACCTAGGTATGCTTTTCAGCAAAGGATACCAAGAGACCTAAGCAAATTAGATAATAGAAGATAATAGAAGTAAATTGGAATGCTGCTCTGTCGGAATTGTGAATAGAGTCCAAATTTAGTTTCTCTAATGCAGACACACAACTCAAAAATTTCACATAAAAATTATTTTAGTAAAACAAATTCTGCCCTTTTCTATCAACTAATTCTAAAAATTGTGGGGGGTTCCACTTCCCGTGAATTTGCATGATCTAGACCTCAGAAGCCTAACTCTGCTTCTATCTAACCAGTGAGTGCTTGATCAGCGCAGGGGCTAACGCATATCTGTTCCTAATTGGTCACAGCAGTAGTTCTAAGGAGTATATCCCTGGACTGTTTTAATTTTTTTTTTTTTTTTTTAATATTTAAAAACTAGAGACCCCCTGTATATAATTTGAGTACAATTTAACCTTCTTGCTAATGTATTGTCTAGTGATTGAATAATTTGCCTTGTACCTTTAGAAGTTCTTTGAATTTTGCCTCCTCCTTTGAGCTGGGGTCAATCATGGTACGTTCCTCATTTTCCTCTGTGTGATAACAAAATAGAAAGCCGGTAAGAAATATGTTAGAGCCAATCTAAAACAGTAGCCGATGTCATGCACCTCACAACTAACTGCTTAGAAGTAGAAAAAAACAGCAGATTAATATTCAGCATTATTACTGCATCAGCTGAGTTGATGTAGGGCCTAAACTACAAAACTGATATTCTACCATGTTATTTAGTTTAAAAGGACACACACACAGACACTAACATACCGAAACACAGGCAAACACAGACACTAACAAACACTCACAGACACTAACAAACATACCGAAACACAGGCAAACACAGACACTAACAAACACACACAGACACTAACAAACATACCGAAACACAGGCAAACACAGACACTAACAAACACACACAGACACTAACAAACGCACACAGACACTAACAAACATACCGAAACACAGGCAAACACAGACACTAACAAACATACTGAAACACAGGCAAACACACACACTAACAAACATACCGAAAAAACACAGGCAAACACAGACACTAACAAACATACCGCAACACAGGCAAACACAGACACTAACAAACATACCGAAACACAGGCAAACACACACACTAACAAACAAACCGAAACACAGGCAAACACACACACTAACAAACATACTGAAAAAACACAGGCAAACACACACACTAACAAACATACCAAAACACAGACAAACACACACACTAACAAACATACCGTAACACAGGTAAACACACACAGACACTAACAAACATACCGAAACACAGGCAAACACATACAGGCACTAACAAACATACCGAAACACACACACACAGATACTAACAAACATACCGAAACACAGGCAAACACACACAGACACTAACAAACATACCGAAACACAGACAAACACACACAGACACTAACAAACATACCAAAACACAGGCAAACACACACAGGCACTAACAAACATTCCGAAACACAAACACACACAGATACTAACAAACATACCGAAACACAGGCAAACACAGACACTAACAAACATACCGAAACACAGACAAATACACACAGGCACTAACAAACATACTGAAACACAAACACACACAGATACTAACAAACATACCGAAACACAGGCAAACACAGACACTAACAAACATACCGAAAAAACACAGGCAAACACATACACTAACAAACATACCGAAACACAGGCAAACACACACAAAGACACTAACAAACATACCGAAACACAAACACACACAGATACTAACAAACATACCGATACACAAGCAAACATACACAGACACTAACAAACATACCGAAATAGGCAAACACACACACTAACATACCGAAACACAGGCAAACACATACAGACACTAACAAACATACCGTAACAAAGGCAAACACACAGACACTAAGAAACATACCGAAACACAGGCAAACACACACACTAACTAACATACTGAAACACAGGTAAACACACACACTAACAAACATACTGAAACACAGGCAAACACACACACACACACACTAACAAACATACCGAAACACAGGCAAACACACACAGACACTAACAAACATACCGAAACACAGGCAAACACACACACTAACAAACATACCGAAAAAACACAGGCAAACACACACACTAACAAACATACCGAAACACAGACACACACACTAACAAACATACCGTAACACAGGCAAACACACACAGACACTAACAAACATACCGAAACACAGGCAAACACATACAGGCACTAACAAACATACCGAAACACACACACAGATACTAACAAACATACCGAAACACAGGCAAACACACACAGACACTAACAAACATACCGAAACACAGACAAACACACACAGACACTAACAAACATACCAAAACACAGGCAAACACACACAGGCACTAACAAACATTCCGAAACACAAACACACACAGATACTAACAAACATACCGAAACACAGGCAAACACAGACACTAACAAACATACCGAAACACACACACAGATACTAACAAACATACCGAAACACAGGCAAACACACACAGACACTAACAAACATACCGAAACACAGACAAACACACACAGGCACTAACAAACATACTGAAACACAAACACACACAGATACTAACAAACATACCGAAACACAGGCAAACACAGACACTAACAAACATACCGAAACACAGGCAAACACACACACAGACACTAACAAACATACCGAAACACAAACACACACAGATACTAACAAACATACCGATACACAAGCAAACATACACAGACACTAACAAACATACCGAAATAGGCAAACACACACACTAACATACCGAAAGACAGGCAAACACATACAGACACTAACAAACATACCGTAACAAAGGCAAACACACAGACACTAAGAAACATACCGAAACACAGGCAAACACACACACTAACTAACATACTGAAACACATGTAAACACACACACTAACAAACATACTGAAACGCAGGCAAACACACACACACACTAACAAACATACCGAAACACAGGCAAACACACACAGACACTAACAAACATACCGAAACACAGGCAAACACATACACGCACTAACAAACATATCAAAACACAGATACTAACAGACATACTGAAACACACACACACGCAGAACACACACGCAGATAAACACACACATGCAGATGCACACACACACATGCAGATGCACACACACGCACGCAGATACACGCATTTATGCATTAGTATTTTAAGCAAACATCATACTGTACCGAGCAAAGTGTCTTCTGGGTGAAGGTCAATGGGTGTTGGTGACATTGGCGCATTGATGGCATTTTTTCCCTCTTCCTGAAGATCACTCACTGTAAGAGAAAGAACAAGATCACTTACTCATAAGTTCAAATACTATAAAAGGTAAAAACTGCAAATTCTTAGCCATCAAATCACAGAAAATATATTAAAGTACAAATGTGCTTTGTCAATCCATTAAAAGGGACGCTAAACTACACATTTAAATTCACATAAAATGTTTAAATTATATGTAGTAGAAAAAAAAATATATATACTTATTTTGCCTGCTTTGGCTGTAATTTAGCTCTATTTTTCCCCACATTTCCCAGAAAGGTTGGAGAGCTTCCTGCAGATCTCAGCCCTTACCCTGCAACATGCTTTACAGTGTTCCTAAAAGACAGCAACAAAGAATATAAAGCAAACTCAAAATGAGTTTTAAAGGGTTTATCCCTAGACTGCAAACTGCACAGTTAAAAAAAAAAATGTGTATGAATATCTATGGCTGATGTATACTAGGCATATGCATAATGCCCTTTTAACTTCAGGGTTCTGCAAAATAGGAAAACAGAAAAAAAAACAACACCATTTAAAAAGGTTTATGCACTGAGGCACTGTCATAGCACCTGCTTTATGTTGTCAGCAGGAAGTGACATGGGCACCACACAAATTATTCTGGGGGTTGGGGGGAGAAAAAGGACAAACATATTTATAACCCCCCCCCAAACATTAAAATATCAGTGGCACTGCTTCCTGTATGCATTAAACAAATGGTGGCTCAGTGACAACAAGAGTAAACACAGACATGCCCATTTAACCCCTTAGTGACCAGACCGAATTTTAATTTTCTTACTGTTAGGGACCAGGGCTATTTTTACATTTCTGCTGTGTTTGTTTTTAGCTGTAATTTTTCTCTTACTCATTTACTGTACCCACACATATTATATACAGTTTTTCTCGCCATTAAATGGATTTTCTAAAGATACCATTATTTTCATTATATCTTATAATTTACTATAAAAAAAAATATATATAAAATATGATGAAAAAATTGAAACACACACTTTTTCTAACTTTGACCCCCAAAATCTGTTACACATCTTCAACCACCAAAAAACACCCATGCGAAATAGTTTCTAAATTTTGTCCTGAGTTTAGAAAACCCAATGTTTACATGTTCTTTGTTATTTTTGCAAGTTATAGGGCAATACGTACAAGTAGCACTTTGCTATTATTATTTTTTTCAAAATTAGCGATAGTTACATTATAACACTGATATCTGTCAGGAATCCCTGAATAACCCTTAACATGTATATTATTACTTTTTTTTAGTAGACATAACAAAATGGGCCTAGATCAATACTTTGGGTTATTTCATGTCACCATTTCACTGCCAAATTCAATCAAATAAAAAACAAAATTTATGCTTACCTAATAAATGTATTTATTTCCAGGCATGGAGAGTCCACGATTCATTCCAATTACTAGTGGGCTATTCACCAGCAGGAGGAGGCAAAAAGCACCCCAGCAGAGCTGTTAAGTCACTTCCCTAACCCATAACTCCCAGTCATTCACCTGAAGGGAAATGGAAAAATAAGATAACACAAGGTATAGAGGTGCCTGAGGTTTGTACAAAAAAACTGCCATCTTAAATTTAAATAAGGGCGGGTTGTGGACTCTTCATGCCTGGAAATAAATACATTTATAGGTAAGCATACATTTTGTTTTCTTTCCTATGGCATGGAAAGTCCACGATTCATTCCAATTACTAGTGGGAACCAATACCCAAGCCAGAGGACACAGAATGAAAGGGAGGGAGAACAAGACAGGTGGACCTAAAGCGAAGGCACCACTGCTTGAAGAACATCTCTCCCAAAAGGAGGCCTCAGCCAAGGCAAAAGTACCAAATTTGTAGAATTTGGAAAAAGTATGTATAGAGGACCATGCCTTGCAAATTTGTTCCACAGAAGCTTCATTCTCGAAAGCCCAGGAAGAGGAGACAGCTCAAGTGGAATGAGCCGCAATTCTCTCAGGAGGCTGATGTCCAGCTGTCTCATAAGCTAAACGTATAACACTTCTCAACCCGAGAGAAAGAGTGGTAGAAGTGGCCTTACGCTAACCAGAGAAAACAATGAACAGGGCAGAAGTATGCCCAAAAATTTTTAGTTGCTTGAAGTAAAAATTTTAGAGCACGCATAACATCCAAGTTATGTAAAAGACGCTCCTTCTGGGAAGAAGGATTAGGACAAAACGAGGAGAACAACAATTTCCTGATTAATATTGTGATCCGACACAACCTTAGGAAGAAATCCTAGCTTAGTATGAAGGACCGCCTTTTCAGCATGAAAAATAAGGTAAGAGAAATCACACTGCAGAGCCATAAGTTCAGAAACTCTGCGAGCAGAATAAATAGCAAGAACAAAACCTTCCATTATAACAATTTAATATCAACAGAATGCATCGACTCAAACGGAGCCTGCTGCAAAACTTTAAGAACCAGATTAAGACTTCAAGGAGGAGCAGCAACAGGTTTAAACACAGGCCTGATTCTGACCAAGGCCTGAACTAAAGATTGAACATCTGGCAGGTCTGCCAGACGTTTGTGCAAAAGAATAGACAGCACAGAAATCTGACCCTTCAGAGTACTGACTGACAAACCCTTCTCCAGGCCTTCCTGAAGAAAAGCCAACACTCGAGAAACCCTTACTCTGCTCCAAGAGAAACCCTTCAAATCACACCAATAGAGTTATTTACGCCATACCTTATGGTAAATTCTGCGAGTAACAGGCTGACCTTCTCAGAGAAGCCATGTCTAGCCAAAACTAGATGTTCAATCTCCATACAGTCAGCTTCAGAGAATCTAGATTTGGATGAAGGAAGGGACCCTGAAGTAGAATGTCCTTCCTCAGTGGTAACCTCCAAGATGGAAAAGATTACATCTTCACCAGATCTGCGAACCAGATCCTGCGAGGCCATGCAGGAGCTTTTAGAATCACAGACGCTCTCTCCTGTTTGATACGAGCAATGACTCGTGGAAGGAGAGCAAACGGAGGCAACAGGTATGCCAGATTGAAGTTCCAAGGAACCGCCAGAGTGTCTATTAGAACAGCTTGAGGATCTCTTGACCTTGAACCGTACTTTGGAAGCTTGGCGTTTGACGAGATGCCATCAGATCCAACTCCAGAAACCCCCACCTGAGGGTTATCATTGTGAAGAACTCTGGGTGGAGAGCCCACTCTCCGGGATGAAAGGTCTGTCTGCTCAAAAAATCTGCTTCCCAGTTGTCCACCCCTGGGATGTGGATGGCAAAGAGATGGCAATCGTGAGACTCCGCCCACTGAAAAATGCGAGTCACCTCATTCATTGCTAAGGAACTCCGAGTCCCTCCCTGGTGGATGATGTAAGCCACCGAGGTGATGTTGTCCGACTGGAATCTGATAAACCGGACCAAGGCTAAATAAAGCCAAGCTGTCAAGGCATTGAAGATTGGGCTCAACTCCAAAATGTTTATGGGAAGAGAAGACTCCTCCCGAGTTCACAGGCCCTGAGCTTTTAAGGTGCCCCAAACTGCTCCCCAGCCTAACAGACTGGCATCCGTTGTCACAATCACACATGAAGGTCTCAGGAAGCATGTGCCCTGAGCCAGAAGGTCCTGAGAAATCCACCACAAGAGAGAGTCTCTTGTTAGGGGATCCAGATCTATCCACTTCGATAGATCTGAGTGGTCTCCGTTCCATTGACCGAGCATGCATAGCTGAAGAGGTCTCAGATGAAACCAAGCAAAAGGAATGATGTCCATGGAAGCTACCATCAGACCAATCACCTCTATGAATTGGGCCACTGATGGATGAACAGAAGACAGGAGAGAAAGACATGAAGCAAGAAGTTTGGATCTTCTGACATCCGTCAGATAAATTTTCATGGATAAAGAATCTAAAATCATTCCCAAGAAACATACCCTTGTATCTGGTACTAGGGAACACTTTTCCAGATTCACTTTCCACTGTGGGAACGTAGAAGACAACAACATTTCTGTATGAGATCTTGCTAGATGAAAAGATGATGCTTGAACCAAGATGTCATCCAGGTAAGGCGCCACCGCTATTCCCCTGAGATTTGACCCCTGCCAATAGAGCCCCCAGAACCTTTGTTAAGATTCTGGGAGCCGTAGCAAGAGCAAACGGAAGGGCAACAAACTGTAAATGCTTGTCCAGAAAGGCAAACCTCAGAAACTGGTGATGATCCCTGTGAATAGGAACATGAAGATACATGCCCTTCAGGTCTATAGTCATCATGAACTGACCCTCTTGGACCAAGGGAAGAATGGAATGAATGGTCTCTATTTTGAAGGACAGAACCTTGAGGAATTTGTTGAGACACTTTAGGTCTCAAATGGGACAAAAAGTTCCCTCCTTTTTGGGAACCACAAAAAAGATTTGAATAGAATCCTTGACTCTGTTCCCTTACGGAACTGAAAAAATCACTCCCAAGGAAGATAGGTCCTTTACGCAGTTTAAGAAGGCCTCTCTCTTTACCTGATTTGCAGATAATATTGAGAGAATAAATCTGCCCCTGGGAGGACAAGTCTTGAATCCTATTCTGTAACCATGGGATACTATGTCCACGGTCCAAGGGTCTGGAACATCGCATAGCCAAGCCTGCTGAAAAAAAAGAAAGCCTGCCCTCCACCTGAACCAACACTGGATCTGGGGCAGTCCCTTCATGCTGACTTAGAATCAGTGGAAGGCTTCTTGGCTTGCTTCTCCTTATTCCAAGGCTGACTGGACCTCCAAGAAGACTTGGAATTCTGGCGAGCCTTAAGTCTATTCTTTTTATCCTGAGGTAGAAAAGCTCTCTTTCAACCTGTAATCAGAAATAATTTCAGCCAGACCAGGACCAAATAAGGTTTTGCAAAGACAGAAATTTGGACTTTGTTACAGCTGCAGACCAAGATTTTAACCACAGAGCTCTGTGAGCCGAAAAAACAGTGAAGCCAGAAATATTAGTACCCAGTCTAAGTACTTGCATGTTGGCATCACAAATAAAAGTATTGGCCAGCTTGAGAGCCCTGATCCTGTCCTGGATCTCTTCTATAGTAGTCTCCTCTGAAATTAGGTCAGATAAGTCATCGCACCATTAAGATGCTGCCCAAGCAACTGTAGCAATACTAGCAACCGGTTGCCACTGTAATGCCTGATAAATGTACATCTTCTTTAAAAAAGCATCAAGCTTCTTATCCATAGGATTCTTGAAAGAACAACTATCCTCAATAGAAATGGTAGTTCTCTTGCCAAGAGTAGAGATAGCTCCCTCTAACTTGGGCCCTGTGCGCCACGAGTCATGTATAGAGTCAGCAACAGGAAACATCTTTTTTAAACATGAGACGTGGAAAAAGGAATCCCAGATTTATCCCATTCCTGAGCTATGATATCTGACATACGGTCTGGAACTGGAAACACTTCCACAGATGAAGGTACATCATATTATTATTATCAGGTATTTGTAGAGCGCCAACAGATTCCGCAGCGCTGATACTCATATACTGATATACATATAAGTTTACTAGACTTTTTTGGATTCTTAACGACAGACAAGTCGGAGTCTTCCAAAGTAGCAGGGAACTCTTTCAAAACTAACCGGAGGTGTTCTAATTTAAATCTAAAATTAACCTCCTCTGAATCTGCCAAATTGGTCACTACAGTCTCAGAATCTTATATATCGCCCTAAGAAGCCACTGAGGTATCATCATCATCATATAACTGAGGAAGACTGACTAATGCAGTCTTAGCAGAGTCAGAACCCTTGCTAACAGTAATATTTTTGGATTTCCCCTTTCTCTTACCAGCAACAGGAAAGGCTAATAATGCTGCTGAAATGGCGGACTTTTTCTGAGCAGCAAAATCTGCTGGTAAATAAACACCCCCAGGAGGATGTTGAGAGGAACCGCAGGGCACTGCATGTGAAACAGTATGGGACATTTGAGGAGATAAATGAGGCATGGCATAGACAGCATTATCCTGAGCGACAGACTCAGAAGGGCAAATATTGTCTAAATTGCACAGGAGGCACTATCTGAGCCTCCAAACAAAGTAAACATTTGTCAAAGTTAACTGTTAAATTTTGGTCTAAATTCATCCATCCAAAAAGGTACAATTCCCACAGAAATTGAAAAACGCCAAATATATATGAAATGAAATTACATAAATATACTCCCACAGAATCTATTCATTGTTACTATATAAGCCACCTCTATATCCTCAGTCTGACTGAGGCAACTCACCACACCAGGACCAGGAGAACCCACTAGGAACCATCCACAGTCAAAAGAAAGTATTAGAGATAAGTCTATCCGACTGATATCCTAGTCGATAGCTTCATAAAGCGTTAAAACCAGCTCACAAGCGACACGCCACTCCGCTATTGAAGCCGCTATGAAAACAAATGAAGAATAGAGTAGTGTGAGCGCAATGAAAAAAGCAACTGCGCCACAAAGTCAAAGTGCGCGTCTTAAAAATGCTACAATAAAAACCACAAGTCCCCTGCTGTCCTATAAAGAATCCTCAGATCCTTTTAATAAGTCTTTCAATCAGGGATTAAAAATTCCCCCAACATCCAGCCAGACTCAGCCTCAATACACAGGGCAAAACGTTAACCCCTTATGCTCCTAATAAAGATAAGTTCCACATCTAAGTGCCTGCATAAAATACTGCCCATTTCTTTCTTGAAATAAATTCCTATGTACAGGAATTAAACGTGTTCCACTTAGTGATCCACTGAGGATTAACCTCTTCTAGAGTGCTGCCCTCAGAACCTAGAAGGCAAGAGCACTTACCTGTGGATCCGGCTGCAGAGCAGGAACAGCTTCTTAGGTGCGACTGATTCCCCAACATCTGTCAGGGACCTGTAGAACAAGAAAAAAAAACAGAGTAACCAACCCTGGTTTTCTATAAAGGGGTAGGATAATGTTTGAAATAAAGCAAGGACCACCTCGCTGCCTTCTAACTGCCATGGACACAGCATAGCCCCAATCCTTGCTTGCAGGGAAAAGTACCCATTAAAGGATTAAATATCTTCAGACACCATCTTCGCACATCCTCCCTTGACAGAGGCAAAGAGAATAACTGGGAGTTATGGGTAAGGGAAGTGACACTTACCATCTCTGCTGGGGTGCTCTTTGCCTCCACCTGCTGGACAGGAGGTGAATATCCAACTAGTAATTGGAATGAATCGTGGACTCTCCATGCCATAGGAAAGAAAAAATTTCACTTTTAAACAAACTTTAGGATTCTCATTGAAATTATTTACAAACAGCTTGTGCAATTATGGCACACATGCTTGTAAATGCTTTTCTGGGATCCCCTTTGTTCAGAAATAGATATTTATAGCTTTGGCATTGCTTTTTGGTAATTAGAAGGCCGCTAAATGCCGCTGCGCACCACACATGTATTATGCCCAGCAGTTAACGGGTTAATTAGGTAGCTTGTAGGGTAAATTTTAGCTTTAGTGTAGAGATCAACCTCCCACCTGACACAACCCACCCCATGATCTCTCCCTGACCCCCCTCAAAAAGCTCTTTTTCCTCCCCCACCTCACAATTGTCACCGCCATCTTAAGTGTTGGCAGAAAGTCTGCCAGTACTAAAATAAAAGGCTTTTTTTTTTTAAATATATATATTAAGTCCCCTTAGCCCCCAACCTCCCTGATCCCCCCCCCCCCATACAGCTCTCTAACCCTCCCCCCTCTACCTATTTTCCACCATCTTGGGTACTGGCAGCTGTCATTGCTGGCCGATGCAGAGAGGGCCATAGAGTGTCTCTCTTAGCATCAGAGGCTAAAAAAGGGTATTGCAGGATGCCTCAATATTGCGGCATCACTGCGATACCCTGAAAGCACCTGGAAGCGATCACAATCACTTCCAGCACTTGAAACCCCAGAGGATGTACAGGGTACGTCCTTGGTCATTAACTCACACTTTTTGTAGGACGTGCCCGATACGTCATTGGTCGTTAAGGGGTTAAAGGGACATGAAACCCCAAAATTTCTTTCCGATTCCAATAGAGAATACAATTTTAAACATTTTTCCAATTTACTTCTATTATCTAATTCGCATCATCCTTTTGGTATTCTTTGTTGAAGAAGGCACAATGCACTACTGAGAGCTAAATACACACATTAGGTGAGCCAATAACACAAAGCATATATGTGCAGCCACCAATAAGCAGCTCCTGAGTCTACCTAAAGATAGCAAAAGAACAAAGAAAAAAATGATAATAGGATTTTTTTTATGTTTAGTGATGGATCCCCCCTTTGCCCACAACCTCCCTGATCCCCCCCCCATACAGCTATCTAACCCTCCCCCCTCTACCTATTTTCCACCATCTTGGGTACTGGCAGCTATCATCGCTGGCCGATGCAGAGAGGGCCATAGAGTGTCTCTCTCTGCATCGGAGGCTAAAAAAAGGGTATTGACGGATGCCTCAATATCGCGGCATCACTGCAATACCCTGAAAAAAATAATTGGATTTAGTGTCCCTTTAAACAAAGTGACTTTATTTACAGATGACTATAACAAAATATCAGTGATGTTCCGGGCCAGCACGCCTATCCTATCACACTTAAACAGTTATAGCACACCTATGCCAATTGATTATTATTTCATATAGCTTTAGCCTCAGCTGTGAGTTGCCATGTGTCTAGTGTTTAACCAAATAGCCCGGCTGCCCTTTGAAATTAAGGTTTAAAAAACAAACAAACATTGTTTCTGATCTGGGCATATGATTTAGAGGCTTCATGGAATATGGGTCTGATCTGAGCTCGGCTATAGGTATATAGCAGACAGCAGCTACAGGTAATGGGTCTGATCTGAGCACGGCATTAGGTATATAGCAGACAGCGGCTACAGGTAATGGGTCTGATCTGAGCATGACTATAGGTATTTAGCAGACAGCAGCTACAGGTAATGAGTCTGATCTGAGCTCGGCTATAGGTATATAGCAAACAGCGGCTACAGGGTATGGGTCTGATCTGAGAACAGCTATAGGTATATAGCAGACAGCGGCTACAGGTAATGGGTCTGATCTGAGCACGGCTATAGGTATTTAGCAGACAGCAGCTACAGGTAATGGGTCTGATCTGAGCTCTGCTATAGGGATATAGCAGACAGCTGCTACAGGTAATGGGTTTGATCTGAGAGCAGCTATAGGTATATAGCAGACATCAGTTTCAGGTAATGGGTTTGATCTGAGAGCATCTATAGGTATATAGCAGACAGCAGTTTCAGGTAATGGGTTTGATCTCAAAGCAGCTATAGGTATTTAGCAGACAGCAGTTTCAGGTAATGGGTCTGATCTGAGCTTGGCTATAGGTATATAGCAGACAGCAGCTACAGGTAATGGGTCTGATCTGAGCATGGCATTAGGTATATAGCAAACAGCAGCTACAGGTAATGGGTCTGATCTGAGCACGGCTATAGGTATATAGCAAACAGCGGCTACAGGGTATGGGTCTGATCTGAGAGCAGCTATAGGTATATAGCAGACAGCGGTTACAGGTAATGGGTCTGATCTGAGCACGTCTATAGGTATATAGCAGACAGCAGCTACTGATAATGGGTCTGATCTGAGCTCGGCTATAGGTATATAGCAGACATCAGTTTCAGGTAATGGGTTTGATCTGAGAGCAGCTATAGGTATATAGCAGATACCAGCTACAGGTAATGGGCTTGATCTGAGAGCAGCTATAGGTATATAGCAGACAGCAGCTACATGTAATAGGTCTGATCTGAGCTCGGCTATAGGTATATAGCAGACAGCAGCTACAGGTAATAGGTCTGATCTGAGCACGGCTATAGGTATATAGCAGATAACAGCTACAGGAAATGGGTCTGATCTGAGAGCAGCTATAGGTATATAGCAGACAGTGGTTACAGGTAATGGGTCTGATCTGAGCACAGCTATAGGTATATATTAAACAGCAACAATAGGTCATGGGTCTGATTTTAGCACAGCTTTAGGTATATAGCAGACAGCATTTACAGTTAATGGGTCTGATCTGAGCATGGCTATACGTATATAGCACAGCAGCTACAGATAATGGGTCTGATCTGAGCACGATTATAGGTATTTAGCAGACAGCGGTTACAGGTAATGGGTCTGATCTGAGCTCAGCTATAAGTATATAGCAGACAGCAGCTAGAGGTAATGGGTCTGATCTGACCACAGCTATAGGTATATAGCAGACAGCATCTACAGGTAATGAGTCTGATCTGAGCACGGCTATAGGTATATATAGCAAACAGCAGGTACAGGTAATGGGTCTGATCTTAGCACAGCTATAGGTATATAGCAGACAGCATTTACAGTTAATGGGTCTGATCTGAGCATGGCTATACGTATATAGCACACAGCAGCAACAGGTAATGGGTCTGATCTGAGCACGATTATAGGTATTTAGCAGACAGCGGTTACAGGTAATGGGTCTGATCTGAGCTCAGCTATAGGTATATAGCAGAGCAGCTATAGGTAATGGGTCTGATCTGAGCTCAGATATAGGTATATAGCGGACAGCAGCTAGAGGTAATGGGTCTGATCTGAGCTCACCTATATGTATATAGCAGACAGCAGCTACAGTTAATGAGTCTTCTCTGAGTACAGCTATAGGTATATAGCAGACAGCAGCTACAGGTAATGAGTCTGATCTGAGCACAGCTATAGGTATATAGCAGACAGCAGCTACAGGTAATGGGTCTGATCTGAGAGCAGCTATAGGTATATAGCAGACATCAGTTTCAGGTAATGGGTTTGATCTGAGAGCAGCTATAGGTATATAGCAGACATCAGTTTCAGGTAATGGGTTTGATCTGAGAGCATCTATAGGTATATAGCAGACAGCAGTTTCAGGTAATGGGTTTGATCTCAAAGCAGCTATAGGTATTTAGCAGACTGCAGTTTCAGGTAATGGGTCTGATCTGAGCTTAGCTATAGGTATATAGCAGACAGCAGCTACAGGTAATGGGTCTGATCTGAGCATGGCATTAGGTATATAGCAAACAGCAGCTACAGGTAATGGGTCTGATCTGAGCACGGCTATAGGTATATAGCAAACAGCGGCTACAGGGTATGGGTCTGATCTGAGAGCAGCTATAGGTATATAGCAGACAGCGGTTACAAGTAATGGGTCTGATCTGAGCACGTCTATAGGTATATAGCAGACAGCAGCTACAGATAATGGGTCTGATCTGAGCTCGGCTATAGGTATATAGCAGACAGCAGCTACAGGTAATGGGTGTGATCTGAGCACGACATTAGGTATATAGCAGACAGCGGCTACAGGTAATGGGTCTGATCTGAGCTCGGCTATAGGTATATAGCAGACAGCAGCTACAGGTAATGGGTCTGATCTGAGCACGGCATTAGGTATATAGCAGACAGCGGCTACAGGTAATGGGTCTGATCTGAGCACGGCTATAGGTAATTAGCAGACAGCAGCTACAGGTAATGGGTCTGATCTGAGCTCGGCTATAGGGATATAGCAGACAGCAGCTACAGGTAATGGGTTTGATCTGAGAGCAGCTATAGGTATATAGCAGACATCAGTTTCAGGTAATGGGTTTGATCTGAGAGCATCTATAGGTATATAGCAGACAGCAGTTTCAGGTAATGGGTCTGATCTGAGCATGGCATTAGGTATATAGCAAACAGCAGCTACAGGTAATGGGTCTGATCTGAGCACGGCTATAGGTATATAGCAAACAGCGGCTACAGGGTATGGGTCTGATCTGAGAACAGCTATAGGTATATAGCAGACAGCGGTTACAGGTAATGGGTCTGATCTGAGCACGTCTATAGGTATATAGCAGACAGCAGCTACAGATAATGGGTCTGATCGGAGCTCGGCTATAGGTATATAGCAGACAGCAGCTACAGGTTATGGGTCTGATCTGAGAGCACCAATAGGTATATAGCAGACATCAGTTTCAGGTAATGGGTTTGATCTGAGAGCAGCTATAGGTATATAGCAGATACCAGCTACAGGTAATGGGCTTGATCTGAGAGCAGCTATAGGTATATAGCAGACAGCAGCTACATGTAATAGGTCTGATCTGAGCTCGGCTATAGGTATATAGCAGACAGCAGCTACAGGTAATAGGTCTGATCTGAGCACGGCTATAGGTATATAGCAGATAACAGCTACAGGTAATGGGTCTGATCTGAGAGCAGCTATAGGTATATAGCAGACAGTGGTTACAGGTAATGGGTCTGATCTGAGCACAGCTATAGGTATATATCAAACAGCAACAATAGGTAATGGGTCTGATCTTAGCACAGCTTTAGGTATATAGCAGACAGCATTTACAGTTAATGGGTCTGATCTGAGCTCAGCTATAAGTATATAGCAGACAGCAGCTACAGGTAATGGGTCTGATCTGAGCACAGCTATAGGTATATAGCAGACAGCATCTACAGGTAATGAGTCTGATCTGAGCACGGCTATAGGTATATATAGCAAACAGCAGGTACAGGTAATGGGTCTGATCTTAGCACAGCTATAGGTATATAGCAGACAGCATTTATAGTTAATGGGTCTGATCTGAGCATGGCTATACGTATATAGCACACAGCAGCAACAGGTAATGGGTCTGATCTGAGCACGATTATAGGTATTTAGCAGACAGCGGTTACAGGTAATGGGTCTGATCTGAGCTCAGCTATAGGTATATAGCAGAGCAGCTATAGGTAATGGGTCTGATCTGAGCTCAGCTATAGGTATATAGCGGACAGCAGCTAGAGGTAATGGGTCTGATCTGAGCTCACCTATATGTATATAGCAGACAGCAGCTACAGTTAATGAGTCTTCTCTGAGTACAGCTATAGGTATATAGCAGACAGCAGCTACAGGTAATGAGTCTGATCTGAGCACGTCTATAGGTATATAGCAGACAGCAGCTACAGATAATGGGTCTGATCTGAGCTCGGCTATAGGTATATAGCAGACAGCAGCTACAGGTTATGGGTCTGATCTGAGAGCACCAATAGGTATATAGCAGACATCAGTTTCAGGTAATGGGTTTGATCTGAGAGCAGCTATAGGTATATAGCAGATACCAGCTACAGGTAATGGGCTTGATCTGAGAGCAGCTATAGGTATATAGCAGACAGCAGCTACATGTAATAGGTCTGATCTGAGCTCGGCTATAGGTATATAGCAGACAGCAGCTACAGGTAATAGGTCTGATCTGAGCACGGCTATAGGTATATAGCAGATAACAGCTACAGGTAATGGGTCTGATCTGAGAGCAGCTATAGGTATATAGCAGACAGTGGTTACAGGTAATGGGTCTGATCTGAGCACAGCTATAGGTATATATCAAACAGCAACAATAGGTAATGGGTCTGATCTTAGCACAGCTTTAGGTATATAGCAGACAGCATTTACAGTTAATGGGTCTGATCTGAGCATGGCTATACGTATATAGCACAGCAGCTACAGATAATGGGTCTGATCTGAGCACGATTATAGGTATTTAGCAGACAGCGGTTACAGGTAATGGGTCTGATCTGAGCTCAGCTATAAGTATATAGCAGACAGCAGCTAGAGGTAATGGGTCTGATCTGAGCACAGCTATAGGTATATAGCAGACAGCATCTACAGGTAATGGGTCTGATCTGAGCACAGCTATAGGTATATAGCAGACAGCATCTACAGGTAATGAGTCTGATCTGAGCACGGCTATAGGTATATAGCAGACAGCATCTACAGGTAATGAGTCTGATCTGAGCACGGCTATAGGTATATATAGCAAACAGCAGGTACAGGTAATGGGTCTGATCTTAGCACAGCTATAGGTATATAGCAGACAGCATTTACAGTTAATGGGTCTGATCTGAGCATGGCTATACGTATATAGCACACAGCAGCAACAGGTAATGGGTCTGATCTGAGCACGATTATAGGTATTTAGCAGACAGCGGTTACAGGTAATGGGTCTGATCTGAGCTCAGCTATAGGTATATAGCAGAGCAGCTATAGGTAATGGGTCTGATCTGAGCTCAGCTATAGGTATATAGCGGACAGCAGCTAGAGGTAATGGGTCTGATCTGAGCTCACCTATATGTATATAGCAGACAGCAGCTACAGTTAATGAGTCTTCTCTGAGTACAGCTATAGGTATATAGCAGACAGCAGCTACAGGTAATGAGTCTGATCTGAGCACAGCTATAGGTATATAGCAGACAGCAGCTACAGGTAATGGGTCTGATCTGAGAGCAGCTATAGGTATATAGCAGACATCAGATTCAGGTAATGGGTTTGATCTTAGAGCATCTATAGGTATATAGCAGACAGTAGTTTCAGGTAATGGGTTTGATCTGAAACCAGCTGGTATATAGCAGACAGCAGTTTCAGGTAATGGGTTTGATCTGAGAGCAGCTATAGGTATATAGCAGATACCAGCTACAGTTAATGGGCTTGATCTGAGAGCAGCTATAGGTATATAGCAGATACCAGCTACAGTTAATGGGCTTGATCTGAGAGCAGCTATAGGTATATAGCAGACAGCAGCTACAGGTAATAGGTCTGATCTGAGCACGGCTATAGGTATATAGCAGACAGCAGCTACAGGTAATAGGTCTGATCTGAGAGCAGCTATAGATATATAGCAGACAGCAGCTACAGGTAATGGGTCTGATCTGAGAGCAGTTATAGGTATATAGCAGACATCAGATTCAGGTAATGGGTTTGATCTGAGAGCATCTATAGGTATATAGCAGACAGTAGTTTCAGGTAATGGGTTTGATCTGAAACCAGCTGGTATATAGCAGACAGCAGTTTCAGGTAATGGGTTTGATCTGAGAGCAGCTATAGGTATATAGCAGATACCAGCTACAGTTAATGGGCTTGATCTGAGAGCAGCTATAGGTATATAGCAGACAGCAGCTACAGGTAATAGGTCTGATCTGAGCTTGGCTATAGGTATATAGCAGACAGCAGCTACAGGTAATAGGTCTGATCTGAGCTTGGCTATAGGTATATAGCAGACAGCAGCTACAGGTAATAGGTCTGATCTGAGCACGGCTATAGGTATATAGCAGACAGCAGCTACAGGTAATAGGTCTGATCTGAGCACGGCTATAGGTATATAGCAGACAGCAGCTACAGGTAATGGGTCTGATCTGAGAGCAGTTATAGGTATATAGCAGACAGCAGCTACAGGTAATGAGTCTGATCTGAGCACAGCTATAAGTATATATCAAACAGCAACAATAGGTAATGGGTCTGATCTTAGCACAGCTATAGGTATATAGCAGACAGCAGTAAAAAAAAGGACACACATGTCCCAAGTGACTGAGCCAGTGGCCATGAAATAAAAAGCATACATTCAAGTCTCTCCAGCTCCACCAGTTGCTGATTCTATGCAGCTGATTCACTAAACTGCTGGAGAAATTACTGAGCTTCAGTGAATCTGCTGCACAAAATAACACAGGAATTAGTAAATCCGGTCAGACCTTATAGCCAGAGGCAGATTTCCAAACACAGATGAAAAAGTTTTCCCCACTTGATACCAAACTACTTCTAAAGTGTTCTCCAGGACCAATGTACTGGGTACACTACCCATCTGTATTTACTGACCAAGCTGCTAACGTTTAAGCCAATATTAAGCTAAAATGTGCTAATATTATTTCTGTTGCACAAATTATCATTAACCTTTTAACGCCGTTATGCTGTTCTATTCTGTCATAATTACACTGGGCTTTAAAGCCGTTATGACGGAATAGAACGTCATAGCCAACGGCTGTCCTGAAGCCTACTGTGCTTCTCAGATTTGATCGCGGTCTGCAGGGCGTTCCTAGGGTTATAGGGACGCCCCCCAGACCTGATCCAATAATTGAAATCTCGCAATCGTATGCACGATCGCAAGATTTCAATTTGTCTACATCAGAACAGTCAGGAAAGGGTTAAACACATTTATGTTAAATTATGCAATTCATTTTTGCTTATAGCTAAATAAAACATTTTTTTATAATATCACAAAGTATTACATTGCCGGCTCCCAGCTACTTCATAACACCCGCCTGCCAGAATTTCCCGGGGAGAACACTGTCCTACGTCCAGTTATTTGAGTGAGCAATTAAGCAGCATCTGCTCTGTGCCTTAGCAGGGAGAATAAAGCAGTAAATGTGAGAGATATTACATTTAGCACTTCAAGTGAAAAGAGTAAAAATAAATAGAAAGAAGAAAGAACAAGGAAGGACAGGTTATGTTTTTGGAGGGCTGACTGTAAAAAGTACCTGGGGAGATAGACAGCCCCAGGCAGCTGGAAAAACACAAGGATCTGATAATATGTTCCAGCTGTCCATTAGTAACAAAGTGCACAATTTCTCATTAAAAGGAACAAATATATTTTATATATTTATATAACAGAACAAGAAAGTCAGAGCATATAATTAAATGTATTCTATTGTCAATCTAATTTGTTCTCTTGGTATCCCTTGTAGAGCATATCTAGATAGTGCACGTCCTAAGTGCTATGTATGTAATACTGTTGGCATGTAGTGCACAAGACACGTGCACAATCGTTAGCCTATCTAGATATGCTCTTCTACAAAAAGGTAGATCATGTATGTAACTTGGAGAGTTTTTTGTTTTTTATGATCTATCTGGTTCATGAAAGAATAATCATTTTGACTTTCTGTCCCTTCTTGTTAAGCAGTTTATGTTGATTTTGAGACGAACATCTTTATACACCTTTTCGATGGGACAGAAGCTTGTTGGCTTATATAGAACCCACCCTACAGATCTAGAATTAGAGAGTGATTTTATATTTCAGTACAGTATGAGATGCTACAAAGTGGCAATAAATGGTGCTGACCGGTAAGTGCGCTCTGTGCACACTACGTACCTACCTGTCAGTTCCCAGGCACCAATATAAAGCTGAACAAAAAGTCCCAGCACATGTCCCTTTAACCAGTGCAAAATAACTAAACATCGTTATTAAAGGGATATGAAACCCAACATTTTTCTTTTATGATTCAGATAGAGCATACTTTTTTAAACAACAATCCAATTTACGTCGAACATCAATTCTGCTTCATTCTTTTTGGTATCCTTTATTGAAGGAGCAGCAATGTACTACGTGGAGATTGCTAAATGCATCAGTAAGCCAATGAAAAGAGTTCTATATGTGCAGCCAGCCACCAATCAGGAGCAAGCTCCCATTTTCTAAGCCTCCCTTGGTTTACTTTTTAAAAATGATACAAAGTGAACGAAGAAAATTAGATAGTAGAAGTAAATACTAATGCAATGTCATTCTCTCTGTATCCTTTATTAAAGAGTAAACCTAGGTGTACTTATAGGCGCTCAGGAGCGTGCACGTGTCTTTAGCATGTTATGGCAGCAGTGTTTGCAACAATGTTTGTAGCAATGTTATACAAAGTTGCAAATACACATGCACACTCCTGAGTTCATATCAACCTACCAAGATGTATTCTTCTGCAAAGGATACCAAAAGAATGAAGCAAATTTGATAACAGAAGTAAAATGCAATGTTGTCTAAAACTGTGTTTTCTATAGGAATCATGAAAGTTTAACGGACTTTGCTGTCCCTTTAAAATAAACGTTTATGTTTCCTAATATCCCTTTACATGAAATAATAATAATAATCATCACTATTGGCACTTTGCAGTAGGTTTAGCAGATTACTGTCAATTTTGCCACCAACACTCAAAAAGTGTCACCCCCCCCCTACTACACAGCATTCCTTACTCTATCTATACTGTGTCCAGCAGCACAAAGAAAAGCAGCCTGCGCAAAGAAACACACAGTATAGAATGTGTATATAGTAGCGGCAAGACCTACAGCATAAATACATAAATGAAATAGATAAAAAGATAAAATAAACAGATACAATAAATACACAGATACAATAAATACACAGATGAAATAAATAAATGAAATAGATAGATAAAATAAACAGATACAATAAATACACAGATAAAATAAATAAATAAAATAGATAAATAGATAAAATACACAGATAAAATAAATAAATAAAATAGATAAATATATAAAATAAACAGATACAATAAATACAGATACAATAAATACACAGATACAATAAATACACAGATGAAATAAATAAATAAAATAGATAAATAGATAAAATAAACAGATACAATAAATACACAGATGAAATAAATAAATAAAATAGATAAATAGATAAAATAAACAGATACAATAAATACACAGATAAAATAAATAAATAGATAAATAGATGAAATAAACAGATACAATAAATACACAGATAAAATAAATGAACTGCCTTCCCTATATTTCCCAGCCTCCCATTTCACAAGTACCTGCGGCCTCTTTCTTCTTTTTCCTGCACAGTAGCCCAGACATGACGGTGTGAGCCAGCAGTGTCTGTAGCCCAGGACAGGAGCCGGCAGGCAGCGTGAGTCGGGTTATTTCTGACAGGGTGACGATAGGGAGAGGCAGGAGGCATAAGGAGGAGGGAAGGAGGATGAAATTCTATCATCTGACAGTAAAACACTAGTCTGCAACCAATAAATCTGCCGCCTGTCTGAGGTTAATTAATATAAACAGAAGACGAACTACAAAGATTTATTTATTTATTTTTAATGAAGATTAGAAAAGTGCCCCCTCACATTAGGCTTTTATTGAATTAAAGGGGCAGGAAGACAAAATGAAACTGTCATGAATCAAATAGAGTATACAAGTTAACATCCAATTTACTTCATTTATCAAATGTATCTCTCTTTCTTGTTATCCTTATACGGAGGTAAGCTCAGGAGCGTGCACGTGTCTTCAGCACTATTTCTATAACATTGTTACAAACATTGTTGCTCACTATATGGCAGCAATGTTATGCATACAGCCCTGACAGGGGCACGCTCCTGAGTTTCCCCTCAGTATGCGCTCATGGAAAGGAACAAAGTTTTATTGAAAAAGACCAAGAGAGGGAGGTAAATTTTATAATAATATTAGTAAATTTGTTTTTTTCAATTGTATATTCTTTCTGAATAATGAAATATATTTATGACTTGCATAGAAATTTCCCTGCACAGTAAAACAGAGAGACACCAGGTTTAAGGAGGGATTTTTTATTTATTTTTTGCAATAGAAATAAGAGTGTGAGCTAATTTCTACAAAACATACTTAAAGAGACGGTGCACACCTGGTAATTAAAAGACATATCTAGTGTCTCGCTATAAAATAACATATGAGCCAACAATTGTAAAACAAATAAACATCTTGCTTACTGCATATGTTTTCAATAGCCAGTAATTGCTTCATCTGGAGAAGCCAATCCAGGACTAAGTATGCAGACAACAAAACTAGCTATGACCATTATATATACAAACATAAATCCGGTGAGTAGCTCTAAACTAGTGGACAAGTGTTTAAATTGTATTTATATACACTATTGGGCATATTTATCAAGCTCCGTATGGAGCTTGATGCCCCTTGTTTCCAGCAAGCGACCGCTGCTCCATAACTTGTCCGCCTGCTCTGAGGCCGCGGACAAAAAAATCAACCCGATCGAATACGATCGGGTTGATTGACACCCCCTGCTAGCAGCCGATTGACAGCGTATGCTGTCAGAATTTAATGATGTGCAGCGGACATGATACGCTACTTCGTATCATGGTTGCTCGCACATTGATAAATATGCCCCTATATGTTTCATTTCAGACTTTGGGTCTTTTGAAACTGCTCACTTGGAGTTTGATTTGGTTGAATTTACCATACGGGAGAGTTGTGGGAGTCTTCTCCAAATATTTGGAATCTACCATGGAAACTGCTTTTTATATAAACCGTTGTTTAAAAGGGAATTGTACTCAAAATATTTTTTCAAAATGTATCACAGTGCGAAAAAAACCAACAACTTACTTATGAAGTGGGACGTCCAAGTGTTGGGGTATTTGAATTTCAGTGGTACATTTAAAAGTAAGTTAAAGCTCATCTTCATTACAGCTGATGAATTAAATATCACTAACGTTCCGGATTATTATCATCATTTATTGTAGAGCGCCAACAGGTTCCGCAGCGCTAAAGACTTGGGTTAAATATGCAAAGTAACAGTAATGGGAGACAAAGGGATAGAGGGCCCTGCCAAGAGTTTCACTGTTGTAAATCATCTCTCATGAAGGTGATCTACAAAGCAGCTAGGCTCGTAGGCTTACGTGTTAAGGAGGTTCAAGGGGATAACTAAAGGAGGAGAGGGACTAAGATAGGAAAATGTTAATGTATATTATATAAATCCCTGAACAGGAGAGTGTTTAAGGAGCACTTTAAAGTTTGAAAACTAGGGGAGAGTCTTGTGGAGCGGGGCAGAGAGTTCCACAAAATATGGGCCAGTCTGGAGAAGTCTTGTAGATGGGAATATGAAGAGGTAACAAGAGAGGAGGTCATCAGCAGAGCGAAGTGGACGGGAGGGCGAGTATCTGGAGACGAGGTTGGAGATATATGGGGGAGCAGCTTATTGAGGAAGCCGGTGAAGGGACTGGCTGAAAGGTGCAGCAGATGGGGAACGACGTGTAAGGAAGATCGGCCTGGCAGAGGCATTCATTATGGATTGTAAGGGAGATAGATGGCTGCTAGGGAGGCTGGAGAGGATGGAGTTGCAGTAGTCAAGGCGGGAGATGATGAGAAAGTGGATTAAAGTCTGTTTATACAAAGGGGAAAGTTTGCCATCACTGTAATTTACAGGAAAACCTAGTCAAATAAAAAGTAAAAGTGCCCTGCAAATATTGTTGTGCATAAAGGAACATGGAAGCGAACAGTATGCTGGGAAAAGTGGAGTCTCCTAGATTATGGTTACCAGTGTTTTTGTGATGGGCCGGGGTCAAAGAATGATGTCAGGCTGAGCTGTGGTGAACCTGGGCAAAGTGGTGTAGGCAAATGAAGGCCTATCATTGTTGGGGACACATGGGGTCATCCATTATGCTGGGGGAGGGGCTAGTGACCACTGGCTGTGAATGACCAGTAAGTTTGGTTTATGCCCTGTGCATTAAGTATGCCAATCAGTGCGTGTGTAAACACAGAGTGTGGCACCTCATCCACTAAGCCTATCAGAAACTAATGCTAACTACTAGTATTCTGGGGTAGTACAGCCCCTGCATACTACCAGTTGAAAAGTCCCTTTAAAAGGACTGAAAAACTGTGAGATTGCAATATAAAATGTTTAACCCTGTATAGTATACACAACTTTGAAACCTTCTTTTAATAATTCCCCCCCCCCCATTTCCTGTAATTTAACTATTGTAACAACAGGAAATGCATAAGGCAGGCATTACAAGCCTAACCCTGCTACATATCTGTCCCTTACTGGCTTCAGCAGAGAGAAGATAAAGCAGTTTAGTTAACAATTTCAATGTGTTGTTTGAACCAGACACCCAGTTAATAAATCTGTAGTTCAAACACGGAGATCCTGGATTACTTGGTCTTTTTGTGTCCCTTAGAGACTGGATTTGGCCCTTTCTGATGTGTGATGACTGTGTATAATGCTCAAAGTGCCAGCTAGCTCAGTGCATGACTCACATAGGTCTAGTATAGTATCCCCCCCACCGTGCGCAGCAGCCCGATGGTTACAAATAGTCTCTCTAATTACAGCTGTTCCTGTCCTTTTCAGCTGATAGATCCAGTAGCAGGTCACTTCCCTGCTGGGTCAGTCACATTCTTAGGTTAACTATGTAGTATTTACAGAGATGTTAAAGTCATTCATTTACTTTTTCATCTAAAAAGAGATTACTTTAAAATGAATACTTCTTGGGGGAAAATGGAAGTTTATGTGCAGAAAAAATCTATTTGTTTTATTTACTTTTTGTATCAATACAGTCGTGAAAGTTGCACTTTGTCTGTGAACAAATCTATCCCAAGCAATTGTGCACAAACATGCATTTCCTCTTAGTTTAGGGACAGTGTAGTGAATGAAAGCTGTTAGAATGTTAAAGCTTTAAGGGACACTGAACCCAATTTTTTTCTTTCGTGATTCAGATAGAGTATGAAATTTTAAGCAACTTTCTAATTTACTCCTATTATCAATTTTTCTTCATTCTCTTGCTATCTTTATTTGAAAAAGAAGGCATCTAAGCTTTTTTTTTTAATTCAGAACTCTGGACAGCACTTTTTTATTGGTGGATGAATTTATCCATCAATCAGCAATAACAAACCAGATTGTTCACCAAAAATGGGCCGGTATCTAATCTTACATTCTTGCATTTCAAATAAAGATACCAAGAGAATGAAGAAAATTTGATAATAGGAGTAAATTAGAAAGTTGCTTAAAATTTCATGCGCTATCTGAATCGCGAAAGAACATTTTTGGGTTCAGTATCCCTTTAACCCTTTGAGTGCTAATGACGGCTCTGAGCCATCACAGAGTTTCTCACTCTGGTGCTAATGACGGCTCAGAGCCGTCATGAGCACTCTCCCACCTTGAGGGAGATCTGGGGGCTCCTAACAGCTCCTACCCCGGCCATCGTTGCCTGTAGAGAGTGACAGGCATCGCCGGGGCTTCACGTGATGCACGGTGACGTCACGCGCAATAACGGGATAACGTCACTGTGCAACTTTATTTATACTTAACAATGTTAAGTATAGGAGGAGGGGGCATGCTGCTTAGAAGCCTGTATCTCAGAATTGTCTAACCTTTCCAACAAGTCTTGGGGGTATGTAAAAACAATAAAAAAAAGTTAAAAAATGTTTTTTCAAAAATTAAATAAAAGAAAAAAAAACTTAGAAAATATTAGCACCCGGGTGGGAAAGTGCTTAGCACTCAAAGGGTTAAACAAGTATATTACCAGTAGTCATTTGTTTGTTTTTTTACTATTGTGATGTAATACAGCTCTGAAATATTTATTATTTCCACTGCAGAAAAAGTAACCACTTAGCTTGGGTTTAACACACAGAATCGCTAGGGATAAAATGACATTAATAAATTAGAACATCTAATTTTTCCACTGTAATGGCCCTTTAATTATAAATAGTAAAAAAATAATAATAAAGAAACAATCGTTTTTATTTGTCCTCATTTTCTCATACAACATACATTACCAGTTGTGTACACCCTGCAAAGGTAAGTACTTTACAAATTCTCATTGGGTGAGAAGTACAATTGCTCACAGCAATAAGCACCTATCGGCCAATGAGCATTTAGGAAGCAAACAACTGGTAATACTGAATTAGTTTTAGAATACATTTAAAGGGACAGTAAACACCAGAATTTTTGTTGTTTAAAAATATAGATAATCCCTTAATTACCAATTCCCCAGTTTTGCATAACCAACACAGTTATAATTATACGCGTTTTACCTCTGTAATTACCTTGTATCTTATGAATCTACCTAGTTTTACTCTTCAATTATTGATTATTATTATTATAATTATTGATAGCAAGAGAACAAAGTAAATTTGATAACGGAAGTAAATTGGAAAGTAAATTGTTCTATCTGAATCATGAAAGTTTAATTTTGACTTTACTGTCCCTTTAAAAACTTTAGCTTTATTACAGGTGGCCTCCTGGGTTTGATAGTGGATATATTCTATACCATTATAATAAAGGACTTTAATTTGCCTTTAAATGGACTTTAAAGGACCAGTCAATACAGTAGATTTGCATAATCAACAAATGCATGATAAGAAGACAATGCAATAGCACTTAGTCTGAACTTCAAATGAGTAGTAGATTTTTGTTAAATAAATTGCAAAGTTATGTATATTTCCACTCCCCCTGTATCATGTGACAGCCATTAGCCAATCACAAATGCATATACGTATGTGCTGTGAATTCTTGCACATGCTCAGTAGGAGTTGGTGACTCAAAAAGTGTAAATATAAAAAGTCTGTGCACATTTTGTTAATGGAAGTATCCATGAACATTTCCATTGTGACTTATTATACCAGCTGCACAATATAAAATGTATAGGAAGTTGATAATTTATTTTTATTTGAAAAAACTGTTCTTGTTCATTGAAACCTTAACCTATTGTTCTCAACAACATAACCATTCAATATGAATGAGCCTGCAGGAATAGCAGGGAGAGTTAGTCTCTCTCTAATTCAAGATGTTAAATCCAAGTCTAAACACATCTGTAGCTACACTGTTTATAACAGCCGGCTTGTGGTCACTATATTGGACACACACTCTGGTTGTCAGGAACACCCCCAAGTGCTTGAGACAAGAATAGTTTCAACTGCAATATAAATATCTTCCATGGAAACAAGCCAGGTCTATTTCTGTCCTCAGCACAAAGGCTATATATATATATATATATATATATTTTCTTTATTTTGTATTCTAATTAAGGACGCACCATAGAATATTTTGGTTATAACCTCATTTTCTAGACAGAAAAAGAAAGAACGCAAACCAATACAGTGACACAGTAAGCAAATCAAGTATGGCACATACAGTACATCTAACTCATACTGGATGTTAACGACAAATACATCCACTTTAGACGCTCAGTTTCATTTACAGTGGCGTCACTAGGGTTGGTGTCACCCGGTGCGGTAAGTTATGGTGTCACCCCCCCTCCCCCCAGAAAGCAGACACACACACACAAACACAAAAACACAGGCACACACACATACAAACACTCAGACACACTTAAAAACACACTCAGATGCACACACAAACACTCAGAAACACACTCAGACACACACACAAAAACACTCAGGCACACACACACAAAAGCTCTCAGACACACATACAAAAGCACTCAGACAAAAATACAAAAGCACTCAGACACACATCTGTTCCAAGTCTGTCAGTGCACAGCCCCGGGCCGCGTGCCTACCGCTTCTTATAGCCAAGCACCTCTGCTCTCTTCCCACCCCCAGACCCACGTCCGCCCTCCCCTCCTACCTCTTCAGTGTGCACTTAGTGTACCATAACCGTACCGGTCTGTTGGGCATCATACGTGACTCCTTCACTTTAGAGACAGTGTCAGACAAACACTCGGTCAGGTGCCAGGCATCCCCCTCATGATTTCCCGGGTTCCGGTTTAGAGAGACAGCACAGCAGTGAGTGACTCCACTGCTCCACACATCACTGAGCAGTGAGCACAGATAGGCAAGCAGGTTTAGGCTAGCAGTGCAACTTCCCAAGCCCCACGGCACGCCCACAACATTCATAGTGAAATTGGGCAGAGGAGGAGCAAAGTACAAGCAAGCAAAAGCAGCCGGGAAAATTATTTGTGGAAATTAAAGCGCTGCCTCAAGGGGCAAAAAAATGAAGTGTCTACAACTTCCCCAGTCCCACTAATGTTCACAAATGCTGGCCCCGCTAATAAAAAAATAATATCTATGCATCTCTACATTGTATTTCTTTGAATTTCAATAAAATAAAAAAAATAAAAAAATTATATATACACAAACATAGATATATATATATATATATACACACACACAAGGGGTTAAGCACACAGTAGGAGTACCAATCGGAACCCGCAGACCACTGCTGGTACTGAGCAGAAAACACAGCTGATCACATCAGCAACGCTAGCTCCTCATCTGAGTTGTGCGACTAGTGCTGCTGATTGGATCAGCAGCGTTTTCTGCTCAGGACCAGCAATGAGGGTTCCAAACATTACTTCTACTTTGCTAATAAAATAGTGGCTAGCCTTGTTTTCTTCATTTTGGCTCCTTTAAATAAGACTAGTGATTGGGGGAAATGTTGCCTATGAAATAAAATTCCATAAAACAAGTTGTCACAGCATTTGACTAATGCAACTTACAGCAAGACTACAGACAGTTAGTCCCCACAGACATATAATACAACTTACAGCAAGACTACAGACAGTTAGTCCCCACAGACATATAATACAACTTACAGCAAGACTACAGACAGTTAGTCCCCACAGACATATAATACAACTTACAGCAAGATTACAGACAGTTAGTCCCCACAGACATATAATACAACTTACAGCAAGACTACAGACAGTCCCCACAGACATATAATACAACTTACAGCAAGACTACAGACAGTCCCCACAGACATATAATACAACTTACAGCAAGACTACAGACAGTTAGTCCCCACAGACATATAATACAACTTACAGCAAGACTACAGACAGTCCCCACAGACATATAATACAACTTACAGCAAGACTACAGACAGTTAGTCCCCACAGACATATAATACAACTTACAGCAAGACTACAGACAGTTAGTCCCCACAGACATATAATACAACTTACAGCAAGACTACAGTTAGTCCCCACAGACATATAATACAACTTACAGCAAGATTACAGACAGTTAGTCCCCACAGACATATAATACAATTTACAGCAAGACTACAGACAGTTAGTCCCCACAGACATATAATACAACTTACAGCAAGACTACAGTTAGTCCCCACAGACATATAATACAACTTACAGCAAGATTACAGACAGTTAGTCCCCACAGAGATATAATACAACTTACAGCAAGATTACAGACAGTTAGTCCCCACAGAGATATAATACAACTTACAGCAAGACTACAGACTGTTAATCCCCACAGACATATAATACAACTTACAGCAAGACTACAGACAGTCCCCACAGACATATAATACAACTTACAGCAAGACTACAGACAGTTAGTCCCCACAGACATATAATACAACTTACAGCAAGACTACAGACAGTTAGTCCCCACAGACATATAATACAACTTACAGCAAGACTACAGACAGTTAGTCCCCACAGACATATAATACAACTCACAGCAAGACTACAGACAGTTAGTCCCCACAGACATATAATACAACTTACAGCAAGACTACAGACTGTTAATCCCCACAGACATATAATACAATTTACAGCAAGACTACAGACTGTTAATCCCCACAGACATATAATACAACTTACAGCAAGATTACAGTTAGTCCCCACAGACATATAATACAACTTACAGCAAGACTACAGTTAGTCCCCACAGACATATAATACAACTTACAGCAAGACTACAGACAGTTAGTGCCCACAGACATATAATACAACTTACAGCAAGACTACAGACAGTTAGTGCCCACAGACATATAATACAACTCACAGCAAGACTACAGACAGTTAGTCCCCACAGAGATATAATACAACTTACAGCAAGACTACAGACAGTTAGTACCCACAGACATATAATACAATTTACAGCAAGACTACAGTTAATCCCCACAGAGATATAATACAACTTACAGCAAGACTACAGTTAATCCCCACAGACATATAATACAATTTACAGCAAGACTACAGACTGTTAATCCCCACAGACATATAATACAATTTACAGCAAGACTACAGACTGTTAATCCCCACAGACATATAATACAATTTACAGCAAGACTACAGACAGTTAGTCCCCACAGACATATAATACAACTTACAGCAAGACTACAGACAGTTAGTCCCCACAGACATATAATACAACTTACAGCAAGACTACAGACAGTTAGTCCCCACAGACATATAATAAAAATTACAGCAAGACTACAGACAGTTAGTCCCCACAGACATATAATAAAAATTACAGCAAGACTACAGACAGTTAGTCCCCACAGAGATATAATACAATTTCCAGCAAGACTACATACTGTTAGTCCCCACAATAATAGACAGTCCCCACAGAGATATAATACAACTAACAGCAATAGTACAGACAGTTAGTCCCCACAGACATATAATACAACTTACAGCAAGACTACAGACAGTTAGTCCCCACAGAGATATAATACAACTTACAGCAAGACTACAGACAGTTAGTCCCCACAGAGATATAATACAACTTACAGCAAGACTACAGACAGTTAGTCCCCACAGACATATAATACAACTTACAGCAAGACTACAGTTAGTCCCCACAGACATATAATACAACTTACAGCAAGATTACAGTTAGTCCCCACAGACATATAATACAACTTACAGCAAGATTACAGTTAGTCCCCACAGACATATAATACAACTTACAGCAAGATTACAGTTAGTCCCCACAGACATATAATACAATTTACAGCAAGACTACAGACAGTTAGTCCCCACAGACATATAATACAACTTACAGCAAGACTACAGTTAGTCCCCACAGACATATAATAAAAATTACAGCAAGACTACAGACAGTTAGTCCACACAGACATATAATACAATTTACAGCAAGACTACAGACAGTTAGTCCCCACAGACATATAATACAACTTACAGAAAGACTACAGACAGTTAGTCCCCACAGACATATAATACAACTTACAGCAAGACTACAGACTGTTAATCCCCACAGACATATAATACAATTTACAGCAAGACTACAGACTGTTAATCCCCACAGACATATAATACAACTTACAGCAAGATTACAGTTAGTCCCCACAGACATATAATACAACTTACAGCAAGACTACAGTTAGTCCCCACAGACATATAATACAACTTACAGCAAGACTACAGTTAATCCCCACAGACATATAATACAACTTACAGCAAGACTACAGTTAGTCCCCACAGACATATAATACAACTTACAGCAAGACTACAGACAGTTAGTGCCCACAGACATATAATACAACTTACAGCAAGACTACAGACAGTTAGTGCCCACAGACATATAATACAACTTACAGCAAGACTACAGTTAGTCCCCACAGACATATAATACAATTTACAGCAAGACTACAGACTGTTAATCCCCACAGACTAATAATACAATTTACAGCAAGACTACAGACTATTAATCCCCATAGACATATAATACAATTTACAGCAAGACTACAGAATGTTAATCCCCACAGACATATAATACAATTTACAGCAAGACTACAGACTGTTAATCCCCACAGACATATAATACAATTTACAGCAAGACTACAGACTGTTAATCCCCACAGACATATAATACAACTTACAGCAAGACTACAGACTGTTAGTCCCCACAGACATATAATACAACTTACAGCAAGACTACAGACAGTTAGTCCCCACAGACATATAATACAACTTACAGCAAGACTACAGACAGTTAGTCCCCACAGACATATAATACAACTTACAGCAAGACTACAGACAGTTAGTCCCCACAGACATATAATACAACTTACAGCAACACTACAGACAGTTAGTCCCCACAGACATATAATAAAAATTACAGCAAGAATACAGACAGTTAGTCCCCACAGACATATAATAAAAATTACAGCAAGACTACAGACAGTTAGTCCCCCAGAGATATAATACAATTTCCAGCAAGACTACATACTGTTAGTCCCCACAATAATAGACAGTCCCCACAGAGATATAATACAACTAACAGCAATAATACAGACAGTTAGTCCCCACAGACATATAATACAACTTACAGCAAGACTACAGTTAGTCCCCACAGACATATAATACAACTTACAGCAAGATTACAGTTAGTCCCCACAGACATATAATACAACTTACAGCAAGATTACAGTTAGTCCCCACAGACATATAATACAACTTACAGCAAGACTACAGACAGTTAGTGCCCACAGACATATAATACAACTTACAGCAAGACTACAGTTAGTCCCCACAGACATATAATAAAAATTACAGCAAGACTACAGACAGTTAGTCCCCACAGACATATAATACAATTTACAGCAAGACTACAGACAGTTAGTCCCCACAGACATATAATACAACTTACAGCAAGACTACAGACAGTTAGTACCCACAGACATATAATACAATTTACAGCAAGACTACAGACAGTTAGTCCCCACAGACATATAATACAACTCACAGCAAGACTACAGAAAGTTAGTCCCCACAGACATATAATACAATTTACAGCAAGACTACAGTTAGTCCCCACAGACATATAATACAATTTACAGCAAGACTACAGTTAGTCCCCACAGACATATAATACAACTTACAGCAAGACTACAGACAGTTAGTCCCCACAGACACATAATACAACTTACAGCAAGACTACAGACAGTTAGTCCCCACAGACACATAATACAACTCACAGCAAGACTACAGACAGTTAGTCCCCACAGACATATAATACAATTTACAGCAAGACTACAGTTAGTCCCCACAGACATATAATACAACTCACAGCAAGACTAAAGACAGTCCCCACAGACATATAATACAACTCACAGCAAGACTAAAGACAGTTAGTCCCCAGAGACATATAATACAACTTACAGCAAGACTACAGACAGTTAGTCCCCAGAGACATATAATACAACTTTCAGCAAGACTACAGACTATTAATCCCCAGACATATAATACAATTTACAACAAGACTACAGACTGTTAATCCCCACAGACATATAATACAATTTACAGCAAGACTACAGTTAGTCCCCACAGACATATAATACAACTTACAGCAAGACTACAGACAGTTAATCCCCACAGACATATAATACAATTTACAGCAAGACTACAGACAGTTAGTGCCCACAGACATATAATACAACTTACAGCAAGACTACAGTTAATCCCCACAGAGATATAATACAATTTACAGCAAGACTACAGTTAGTCCCCACAGACATATAATACAATTTACAGCAAGACTACAGACAGTTAGTCCCCACAGACATATAATACAACTCACAGCAAGACTACAGACAGTTAGTCCCCACAGACATATAATACAACTTACAGCAAGACTACAGTTAGTCCCCACAGACATATAATACAACTTACAGCAAGACTACAGTTAATCCCCACAGAGATATAATACAACTTACAGCAAGACTACAGTTAATCCCCACAGACATATAATACAATTTACAGCAAGACTACAGACTGTTAATCCCCACAGACATATAATACAATTTACAGCAAGACTACAGACTGTTAATCCCCACAGACATATAATACAATTTACAGCAAGACTACAGACAGTTAGTCCCCACAGACATATAATACAACTTACAGCAAGACTACAGACAGTTAGTCCCCACAGACATATAATACAATTTACAGCAAGACTACAGACAGTTAGTCCCCACAGACATATAATAAAAATTACAGCAAGATTACAGTTAGTCCCCACAGACATATAATACAATTTACAGCAAGACTACAGTTAGTCCCCACAGACATATAATACAACTTACAGCAAGACTACAGACAGTTAGTCCCCACAGACATATAATAAAAATTACAGCAAGACTACAGACAGTTAGTCCCCACAGAGATATAATACAATTTCCAGCAAGACTACATACTGTTAGTCCCCACAATAATAGACAGTCCCCACAGAGATATAATACAACTAACAGCAATAATACAGACAGTTAGTCCCCACAGACATATAATACAACTTACAGCAAGACTACAGTTAGTCCCCACAGACATATAATACAACTTACAGCAAGATTACAGTTAGTCCCCACAGACATATAATACAACTTACAGCAAGATTACAGTTAGTCCCCACAGACATATAATACAATTTACAGCAAGACTACAGACAGTTAGTCCCCACAGACATATAATACAACTTACAGCAAGACTACAGTTAGTCCCCACAGACATATAATAAAAATTACAGCAAGACTACAGACAGTTAGTCCCCACAGACATATAATACAATTTACAGCAAGACTACAGACAGTTAGTCCCCACAGACATATAATACAACTTACAGCAAGACTACAGACAGTTAGTCCCCACAGACATATAATACAACTCACAGCAAGATTACAGTTAGTCCCCACAGACATATAATACAATTTACAGCAAGACTACAGACAGTTAGTCCCCACAGACATATAATACAATTTACAGCAAGACTACAGTTAGTCCCCACAGACATATAATACAATTTACAGCAAGACTACAGTTAGTCCCCACAGACATATAATACAACTTACAGCAAGACTACAGACAGTTAGTCCCCACAGACACATAATACAACTTACAGCAAGACTACAGACAGTTAGTCCCCACAGACACATAATACAACTCACAGCAAGACTACAGACAGTTAGTCCCCACAGACATATAATACAATTTACAGCAAGACTAAAGACAGTCCCCACAGACATATAATACAACTCACAGCAAGACTACAGACAGTTAGTCCCCACAGACATATAATACAACTCACAGCAAGACTAAAGACAGTCCCCACAGACATATAATACAACTTACAGCAAGACTACAGACAGTTGGTCCCCAGAGACATATAATACAACTCACAGCAAGACTAAAGACAGTTAGTCCCCAGAGACATATAATACAACTCACAGCAAGACTACAGACAGTTAGTCCCCAGAGACATATAATACAACTTTCAGCAAGACTACAGACTATTAATCCCCAGACATATAATACAATTTACAACAAGACTACAGACTGTTAATCCCCACAGACATATAATACAATTTACAACAAGACTACAGACTGTTAATCCCCACAGACATATAATACAACTTACAGCAAGACTAAAGACAGTTAGTCCCCAGAGACATATAATACAACTTTCAGCAAGACTACAGACTATTAATCCCCAGACATATAATACAATTTACAACAAGACTACAGACTGTTAATCCCCACAGACATATAATACAATTTACAGCAAGACTACAGTTAGTCCCCACAGACATATAATACAACTTACAGCAAGACTACAGACAGTTAATCCCCACAGACATATAATACAATTTACAGCAAGACTACAGACAGTTAGTGCCCACAGACATATAATACAATTTACAGCAAGACTACAGACTATTAATCCCCAGACATATAATACAATTTACAACAAGACTACAGACAGTTAATCCCCACAGACATATAATACAATTTACAGCAAGACTACAGACAGTTAGTGCCCACAGACATATAATACAACTTACAGCAAGACTACAGTTAATCCCCACAGAGATATAATACAACTTACAGCAAGACTACAGACTGTTAATCCCCACAGACATATAATACAATTTACAGCAAGACTACAGACTGTTAATCCCCACAGACATATAATACAATTTACAGCAAGACTACAGACTGTTAATCCCCACAGACATATAATACAATTTACAGCAAGACTACAGACTGTTAATCCCCACAGACATATAATAAAAATTACAGCAAGACTACAGACTGTTAATCCCCACAGACATATAATACAACTTACAGCATGACTACAGACAGTTAGTCCCCACAGACATATAATACAACTTACAGCAAGACAACAGACAGTTAGTCCCCACAGACATATAATACAACTTACAGCAAGACTACAGACAGTTAGTCCCCACAGACATATAATACAACTTACAGCAAGACTACAGAAAGTTAGTCCCCACAGACATATAATAAAAATTACAGCAAGACTACAGACAGTTAGTCCCCACAGAGATATAATACAATTTCCAGCAAGACTACATACTGTTAGTCCCCACAATAATAGACAGTCCCCACAGAGATATAATACAACTAACAGCAATAATACAGACAGTTAGTCCCCACAGACATATAATACAATTTACAGCAAGACTACAGACAGTTAGTCCCCACAGACATATAATACAACTTACAGCAAGACTACAGTTAGTCCCCACAGACATATAATAAAAATTACAGCAAGACTACAGACAGTTAGTCCCCACAGACATATAATACAATTTACAGCAAGACTACAGACAGTTAGTCCCCACAGACATATAATACAACTCACAGCAAGACTACAGACAGTTAGTCCCCACAGACATATAATACAATTTACAGCAAGACTACAGTTAGTCCCCACAGACATATAATACAACTTACAGCAAGACTACAGACAGTTAGTCCCCACAGACACATAATACAACTTACAGCAAGACTACAGACAGTTAGTCCCCACAGACACATAATACAACTCACAGCAAGACTACAGACAGTTAGTCCCCACAGACATATAATACAATTTACAGCAAGACTACAGTTAGTCCCCACAGACATATAATACAACTCACAGCAAGACTAAAGACAGTCCCCACAGACATATAATACAACTCACAGCAAGACTAAAGACAGTTAGTCCCCAGAGACATATAATACAACTTACAGCAAGACTACAGACTATTAATCCCCAGACATATAACACAATTTACAACAAGACTACAGACTGTTAATCCCCACAGACATATAATACAATTTACAGCAAGACTACAGTTAGTCCCCACAGACATATAATACAACTTACAGCAAGACTACAGACAGTTAATCCCCACAGACATATAATACAATTTACAGCAAGACTACAGACAGTTAGTCCCCACAGACACATAATACAACTTACAGCAAGACTACAGACAGTTAGTCCCCACAGACACATAATACAACTCACAGCAAGACTACAGACAGTTAGTCCCCACAGACATATAATACAATTTACAGCAAGACTACAGTTAGTCCCCACAGACATATAATACAACTCACAGCAAGACTAAAGACAGTCCCCACAGACATATAATACAACTCACAGCAAGACTAAAGACAGTTAGTCCCCAGAGACATATAATACAACTTTCAGCAAGACTACAGACTATTAATCCCCAGACATATAATACAATTTACAACAAGACTACAGACTGTTAATCCCCACAGACATATAATACAATTTACAGCAAGACTACAGTTAGTCCCCACAGACATATAATACAACTTACAGCAAGACTACAGACAGTTAATCCCCACAGACATATAATACAATTTACAGCAAGACTACAGACAGTTAGTGCCCACAGACATATAATACAACTTACAGCAAGACTACAGTTAGTCCCCACAGACATATAATAAAACTTACAGCAAGACTACAGACAGTTAGTCCCCACAGACATATAATACAACTTACAGCAAGACTACAGACAGTTAGTCCCCACAGACATATAATACAACTTACAGCAAGACTACAGTTAGTCCCCACAGACATATAATACAACTTACAGCAAGACTACAGTTAGTCCCCACAGACATATAACACAACTTACAGCAAGACTACAGACTGTTAGTCCCCACAGACATATAACACAACTTACAGCAAGACTACAGACAGTTAGTCCCCACAGACATATAATACAACTTACAGCAAGACTACAGTTAGTCCCAACAGACATAATACAACTTACAGCAAGACTACAGACAGTTAGTCCCCACAGACATATAATACAACTTACAACAAGACTACAGACAGTTAGTCCCCACAGATATATAATACAACTTACAGCAAGACTACAGTTAGTCCCCACAGACATATAATACAATTTACAGCAAGACTACAGACAGTTAGTCCCCACAGAGATATAATACAACTTACAGCAAGACTACAGTTAGTCCCCACAGAGATATAATACAATTTACAGCAAGACTACATACTGTTAATCCCCACAGACATATAATACAATTTACAGCAAGACTACAGACAGTTAGTCCCCACAGACATATAATACAACTTACAGCAAGACTACAGACAGTTAGTCCCCACAGACATATAATACAACTTACAGCAAGACTACAGACAGTTAGTCCCCACAGACATATAATACAACTTACAACAAGACTACAGACAGTTAGTCCCCACAGACATATAATACAACTTACAGCAAGACTACAGACAGTTAGTCCCCACAGACATATAGTACAACTTACAGCAAGACTACAGACAGTTAGTCCCCACAGACATATAATACAACTTACAGCAAGACTACAGTTAGTCCCCACAGACATAATACAACTTACAGCAAGACTACAGACAGTTAGTCCCCACAGACATATAATACAACTTACAGCAAGACTACAGTTAGTCCCCAGACATATAATACAACTTACAGCAAGACTACAGACAGTTAGTCCCCACAGACATATAATACAACTTACAGCAAGACTACAGACAGTTAGTCCCCACAGACATATAATACAACTGACAGCAAGACTACAGACAGTCCCCACAGACATATAATACAACTTACAGCAAGACTACAGACAGTCCCCACAGAGATATAATACAACTTACAGCAAGACTACAGACAGTCCCCACAGAGATATAATACAACTTACAGCAAGACTACAGACAGTCCCCACAGAGATATAATACAACTTACAGCAAGACTACAGACAGTTAGTCCCCACAGATATATAATACAACTTACAGCAAGACTACAGTTAGTCCCCACAGACAAATAATACAACTTACAGCAATAATAGACAGTCCCCACAGAGATATAATACAACTTACAGCAAGACTACAGACAGTCCCCACATAGATATAATACAATTTACAGCAAGACTACAGACAGTTAGTCCCCACAGAGATATAATACAATTTACAGCAAGACTATAGACAGTTAGTCCCCACAGATATATAATACAACTTACAGCAAGACTACAGACAGTTAGTCCCCACAGATATATAATACAACTTACAGCAAGACTACAGTTAGTCCTCACAGACATATAATACAATTTACAGCAAGACTACAGACAGTTAGTCCCCACAGAGATATAATACAACTTACAGCAAGACTACAGTTAGTCCCCACAGAGATATAATACAATTTACAGCAAGACTACAGACAGTTAGTCCCCACAGAGATATAATACAATTTCCAGCAAGAGTACAGACAGTTAGTCCCCACAGACATATAATACAACTTACAGCAAGACTACAGACAGTTAGTCCCCACAGACATATAATACAACTTACAGCAAGACTACAGACAGTTAGTCCCCACAGACATATAATACAACTTACAGCAAGACTACAGACAGTTAGTCCCCACAGACATATAATACAACTTACAGCAAGACTACAGACAGTCCCCACAGACATATAATACAACTTACAGCAAGACTACAGACAGTTAGTCCCCACAGACATATAATACAACTTACAGCAAGACTACAGACAGTTAGTCCCCACAGAGATATAATACAATTTCCAGCAAGACTACATACTGTTAATCCCCACAGACATATAATACAATTTACAGCAAGAGTACAGACAGTTAGTGCCCACAGACATATAATACAACTTACAGCAAGACTACAGTTAGTCCCCACAGACATATAATACAACTTACAGCAAGACTACAGACAGTTAGTCCCCACAGACATATAATACAACTTACAGCAAGACTACAGACAGTTAGTCCCCACAGACATATAATACAACTTACAGCAAGACTACAGACAGTTAGTCCCCACAGACATATAATACAACTTACAGCAAGACTACAGACAGTCCCCACAGACATATAATACAACTTACAGCAAGACTACAGACAGTCCCCACAGACATATAATACAACTTACAGCAAGACTACAGACAGTTAGTCCCCATAGACATATAATACAACTTACAGCAAGATTACAGTTAGTCCCCACAGACATATAATACAACTTACAGCAAGACTACAGACAGTTAGTCCCAACAGACATATAATACAACTTACAGCAAGACTACAGTTAGTCCCCACAGACATATCATACAACTTACAGCAAGACTACAGTTAGTCCCCACAGACATATAATACAACTTACAGCAAGATTACAGACAGTTAGTCCCCACAGAGATATAATACAACTTACAGCAAGACTACAGACAGTTAGTACCCACAGAGATATAATACAACTTACAGCAAGACTACAGTCAGTTAGTCCCCACAGACATATAATACAACTTACAGCAAGACTACAGACAGTCCCCACATAGATATAATACAATTTACAGCAAGACTACAGACAGTTAGTCCCCACAGAGATATAATACAAGTTACAGCAAGACTATAGACAGTTAGTCCCCACAGATATATAATACAACTTACAGCAAGACTACAGACAGTTAGTCCCCACAGATATATAATACAACTTACAGCAAGACTACAGTTAGTCCCCACAGACATATAATACAATTTACAGCAAGACTACAGACAGTTAGTCCCCACAGAGATATAATACAACTTACAGCAAGACTACAGTTAGTCCCCACAGAGATATAATACAATTTACAGCAAGACTACATACTGTTAATCCCCACAGACATATAATACAATTTACAGCAAGACTACAGACAGTTAGTCCCCACAGACATATAATACAACTTACAGCAAGACTACAGACAGTTAGTCCCCACAGACATATAATACAACTTACAACAAGACTACAGACAGTTAGTCCCCACAGACATATAATACAATTTACAGCAAGACTACAGACAGTTAGTCCCCACAGAGATATAATACAACTTACAGCAAGACTACAGTTAGTCCCCACAGAGATATAATACAATTTACAGCAAGACTACATACTGTTAATCCCCACAGACATATAATACAACTTACAGCAAGACTACAGACAGTTAGTCCCCACAGACATATAATACAACTTACAGCAAGACTACAGACAGTTAGTCCCCACAGACATATAATACAACTTACAACAAGACTACAGACAGTTAGTCCCCACAGACATATAATACAACTTACAGCAAGACTACAGACAGTTAGTCCCCACAGACATATAATACAACTTACAGCAAGACTACAGACAGTTAGTCCCCACAGACATATAATACAACTTACAGCAAGATTACAGTTAGTCCCCACAGACATATAATACAACTTACAGCAAGACTACAGTTAGTCCCCACAGACATATAATACAACTTACAGCAAGACTACAGTTAGTCCCCACAGACATATAATACAACTTACAGCAAGACTACAGTTAGTCCCCACAGACATATAATACAACTTACAGCAAGATTACAGACAGTTAGTCCCCACAGAGATATAATACAACTTACAGCAAGACTACAGACAGTTAGTCCCCACAGAGATATAATACAACTTACAGCAAGACTACAGTCAGTTAGTCCCCACAGACATATAATACAACTTACAGCAAGACTACAGACAGTCCCCACATAGATATAATACAATTTACAGCAAGACTAAAGACAGTTAGTCCCCACAGAGATATAATACAATTTACAGCAAGACTATAGACAGTTAGTCCCCACAGATATATAATACAACTTACAGCAAGACTACAGACAGTTAGTCCCCACAGATATATAATACAACTTACAGCAAGACTACAGTTAGTCCCCACAGACATATAATACAATTTACAGCAAGACTACAGACAGTTAGTCCCCACAGACATATAATACAACTTACAGCAAGACTACAGTTAGTCCCCACAGAGATATAATACAATTTCCAGCAAGACTACAGACTGTTAATCCCCACAGACATATAATACAATTTACAGCAAGAGTACAGACAGTTAGTGCCCACAGACATATAATACAACTTACAGCAAGACTACAGTTAGTCCCCACAGACATATAATACAACTTACAGCAAGACTACAGTTAGTCCCCACAGACATATAATACAACTTACAGCAAGACTACAGTTAGTCCCCACAGACATATAATACAACTTACAGCAAGACTACAGTTAGTCCCCACAGACATATAATACAACTTACAGCAAGACTACAGTTAGTCCCCACAGACATATAATACAACTTACAGCAAGACTACAGACAGTTAGTCCCCACAGACATATAATACAACTTACAGCAAGACTACAGACAGTTAGTCCCCACAGACATATAATACAACTTACAGCAAGACTACAGACAGTTAGTCCCCACAGACATATAATACAACTTACAGCAAGACTACAGACAGTTAGTCCCCACAGACATATAATACAACTTACAGCAAGACTACAGACAGTTAGTCCCCACAGACATATAATACAACTTACAGCAAGACTACAGACTGTTAGTCCCCACAGACATATAATACAACTTACAGCAAGATTACAGTTAGTCCCCACAGACATATAATACAATTTACAGCAAGACTACAGACAGTCTCCACAGACATATAATACAACTTACAGCAAGATTACAGTTAGTCCCCACAGACATATAATACAATTTACAGCAAGACTACAGACAGTCTCCACAGACATATAATACAACTTACAGCAAGATTACAGTTAGTCCCCACAGACATATAATACAATTTACAGCAAGACTACAGACAGTTAGTCCCCACAGACATATAATACAACTTACAGCAAGACTACAGTTAGTCCCCACAGACATATAATACAACTTACAGCAAGACTACAGTTAGTCCCCACAGACATATAATACAACTTACAGCAAGACTACAGTTAGTCCCCACAGACATATAATACAACTTACAGCAAGACTACAGTTAGTCCCCACAGACATATAATACAACTTACAGCAAGACTACATACAGTTAGTCCCCACAGACATATAATACAACTTACAGCAAGACTACAGTTAGTCCCCACAGACATATAATACAACTTACAGCAAGACTACAGACAGTTAGTCCCCACAGATATATAATACAACTCACAGCAAGACTACAGACAGTTAGTCCCCACAGACATATAATACAATTTACAGCAAGACTACAGACAGTTAGTCCCCACAGACATATAATACAACTTACAGCAAGACTACAGTTAGTCCCCACAGACATATAATACAACTTACAGCAAGACTACATACAGTTAGTCCCCACAGACATATAATACAACTTACAGCAAGACTACAGTTAGTCCCCACAGACATATAATACAACTTACAGCAAGACTACAGACAGTTAGTCCCCACAGATATATAATACAACTCACAGCAAGACTACAGACAGTTAGTCCTCACAGACATATAATACAACTTACAGCAAGACTACAGTTAGTCCCCACAGACATATAATACAACTAACAGCAAGACTACAGACAGTTAATCCCCACAGACATATAATACAACTTACAGCAAGACTACAGACAGTTAGTCCCCACAGACATATAATACAACTTACAGCAAGACTACAGTTAGTCCCCACAGACATATAATACAACTTACAGCAAGACTACAGACAGTTAGTGCCCACAGACATATAATACAACTCACAGCAAGACTACAGACAGTTAGTCCCCACAGAGATATAATGCAACTTACAGCAAGACTACAGACAGTTAGTCTCCACAGACATATAATACAACTTACAGCAAGACTACAGACAGTTAGTACCCACAGACATATAATACAACTTACAGCAAGACTACAGTTAGTCCCCACAGACATATAATACAACTTACAGCAAGACTACAGACAGTTAGTGCCCACAGACATATAATACAACTTACAGCAAGACTACAGACAGTTAGTCCCCACAGACATATAATACAACTTACAGCAAGACTACAGACAGTTAGTCCCCACAGACATATAATACAACAGCTGCAAACCTACATAAGCTTTAATGAACAGTAATACTGAGGCATCAGTCTGTCTTTACAACAGATCTTCTCAGAGTAACTATACAGTATTGTGAAATGTATTCTCACCACTGCACCGGTTTGCATTTTGTTATAATGACAAACACAGACATCGTCATAGACCCCTCACTCGTGCAAAACACAAGAAACTCACTTGTGAAATGGAAGAGGCGAGGATGCCAGGTCCAGATGCTGTTGGAGGCGGTAAGGCAGAGTGAGAACTGAAGATGGCAAAAGACACAGACATAAATACCCTTATATCTTACAGAAGTGACCGTGCTGTTTCCTGTAGATAGGGAGCAGTGCAGCAGGAATATTTTGTGCTTATATAGATGGAGCATTGACTTGAGGAGCATAACACAACCTTAAAGGGACAGTATACACTCATTTTCATATAACTGCATGTAATAGACACTACTATAAAGAATAAGATGCACAGATACTGATATAAAAATCCAGTATAAAACTGTTTAAAAACTTACTTAGAATCTGTCAGTTTGGCTCTGTTGAAAAGGTAGCTGGAAAGCCCACTGCAAGTGGGAAATAAGACACTCCCCCTCCCCCTTCTTTTGCATATGAAAAGACCCTTTACACAAACAGGAGCAAGCTGGAGAAGGTAGCTGACGGTATTCACATAAAACTTTGGGGCTTGGTTAGGAGTCTGAAAATCAGAGCAATGTTATTTAAAAATAAGCAAAACTATACATTTATTTTTGTAAAAAATTTTTATGGGCTATATAAATAGATCATCTACAAAACATTTATGCAAAGAAAAAATGAGTGTGTAATGTCCCTTTAACATACACAGCTAGACAGTAGCTGCATTATATTAAGATATCAGTATGAAAGAAACAGCAAACAACTTTTTTTTTTTTTGCAAAATGATGAATTCTCAGTGTGACAAGGGAGCTGACATCTTGGCAACTTAGCTTACATTGTGACTGATCTGAGCATGAGCGAATCTGACTCATTGTTACCAGCATGCGCAATAGGGGACTCAACTCGGGAACGCACCTCACGGGACGGAGAACCCTAAGAATTGGACGGCTCAGTGGTACTAGACATTCTTTTAGTCTTAGATGTCTCGACCCTTTCAAGGCATGTGGAACGTAATTGGGCAGGCTGGTCAACCGGGACCTCACAATAAACACAGGTATGAATCTTTGTCAAAGAGGGAGTACCCTCTAACATGTCAGAATCTTCCATAGCTTGTGCTTTTATTAGAATAAAAGAGAAACTAACAGGCACCTTTATAACCGCCAATGGCAGACTACAGAAACCGCTTCGTCTCCTCCGTCGCAGATCGGACCGGAAGTGAAGAGCCCCACCCGGTCACGTGGCTGCCCCGCAGGACCGCCCCTGCCGAAAGGAGAAAACGCGCCAAAAAAGACCGTGCAAAAGCTCCTGGAAAAGAACCGGATAGTTCCACACAGAGAGAAGTGGTAGGAGAAAAAGCGCAAATGTAAATTTGTTACAAATGGTCTAAACGTTTCTAGTCATAGGCTCAAAGTACTGATTCAAATAAATTATATCTATTATGTTAAAACAAATGGTCTAAACGTTTCTAGTCATAGGCTCATTAATATAAAAAATTTAAATTTGTTACAGTAAATACAGAGCGAAGGTCGGCCGACCAAATAAGGTTAAAATGTTCAGGGTACCCTGTTAAAAAAGAGGGGAAAAGGAAAAAATTGGATGTTCCCAGAGGAGTCATTGTTATGAAACCACAAATTAGTTTTTCTTTATATATCCATTTTCTGTAGTGGGGAGCGGTTTTATTAAAACAAAACTTGATCTCCTTATTGTGATAATAGGATTGTCCCTTGGTGTAAAGGTGTTAAAGTTAGTACTTACTGTCTGCCTCAAGCTTATCCCGCAGACCGGTCCTGCAGCCTGTCAGTAGTTTACCTTGTAACTCGTGTGGAGATGTTTCCGGTCTGTGTTCACAGACTAACCCTTTTTTGCTGTTCCTTGGCTCTGCGGTCCTGCGTGTGCTCTCTGAGGTCAGAGCAGTAGCTTGCAGTTACTTCGATAAATTTTATCAGCGGTTTGTCAGCGTCAGCAGCTATCAGCTTTAGCGGTACACACGCTGTTTCCTGGTATCTCCAAATATGTTCTCAAGTGGTGATCAGCAGTTAAAGCTACGCGTTTCAGCCGTGTAGTTGGCCTTTTTCAAGCACAGACCGGAAACATCTCCACACAAGTTACAAGGTAAACTACTGACAGGCTGCAGGACCGGTCTGCGGGATAAGCTTGAGGCAGACAGTAAGTACTAACTTTAACACCTTTACACCAAGGGACAATCCTATTATCATAATAAGGAGATAAAGTTTTGTTTTAATAAAACCGCTCCCCGCTACAGAAAATGGATATATAAAGAAAAACTGATATGTGGTTTCATAACAATCACTACTCTGGGAACATCCAATTTTTTCCTTTTCCCCTCTTTTTCAACAGGGCACCCTGAACATTTTAACCTTATTTGGTCGGCCGACCTTTGCTCTGTATTTACTGTAACAAATTTTTTATATTAATGAGCCTATGACTAGAAACATTTAGACCATTTGTTTTAACATATTAAATATAATTTATTTGAATCCGTACTTTTAGCTGTCTGTCTTAAATACTCTTAGGCATTAATACATGGATACAATCCGTTTTCTTCAAGGCATAAATTAGCAAAAAGACTTCATTTTTAGTTTAAATAAGTATTGGAAGTAATATTTTTCCTTTCTAAAAGACATACTCATATAGGTTTAAGCATCCATTTGCGCTTTTTCTCCTACCACTTCTCTTTTCTGTCCACCACAAATTGATATTTAGGGGGAATATCATAGGAGATTTAGCTTAGCTTTAAAATTAGCAGCGCAATAAAGATTTACCCAATTGCTAGTTCCACACCTTGCCAGAGCCTCATCCCGCACAGCGCAGCAATGACACAATAAACAATATCATGTATAAACCCCCCCTGTTCAATAATCCCCCTACCAGGAATATTAACCTGTGATTCTGTAAAGATAAAAGGCGCCACACTGTGGCCATGTCTTCTATTTTAACATTGTATAAAAAAATGAAACGATCTTACTAGAATACATGCCGTGGAACAGGAACACGGCCCTTCAAGTGTGACAGGTCATAGCAGCGCTCCTGACATGGACTTGAGAGAAGAAAGCAGTCTGCGAAACTCGGCAACGCCGATTGCTGTAGGAGCTGTTAATATGAGTCAGGATGGTTTCGCAAAGGAGACTCTCCCTGCATCTCCGGACTCTAACTTTCACCCAAGCCCTCACTGAGAAGCCTTAAAGGGCTACTTAAAACTCCTGTCCCACTGCAAAGAGTAGTAGCCTTCATAAGAGACCTCCGAATCTTCGGCACCTCTCTGCCACCTCCTGTGATGAAAGGCAAAGAATGACTGGGGGATGAGGGGAGTGGGAGAGGTATTTAAGCCTTTGGCTGGGGTGTCTTTGCCTCCTCCTGGTGGCCAGGTTCTTAATTTCCAATAGTAATGAATGAAGCCGTGGACTCTCCTCCCCTTTAGATGGAAAAAGAAATAAAAGGTAAAATCCATTTAAAATGATGAATTATACATATTGCAATGATGTTTAGTACAACCCACTGTCTAGTGCTTTTTTATTACAACAATGAAAGCGACAGTTTAACATCCCTTTAAATTTTCATGATTTACATAGAACATGCTACTTTCCGATTCCCTTCTGTTATCAATATGTGTACAATATTTTTAGATGCACACTTTCTGAGGCACAGGCTCCTACTGAGCATGTGCACAAGTCACTGTATATACGTACATGCATTTTGTGATTGGCTGGTGGCTGTCACGTGATGCTTGGGGAAGGAAACTTGAAACAAACTTTGAAATTTGTCAGGAAAAAATCTGCTGCTTATTTGAAATTTAATATAAGTATTTTTAGATTGCCTGTTTATTATACAATTATATGGCCCTTTAAAGAAATAATATAGTCAAACAAGCATTTGAATTCAAACATGCTGCAGGAACATCATTTTTAAAAGGGCTGGGCTCTCTCTTATCAACCACTGTGAGGTTGATTTCTGCTGCTGTCTGTTATTTACATTTTTTTTTTATTTCAAATACTGTAGTATAGAAATATTTAGTATAAAAAGTGGACTCAACAGGAAAAAACGCAGGTAAATGAGCTATTTGTAAGTAATTTAAAACAAATAAAATGATCACTGGAAACTCATTAAAGGGGAGAATATTTTACAGCGCAAAGTCCCTTTAATGTGTTTAATGTAAAACACTAAATGCACAAATGAGGTTGGATCCTGCGCTCAAGCATGTACGATCTAGATGGTGAGGGGGGTGTAAGAGATAAGGAAATGGGAGGTGGTCAGTGACCTACACAAGTTTTTCTTACCGTGGTGCTCAAGTACCCCCAACAGGCCTGTTTTCATTATAGCTGAACCAGTGCACAGGTGAAGTAATCCGCTGATGGGTGAGAGCAGGTTAGTAACCATGGTTACTGCTCCGCTCATTACTTCACCTGTGCACTGGTTCAGCTATAATGAAAACCTGGTCTGTTGGGGGTACTTGAGGGCCGCAGTTGCGAAACACTGACCTACACGGCAGTCTGGGCCCTGTGTAAATAGCGGCAGCATAGAGGAATAAAATGTCAGACGTACAGCTGGTCTCACTGCGGATGATGAACAATACAAGTCGTCTGCTCTGGTTTATGCACAGTGTTGGTTGTGGTGCACTTGGCTGTGTCTATTGGATGCCAGTGAGGGATGCGCTGCTTTGTGACATTAACCCTAACACCAAACGCTGGCCCCATTCCTTAAACCCTAACGCAGGCCCCTTAACCCATTCCTAACCATCTGTTAGCCCAAAACCCAACAAATCCATGGCATTAATATTATTAAAAACATTTGGTCTATGCTCCCTGTCCCCAATTTGCCAGTACATAGTTGTTGTCAATCCCCCAGCCACAACGCTGCAGCCAGACACTGCAAACTATTGTTATTATCATTTATTTGTATAGCGCTGCCAAATTCCGTAGCGCAGGAGAAAGCAAATTTACATCCAAGTATTTGACTTCATCTCATAGAGTAATGTGCTAAACTGAAAACCTGCAGCAGGACACTACTGGACATAATGCCGACTTACAGGATATCAGCTCCCATTTATTTACAATTGACACATTTATATGAAAATCTGCCTCTATAAAACTAATAGATTCATCTAAAAACTTAGGTGCCAGAAGTAAAATCCTAGGAGCTCAAGATCTCTCAAGCGCTGACAATCTATACATGAACCGAATGTTATTTATCACAAGCAACAGATACTAAATACTGAACAGAGAGAGCAGAATACAGTTGTAGCCACTAGAGGGCAGGACTAACCAAGAGAAAACTTCCTGCTAGTTACAACTGTTGATATCTATTTAACTGCATTACCTATATTTATCACTAGATGGAGCACATGCAGCCCATACCATATTTATAATCATATAAACTTGCCAGTATATTGCACTAATGCTTACAAAATCCAGTTCTCTGCATTAGAGCTAGTTACATACAGAACTAAACACCAAACCCTTACAATGTTCTGGAATATGACCATATCCTCCCAGACCAATAGTTATTGTCAACCTCTCTCTAACCTCAGCTGCAAAGAGAGAAGGCTTCCTCCAAAAACCTTTAACAGTCCTCAGAGCCCACAACTAGAAAAAGCTTCAACAGATGAACCTAAAAAACACTAGAATGGGCACAAACGTGATGCCACAACTTCCACCATTACACTGTCATATGCATAAATAATACCAATAATCCCAAAACATTTCTAGAATGTGCATGAAATTACAGCTATTACATATTCTTTATGTATTTATTGCATTCAAAATACAGAAAGGTAATAAACTATTCTTGTGTGTTAGAATACGTATTGTATTGCTGCGCTAGTGCTGGCTTATAACTAACTAGCTACACGCAAAGAAAGAAAGCATTTACATACTGATCCTTTACATTTCCCCCCTTGCTGCTGATAACACAAATGACAGCCAATGATCTAACAATTCACCCACTCAAATCTGACCAGCTGATGACTCATTTGCATGTTAACTTAAAGGGACATGACTACCAAAATCTTTATTTCATGATTTAGATAGCGCATGCAATTTGAAGAAGGTTCCCAATGAGTTTCTATCATCAAATTTACTTTGTTCTCTTGGATTCCCATGTTGAAAAGCAGGTAGCTATGTAGGCTCATGCGTGTGAATGTGTCCAGAGCACCATATGACTGCAGTTTTGGAAGAATATGTTTAACAATGTTATATATTTACAAGAACACTAGATGGCAGCAGTGTTTGCTATGATGTAGTGCTTCAAACGTGTACATTACTAACATAGGTATGCTTTTAAACAAAGAATACCACAAGAACAAAGAAAATATATTACAAGTAAAATTGTATCTTCTAACTGAATTGCGAAAAAAAAAATTGGGGTTTCATGTCCCATTAAAATGCAAAATTCAAGTAACTGTGGCAAGTTCCTGGGATTTGCTAAGCCTGGTTTTAATATGTATTTATTTAATGACTTTTATTTTGCAATTATTCTAATTTATGTAATCTTTTTTATATTATAGAGTGTCTGAAAGTTTTACTGTCTAATATTATGCATAGTACTTTCTGTAAACAAACTTGTAAACATATTCAAAATACAACATGATACTCAAACAGCAAAAATAACGGGTGACAAAAGTATTAAAAAAACTATACATACAGATAGATGTTCCATTGTCAAAAGTTATTTTTTTTAATTTTTTTTTATTTATTTGAACAATATTTTTTATTAAGACAATTGAGAAGAAAAATAATTACATGAATAGCAGATACATATAGTACAATATTGACCATGAGACATTTTTTACAAATGAATATACATCTGGCGAAGGGTATTTTAGTAAACTCAGTCCTTTTTCCATAGTAATCTGGGGCCCTTCAATTTGACCAGATCCAGTATCATTGGCTAACTCTAAGGAGAGGAAACCTGTTCTCTTTGACAATGTAAGTCAAAGAAAATGAAAAAATAAATTGCTAAACATCCAAATTGGACATATGTTTTGCAAACATAACACATAGACGGTAGTAGGTCTATTCTCATCAGCACCGACAGTTAGCCCATATTTGCCAAGTTAGGAAAGACCATCAACTATCGAGTTAGCGCTGAGTAAAGATAAAAAGGAAACACAGAAAAAGGAAAGAGGAAGAAAAGCGGAAGAGAGAGGAAGGAAAAAAAAAGGGGGGGGGGAAAGGGGGTATCCATGGGGATATATTTGGTGTAGTTCATATTATTATAAAATATAACTGTGTTACATCCTGATACTTTATGTTGTGAGGATACAAATAAGCCTACGTGGGACCGTGTCCCCAAATCAAAATTTGAAGGTCTTCAGATCCATGTATGTGGGAAACATATGACTCCATCGACTTGATATATCGCAAGGTGTCTACAACCTGTTCCCAGGAAGGTGAAGCTAGTTGGAGCCACATTCGGGCTATGGCTAGTTTTATTGCTAAGAATAGGTAGATACAGAACAGTTTTTGTGGGAGAGTCAAGTTTGTGGGTAATATGTGAAACTGCCTATACTCGGGGAGAGTGGTACCCAGATGTCTTTCGTGGCGCAGTGCTGGACTGCCAAAGGGGACTAACCTTCGGGCATGTGCACCATAAATGTAGTGAGTTTCCCATCGCGTCACAGCCTCTCCAACATTTAGGAGAGTAAGTATGCGAAATTTTAAACAAGCGGATAGGTGGGCAAAAGTTATTTTAATACAAGCCCCCTTTATGTCCCTGAGCTGCACACATAGACCCCTCAGCAAGCCCATTACAAAGTGTCACAAGTAGATACAAGGAAGCACAAAGCTCCTGTGCTGTCATACACACGAGTCCCCATCTTTGTACAGTACAGCTCAGACCTGGCAGGCTATAGTACAACAATGTGACGCAGTCAGGGAATTCTTAAAGCTTTGAGATGTGTCTCTTTATTATAGTTCAGTGGTCTAGACTGTTTAACTTCAAATAAACTTCTAGTTTAAAGGGTCACTGAACCCAAATGTTTTCTTTCATGATTCAGATAGAGCATGAAATTTTAAGCAACTTTCTAATTTACTCCTATTATCAATTTTTCTTTGTTCTCTTGCTATCTTTATTTTAAAAGCAGGAGTGTTAATCTTAGCAGCCAGCCCATTTTAGGTTCAGCACCATGGATAGCGCTTGCTTATTGGAGGCTTACATTTACTCACCAATAAGCAAGCATAACCCAGGTTCTCAACCAAATATGGGCCGGCTCCTAAGCATCACATTCCTGCTTTTCAAATAAAGATAGCAAGAGAACAAAGAAATTGATAATAGGAGTAAATTAGAAAGTTGATTAAAATTGCTGCTCTATCTGATTTATGAGAGAAAAAAATTGGGTTTAGTGTCAAATAAGTCATGACTGGTTTTCTGCGGCATACGCACATATTCTGTGAGGGACTGTGCACCAGCATTGAAACACCACCCCTTCATCAATGGCTTGTATGTCACAAATGGTCCTCAAAGATGCAATACACATCACCACTAGCTATCTCAGCAAGCATTGTGTTTGAAAGTAAACTGCAACAATATTTATATTTAAAATTGAAATGCACATTTCAGTGCTGACCTGCTAGGGATGTAGATATTTAATGATCAGATCAAAACAAAGAAATAAATAAAATGTACTTTTCGTGTAGGTGATGTCAGATAGCTGGAATTGTTAAAAGGACAGTATAAATAATGTCCGATACGTATACTTACTCCAGTGCAGAGCTTTAACTAACACCCAACTGAAGAATGTTCCTTTATTAATATCATTTTTAATCCAAAGAAATACTTCACACAGCTGCCCAAGTGCCCCAGCTAATTATAGGGTGGTATGGCTACCCACCAGCATGCTGATCACGCTAATAACCGGCTCTGCATGCACACTCGCATGGTGGAGGTAATGCGCTTCTGATCAGCCATACTGCCCTATCAGTCTAATTGGAAAATAAAGCATTGCAGTGGTTGGGCGACCATGCTGAATATTTGGATTAAAAATATATATTATTGTAGATATGAAATCTGTAGTGAGTATTGGTAAAAGTAAGTAAATGTTAGGCCAAATTCTTTATAATACAATTTAATGTCTCTTTACGTTTTTTTTGGTTAAACGCTAAATGAGCCACCATTGTAGTTCCCATGTATTATATATATATATATATATATATATATATATATATATATATATATGATGAAAAAGTGTGATACAGGCAACCAGGCTGCAATGAAATGGTTCTCAGCAAATAGCCTCAGTAATCTGCCTGCCCATCACTGATAGGAACCAGGGCTACTCAAGCCTTATTTATGCCCTCCTGCAAACCATCTGTAGGATAAAACATCCCTTATAGCTACTGCTGGGAAACTAGTGGCCCCTCCCAGGAGGAAGCGATCAAGCCGGCTCTTCACTCTAATTCAGCCCAGCGCCACTATGGCCAACCATCTATTTTCCTGGACTACCAACTTTTGTGCACAGATTCCTACTCCATTGTACACAAAACTCAGCATCCAGGCAGGCAGCTACCAGTATGAGGAGAGTGAAGATACCACATTGAGAATAATATATATTTATACTATTCTATATTATAGTTTATGTGCGTGTATCGCAGGGGTGTGGACATTTTTTTTTAAATGCGGGAGCCCAATCTACTGGTCCCTTGTGACAATCTATTTGTCCTGATTCGAAAAGTAATTTAAAAAAATAAATAAGTTTAAATAATGTTTTTATTTATAACTTAGGAGCAATCAACAAATGCAAGTAGGTAGTGAACACTTTGCTGGTAGGCGACAAAATGCTAAAGTAGCATCTCATGTGAAGGTACAAAACGTAAAGACGCTGCTCGCACCAAGGCAGAACATGCAGTGATTTGAGATGTCCTTGCAGAAAATGCAGCAGGTCTGCAGAAAGAACAGGGCACATGCCGGAACTGTTAGTGCTTTCACTTTGCAGCGCTGCTTCACATCAGGCTGATCTCTTCAAACAGAGCTGTGCTCTGCTTCACTGTGTAAGTTTTTCCCAAAACAGTGCAGCTAGAGAGAAGCGTAGAGAACAGTCAAATACGGAGCAGCGATATAAAGTGGCAGCACATTGAGAACGGTCTCTCAGGGATATTTTCAACCCCGCCCCCTAACCTTTCCTGGTCTGTAAAAGCTGTGACTCCTGAATGTAAGACATTCTTGTAAGCAATTTTCAACTACAGTTTTACTACAGAAAATGTTTCAATAAAAAAAAAAATCTCAGCACAGAAAGTAGAGAAAAGTTCTGCCTCTGGGCTCTGCTGTAAAGCAAAAGATTAACCCACAAGCTACACTACAGCAGAGTATTTCTGTCTCTTACCTCCACATGAGATGCTCTCTACCAGTGGAGTGTTCCAGATAGATTTGTGAAGGAATTCGGTCTCCTCTCCAGAGTTAGTCCTAAATGTCTCTTTGGTGGTAAAAGTGGCCACTTATTTTTTTCTGCTGCTGGATGCCGAATTGCCCCTGGGGGTTCTGACCACATTCCTCTCTTCCAGTATCCTACCCTGTGGCCCTAATTAAAGTTGATCTGTTTTCTGCAGGGCTCATCTGAACACCTCATGAGAATAGAAATACATTAGCGTCTTAACCAATCCCTCCACTAAAAGTATTCCTCACTATTAAATGCAACCAGGCTTTTGCTTTTAAAATGCATTTGTATGTTGTGGGATGGGGGGGGGGGGTTAATACTGGCAGTGTTTGCATTTCTCTGCTCCAGAATTAAATACCTTTAGTGTCATAAGGGGCCAGCATCACAATGCTGTGTATTTTATGATATTGCTCTGTGTGGTTCTAAACTGCTCTGTTTAGCAAATGATTGCTCTGCACCTCCTGAGATAACTAACACTTCAGCACTGTGCAGTAGGAGATTGCTCTGTGTGGTTCTAAACTGCTCTGCTCAGCACCTCCTGAGATAACTGTAAAACTACAGCACTGTGCAGTATGAGAGCGCTCTGTGTGGTTCTAAACTGCTCTGTTTAGCAAATGATTGCTCTGCACCTCCTGAGATAACTAACACTACAGCACTGTGCAGTAGGAGATTGCTCTGTGTGGTTCTAAACTGCTCTGCTCAGCACCTCCTGAGATAACTGTAAAACTACAGCACTGTGCAGTATGAGAGCGCTCTGCATTTTCTTGTATAGCTTTGCCGGCCTAAATGTGCCTCCCCCCCCCTTTTTTTTGTGTAGTAAATCTATGAGGGATATGGAATTGATTTGTGTGTACTAAATTGTGCGGTTTGTCATATTACACCTCATGTCATATGGTTTTCTATGTATTCATTACACATCCTCAGCATAACAAATACTCTCCTAACTCACTAAAGAATCCAAAAATTAAATCAGCTCCATTATGAGTTGGAAATAAAAAAAATTTCACTTGAGATTTGATTAGAGAGCGAATGAAAAAGAGAGAGGGAGAGAAGAGAAAATGAGAGTGAAGTAGAGGGAGCAAGAATTAGAGAAATTAGAGGGACATAGAGGTAACTATATTCAGGAACGAGAAAATGATTTAATCAGACTAAAACTAAAACACAAGGAAAGGAGTTTGTATACAATGATCATGCGTCTGCTCTCTGGCCCCGGGTAAGAGTAGATTGTAGAAATCAGGGAATTCATTAGCGAGAATTTGAGTAAAATAATATGCAGATATTAAACAGAGTAACGTTAATAAAGGATGTGAAACACTTTACTAGAGTGAGTTGTTCCTCTGAAGAAACGCAGGCTTCTGTAGAGAGGGGTGGGCGGTAGTTGGCGGAGCGGCCACTTTAATGTCAAGCTTTATCGGCATACCGGCAGACTTTATCCGTAGCATGTTCAGAGCAGGCGTGCTTAAAAACAGAAGCTTGAAATTAAAGTATAGAGGGGTGGGCTGTACATGCATGTAACACCTCTTGCCACAACCGTTTGTGTGAATGAGCCTGTGTAGTTTTTTCATTCATTTACAGGGCTATACACATACCAGCTGCACCGAAGTACTTACTCTAACTCTTTCTCAGTTTACTGACAACGTGACTGAAGTTATATAGTTGCTGCGCAACGGAGGAGGCTTAGTCAGGGAAGGTTTTAGAATCTCTAAAAAAAACGGCCCTGTCTGTAGGTCCCATATACTGCTGTATGCTTGGCAGTGGAGCCGGTGCGACAGTACATACACTGGGGACCACTTGCCCCAAAAGTGTACTGAGCAGGCATACAGCAGAGTAAGTGTATGTGTGTATGAGTGTGTATGTATGCATGTATATGTGTGTGTGAGTGTGTGTGTGAGTGTGTGTGTGTGTGTGTGTGAATGAATGAATGAGTGTGTGTGTGTGTGTGTGAATGAATGAGTGTGAGCGAATGAATGAGTGTGTATGAGTGTGTGTGTATGAATGAATAAGTGTGTGTTGTGCGTGTGTGTGAGAATGAAAGTGTGTGTGTGTGTGTGTGTGAATGAAAGTTGGTGTGTGTGAATGAGAGTGTGTGTGTGACAATGAGTTTGTGTGTGTGTGTGTGTGTGTCATCTTTTTAATTGCCACTATACTATGCACATATATATTTAAAAAAATACTTTAATGCCCTTTTACATTTCAAATCTTTCCTCTCTCTCTCTCTCTATATATATATATATATATATATATATATATATATATATATATATATATATATATATATATATATATATATATATATATATATATATATATATCTATCTATATATATAGCTTTGCAGTTTGACTACCGTTTTTGGTATCACGTATACATTCTCTATACCTCCCTTCACCCAAACAGCATGAGACACAAGTCATCCTGTACGCCCTGCCCTCAGGCTGCACATTCCAACCCATGTCAGAATACGCCCACTGACTGACAAAGCAGTAAATGTAACAACTTGCTGTCAGACAAAATAACAGGAGAAACATCACCCCAGCATTTCACACGATTCAGCAGCAAACACTAGAAATACTGTGGTCAGCAAAATCATGAGGGGAAAATGTACAGCAGGAGACAAATTCACTAGTGCCTTATCTTTGTCATATTTATTGAACACTCTAGGCTCGGTCATCAGGCCGCTGCTTCCCTACCCTCTTCTTCACCTCTTAGGTGGAGAATTTCAGTCTCTCCGGTCTCGTCCAACCGGGGAGATTAACAGCTCCGGTCTGCGCGTGATTGGCTGTGCGCCATTGTTAAGGGGTTAAAGAACTGAGTGTTGCTTTATTATTTATTGCTCCAATAATTTCCAAAGATTTGCTGCTATTTCATCTAGTAAAACTGCATTTTAAAATAAATTCCTGACATTGCCACATTCTGGGGAATGCATGATCGCCTCTATTTTTTTTAAACTAATAATATTTACGTGTTGCAGTTAGTGGTACTAAAGGGAAACGGTTATGCCTATAGGGGTACTTGCTGGGTACGTGCATTTTGTTTTTCAGAATATGACCTTAGGCATCGGCTATTTTTGATGCCGGAACTTAAAGGGACACTGAACCCAAATTTTTTCTTTCACGATTCAGATAGAGCATGCAATTTTAAGCAACTTTCTAATTTACTTCAATTATTAATTTTTCTTCGTTCTCTTGCTATCTTTATTTGAAAAAGAAGGCATCTATGCTAAGAAGCCAGCAAATTGTTGGTTCAGAACCATGGACAGGACTTGTTTATTGATGCTGTCAAATCAGCAAGGACAACCCAGGTTGTTCACCAAAAATGGGCCGACATCTAAACTTAAATTCTTGCTTTTCAAATAAACATACCAAGAGAATGAAGAACATTTGCTTAAAATTGCATGCTCTATCTGAATCACGAAAGAAAGAATTTGGGTTCAGTGTCCCTTTAAGTGTAAAAGTACAAAACACAATGATCTGTGCAAATCCAGAGCTTTGTGTTTTGCACTTTTAAATTGATAAATCCGGTGCCAAAATGAGCTGAATGCTGCTGCCATAATCAGCATTCGCTAAAAAAGAAGCAAATACCTAGTACTTGCCTAAAATATGGAGGGAAACACTGCTGTACAGCATCAGTACACTAGTGGAATTGTTTGTCCCTTTACCTGAATGGTGAAGTAAATAATTTGTAGTAGAAATATTTCACCAGTTGTATTACTATTGGAATTTCAAACAAAATATTTATGGACAGAAAGCAACAATGTGGAAAGTTAGATGTTTACTATTTGCATATTGAGGTTAATTCCTTTGGGTGCCAGGAAAAGTTGCAACGCATTTCACAGCAAATTAGTGCTCCATATGACCACCAAAGAGTTAATGTTCTGTGCTGCAAAAGCACATGAACCATCTCTCAAAATATCCACTGATGACATTCCGCTGCTTATCACCGCAAGCTCAAAGGCTCAGCTAAAGACTGTGAGTCACTATGACACATTAGTTATGTGGTGTCATTGGGACCACGGGAAATGCAACAAGGACATAAGGATAATGTTTTCTTAAAAAGACAGTTTAAACAAAAATGCAGTGTTTTTCTGTAATTTACCTCTGGGGAAAAAAATATTTTTCCACTTCTTTCAAAAAAAGCTATAGTGGATTCTGGAGGATTCAGGAACCAGACCGTGCAACATGCTACACACTAATTGCTTAATCAGTGCCACAACTCATTGTGGCTTGCCCTAACAAGCCACAGAAAAGGCTATAAGATAAAATAATAATGAAATGGCTTTTCAAGAGGTGTGCCAAAGGACTGCAAGTCAAAGGACATTTTTCTAAAAAAAATTACAGTTTAAAGGTTTTTAAAACATTTATTTATTGTACATATACTTTGTATAATAGAGCTTATTTGTGGATATATACTATCATGTATTAAATTAAAAGTACTTTCCCATATAACTCCAATTACAAAGATTATTTTGGATAGTAGCTAAATTTTACTTGTACACCTTTTATACCAGAAGTGTTAAAAAGACGCTAAAATTATTTTATTTTCATGCTTTTCTCAACATTTTCCAGACACGTGGGTGCCTATTGGTGCTCTAAAATTTGATCCTGGATCATAGATTTTGGGATCCTGCGCCCTATCACATTGTTCCCATTGTTAATGAACTGCCATCCAGTTAAACGTGCTAGCGGTTGTGCACGCAGCCTATTAGTGCAAGGGTAGCGGGTTGTCAGTGCAAAGCTAGATTTCATGTCAGCACCCATGACTACAGGGAGGTGAGGAATAATCTCTATACAATGTAGTTAGTGTTTAATGTCCCTTTTAGCCACAGTTATCATAATGCTAAAGAGGTGTAACAATAAATAAACACAACAGAACAACAATTTGAAGGTTTTTCTTCTTGAAATAAAAACAATAAATGTTAAAGGGGCAGTAAAGCCATAATTTAAAATTATATTCTCTATCTGAATCATGAATGTCAAATAACTTTCCAATTGACTTTATTATTTAATTTGCTTCCTTCTCTTGTTATCCTTTGCTGAAATGTGTATCTAGGAAAGCTCAGGAGCAGTAAAGAACCTAGGTTCTGGCTGCTGATTGGTGGCTGCATATTTATACAGATTGTCACCCATGGCTCATCCATGTGTTCAGTTAGAAACAAATAATGCATTGTTGCTCCTTCAACAAATTATACCAAGAAAATGAAACATATTTGATCATAGAAGTAAACTGGAAAGTGTTTTAAAATGATATGTTCTACCTAAATCATGAAAGAAAATGTTTGGATTTCATGTCCCTTTAATGTTACAATATGTCATCAATGGTACATGGCACAAATCATAAAAAATTAACCCCTTTCTGACGGGACTTTTTTGTCTACATCGGAACAAAGTTCTGATTTTAACAAATACGTTAAAATTGAAATCACGGAATCGTTCATGCAATCGCTTGATTTCAATGATGGGATTGGGTCAGGGAGGGGGGGAGTGCCTATGACGCTAGGCACGTCCTCCAGCCCGTGATCCCATTTAGGATGCTTCTATGGCTTCAGTACAGCCAAACGGCTTGGGCGTTCCATGCCGTCCTAACGGCACTAAAGCCCAGCGTGGGAAAGGGTTAAAGGCATAAATTATCCCAACCTCTGTTTGTTTTGTAGTGGCCAACAGAGCTAAGCTACTGGTAATAATAATTTATAGGCTTCTCTCCTCAAGGAGACACAAAGCACTCAGCAAACAAGCGCAGACTTAACCAACTGACAGCAGATTATAAACAATACTTATTATTAGCACGAGCAAATTGTTACTCTCTTTAATTGATCTCAGGCGGATGACATGCACAGTCAGCCATGCAGGTATCCGGCCACAAGCTGCACTATCCCTAATTTTCTGTTGACAGTTTTATCAATGCAACACAGCAGCTCACACAACTACAGTCGCACGATGGAGAAAAGTATCGCCCCGCAACATTTACAGCTGAGGGTTAGGGCACAATGATCTGGGCTGGCGAGATTATTAAAGAATGCCCACTAGTACTTCTATTTCCCTGGTGGAGTGATCTAAACCCACTTTTTACCCTGAAAACAGGGCGTCTCGCTAAGGGGTGTATACTGCAATTTCGTATGAAAGGAGCACAATAAAATTCGTATTTCAAACAACATACAAAAGAAATATTCGAACCACTCACATAAAAAATAAGCAGGAAAAATTGTATTGTTAACCCCTTAATGACCACAGCACTTTTCCATTTTCTGTCCGTTTGGGACCAAGGCTATTTTTACATTTTTGCGGTGTTTGTGTTTAGATGTAATTTTCCTCTTGTTCATTTACTGTACCCACACATATTATATACAGTTTTTCTCGCCATTAAATTGACTTTCTAAAGATACCATTATTTTCATCATATCTTATAATTTACTATAAAAAAAATTATAAAATATGAGGAAAAATGGAAAAAAACACACTTTTTCTAACTTTGACCCCCAAAATCTGTTACATATCTACAACCACCAAAAAACACCCATGCTAAATAGTTTCTAAATTTTGTCCTGAGTTTAGAAATACCCAATATTTACATGTTATTTGCAAGTTATAGGGCAATAAATACAAGTAGCACTTTGCTATTTCCAAACCAATTTTTTTCAAAATTAGCGCTAGTTACATTGGAACACTGATATCTGTCAGGAATCCCTGAATAGCCATTGACATGTATATATTTTTTTAGTAGACATCCCAAAGTATTGATCTAGGCCAATTTTGGTATATTTCATACCACCATTTCACCGTCAAATGCGATCAAATACAAAAAATCGTTCACTTTTTCACAATTTTTTTCACAAACTTTCGGTTTCTCACTGAAATTATTTACAAACAGCTTGTGCAATTATGGCATAAATGGTTGTAAATTCTTCTCTGGGATCCCCTTTGTTCAGAAATAGCAGACATATATGGCTTTGGCGTTGCTTTTTGGTAATTAGAAGGCCGCTAAATGCCACTGTGCACCACACGAGTATTATGCCCAGCAGTTAAGGGGTTAATTAGGGAGCTTTTAGGGAGCTTGTAGGGTTAATTTTAGCTTTAGTGTAGTGTAGTAGACGACCCCAAGTATTGATCTAGGCCCATTTTGGTATATTTCATGCCACCATTTCACCGCCAAATGCGATCAAATTAAAAAAAACGTAAAATTTTTCACAATTTTAGGTTTCTCACTGAAATCATTTACAAACAGCTTGTGCAATTATGGCACAAATGGTTGTAAATGCTTCTCTGGGATCCTCTTTGTTCAGAAATAGCAGACATATATGACTTTGGCGTTGCTTTCTGGTAATTAGAAGGCCGCTAAATGCTGCTGCGCCTCACACGTGTATTATGGCTAGCAGTGAAGGGGTTAATTAGGGAGCTTGCATGGTTAATTTTAGCTTTAGTGTAGAGATCAGCCTCCCACCTGACACATCCCACCCCCTGATCCCTCCCAAACAGCTCCCTTCCCTCCCCCACCCCACAATTGTCCCCGCCATCTTAAGTACTGGCAGAAAGTCTGCCAGTACTAAAATAAAAGGGTTTTTAAAAATAATAAAAAAATTTTTTTAGCATATTTACATTTGCTACTGTGTAGGAGCCCCCCCTTAGCCCCCAACCTCCCTGATCCCCCTCAAAACCGCTCTCTAACCCTCCCCTCTGCCTTAATTGGGGCCATCTTGGGTACTGGCAGCTGTCTGCCAGTACCCAGTTTGCAAAAAAATATGTTTTTTTTTATTTTTTGCCTGGTTTTTCTGTAGTGTAGCTTCCCCCTCCCCACAGACCAACCCCCACCACCTAACTGATTGTTTTTCTCTCTGATTTGATTATTTTATTTTACTATTTGTTTTCATTTTCCTACAATTTTTTTTCTGTGTGTAGCGGTTCCCACCCACTCCCTCCCCGTGCACGCGCCCGCCCCCTCCCTCCCATGCACGTGTGTGAGTCAGTGCGCACCCCCTGGCATCCCCGCCTACGATCCCGCCCCCTCCACATCACGAGGGCCATCGATGGCCGCCACCCGCCTCCCGGTCCAGCTCCCACCCACCAACGCAGTAAGCCACCGATCTCCGGTGCAGAGAGGGCCACAGAGTGTCTCTCTCTGCACCGGATGGCTTAAAAAGGTTATTGCAGGATGCCTCCATATCGAGGCATCACTGCAATAACCGGAAAGCAGCTGGAAGCGAGCAGGATCGCTTCCAGCTGCTTTCCACACCGAGGACGTGCAGGGTACGTCCTCAGGCGTTAACTGCCTTTTTTTTGAGGACGTACCCTGCACGTCCTCGGTAGTTAAGGGGTTAAGGTGCATCAAAAAATCGTATTTTACCAAAAACTTATTTTGTATGTAAATTACACTGGAATAGATCGTAATTTTAGTACATTGGGTGTGCAAAAATCATTTAGAAATTTGTACTTATAAGTACAAAATGCAAAGCGCAATTGTTGTTTTCTCGTAAAATGGGCTGAACATGGGCGTTCAATGGGCGTATATGAAATGGTCTCTCTAATCCCAGTGTAATTCTGTAAAGATCTTCACACTACTGATCTCACAGTTCTTTCTCGCAAATGAAAATGTGACAAGCTTTTCTTAAAACACTCAAAATGCTTATAACCCTAGTAGAAAAAAACATTCATAAGAAAATATAGGTGATTGTAAGAAGCTCTACGCAGAAAGAAATACAATGTGGTTTATATTGGCTGCCGGGTTTAATTTTTAAAGTGTGCCCCCTGCCCACTTCCCTCTAGTGAGCAAAGTTTCCCTATCCAGCAAACTTTATTACTTTCAATAAGAGCCATCTCGCCACTCGTACGGACTGCCCCTTTTTTACAATCATTTTACAAGGGCAGCCCCTGCGAGGGTCGGCAAGAAAAACCACGTCTGAACCCATCGGGTCCAGAGTGCGACAGCTACATAAGTTAACTCTTGGATACTAGAGAGGGCTCCAGCACATTGTGAAATAAAACATTGTTGTCCTTTATTGGTAAGTGGTTAAAGGAACATTAAATACTTTCACAAGATATTATGGATGAGAACCTTCCTGAAAATGAAGCAATAAAGACTACAGCTAGTGCAACAACTAAGTGAGTAATACCACTGGCTAATAAAGTACAAGCTCGTTATACAGAGGGCTAATAAAGGGAAATAATTCAGATAGAGCATACAATTAAACAACTTTCCAATGTATTTGTATTACCAAATTTGCTACATTCTCTTGGTATCCTTTGTTGAAGGAGAAGCAAGATTTGAGCCATTACATTTAGTAAAACTGCATTTTAAAATAAATTCCTGAAATTGACACATTCTGGGAATGCACGAAGGCCTCTTATTTATTTATTTTGAAACTAATAATATTTACATGTTGCAGTTAGTGGTACATAGGGGAAAATGTTATGCCTAAAGGGGTACTTGCTAGGTACATTCATTTTTTTAATGTGATTGCTCAATTCTAAACACAGCTACATCCCCAGTTATAAGAGGGTGTGCACACTTATGCAACCACATTATTTTATTTTTTTATTTTTTCTTCCCTCCACCTAGAAGTTTCAGTTAGTTTTTCAATCAAGTTGTACAGTTCATAGGTCACATTAAAGGTCTTAAAAGTTCTGAAATTATTTATCTTTGTCTCATTTTTTTACATCACAGAAACCTGACATTTTAACAGGGGTGTGTAGACTATATATATATATATATATATATATATATATATATATATATATATATATATATATATATATATATATATATATATATATATATATATATATATATATACATATACTGATTACTGCTACGTGATATAAGGGGCATTTGTGAATTATGCAATTCTGCTGTATTTAATGGTCTTTCAGGCTTTAGAGCAGCAATTTTAAATAACTTTCTAATTTCTTTTATTATCAGAATTTGTTTAGTTCTCCTGGTATCCTTTGTTGTTCAGTGCAGCAATGCACTACCGGGAGCTAGCTGCTGATTGGTGGCTACACAAATATGCCTCTTGTCGTTGGCTGACCCAATGTGTTCACTTTTTTTTTAATATGACCTTAAGCATCGGCTATTTTTTACGCCAGATTTTTTAAGTGTAAAAGTGCAAAACGCATTGATCTGTGCAAATCCAGATCTTTGTGTTTTGCACTTTTACAAGTGAACACATTGGGTCAGCCAACAACAAGAGGCATATTTGTGTAGCCACCAATCAGCAGCTAGCTCCCGGTAGTGCATTGCTGCACTGAATAACAAAGGATGCAACCATGTTATTTTAGTTTTTTATTTCTACTTCCCTCCACCTAAAAGATTTTAGTTTGTTTTGCAATTGAGTTGTACAGTTTATAGGTCACATTAAAGGTGGAAAGAAGTTCTGAAATAATTTATCTTTGTCTCATTTTTTTACATCACAGAAACCTGACATTTTAACAGGGGTGTGTAGACTTTTTATATCATATATATATATATATTTTTTTTTAATTGATTTACTAGTCACATGTCAAAAGTTACTAGCCCAGAGGGGAAAAGTCCAATCAATGTTTAAAGGGACATGAAAGCCAAATATTTCTTAAATGATTCAGATAGAGTGGGTGATTTTAAACAACATTCCAATTTGCTTCATTATCTTGGTATTCTTCCTTGAATGAGCAGCAATTGCATTACTGTGGGGTAGCTGAAAACATTGGATGAGCCAATGACAAGTGGCATGTGCAGCAACCAATTAGCAGCTAGCTCCTAGTAATGTATAGCCTACCTACGTATGCTTGACAGGCGACAGGCCCCTCTTACCTGTGCCCCCTCTGCATTGCGGGGTCTGCAGGGCCAGGATTTCCGCCACTGTACAAAATATACAATGCTGAGGCTTTTTCAAATAAATAAAACCCCCATATGACAGCTGCAGACATAGACGTCAAGGGACTAGTTTGATGCAACTACACATGGTCTTCTAGTTATATTTTAAGAAGTATGTGGGGAAAATGACACTTCCAGGCAGGAAGACAATGAACAAAAGAGAAGTACTAAGACCAGAGGTCACTCACAACACAGAGAAACATAGTGATCCAAGGAAACACACCCCTAGCTCTCGCATCAGACCCTCAGGAATGTGACAGGGGATTTCAGCTAATGTGCACATAAGGATTTATTAACAAACAAAAAAGGTCTGTTCACTTTTGTTAAACACTGAGCTATGTGAATACTGATAAAATGACAAATAAAGTGTATGTGACAATAAGATGTCACTCAGATGTCAGGTTTATTTAGTTAAGATCCCTAAGCAAAGTCAAACCTAAGTATTCCTGACAACATATCAGATGAAACAATTACTTAAGAAATGCTCAGATTACCAGGACTGATGTGTTGGTGATTTATGGTCACTGCAGGAAAACCACAGACGAACCATATCAAGCAAAGTGCACTCACAGGTCATAATACACAGCACATACCTCATATAGTACATACAGTAGGTTATGCAAGAGTATACTGATGTGACACCTCATTAGGGGGACAAATCAAAGCATTAAATGAGTCTGCTCCCTCTTTGCCCTCATCTAATAGTCCCAGAATCCCGTGACCCCCCCCCACACCTGTTATCCATGTATTATCAGTCCCCTGTAACCCTCACCACCCTGACCCTGTAAATCACTCATCTCCTGTAACACTCATTCCTGAACCCAATGCCTCTTTAACCCTCAACCCCTGCCATGTAACAACTCTACTCTTATACCCCCTCACACTCTTACCCTATTGTCCCTATGATCCCCACTATCCTGTCCCTGTAACTTTATTTTTACTACCCATGTAAACATCACCCTACTAACCTGTAACATTCACTTGCCCCCTATAACCCTGTCCATGTAACCCACCCTCCTGCCCCTGAAACATTCACCCCCTGGCCCAGTACCCTACACTACCCTAACCCTATAAAACCCATCCTCCTGCCCCTGTAACATTCATCTCCTGACCCAGTAACCTACACCACCCTAACCATATAACACCATCCTGCCCCTGTAAAATGCACCCCTGGCCCAATAACCTACACCACCCTAACCCTATAACACCCTCCTGCACCTGTAACATTCACCCCTGACCCAGTAACCTACACCACTCTAACCCTATAACACCCTCCTGCACCTGTAACATTAACCCCTGGCCCAATAACCTACACCACCCTAACCCTATAACACCCTCCTGCACCTGTAACATTCACCCCTGGCCCAGTAACCTACACCACCCTAACCCTATAACACCCTCCTGCACCTGTAACATTCACCCCTGGCCCAGTAACCTACACCACTCTAACCCTATAACACCCTCCTGCACCTGTAACATTAACCCCTGGCCCAATAACATACACTACCCTAACCCTCCTGGCCATGTAACATTCACCCCCTGGCATAGTAACCTACACCACCCTAACCCTATAAAATTTGCCCTTGTAACATTCACTCCCTGACTCAGTATCGTATAACACCCACCCTCCTGACCATGTAACATTCACCCCATGGCACCGTAACCTAGACCACCCTAACCCTATAACGCCCATCCTCCTGCCACTGTAACTCCCACAATTGGCTCAGTAACCTACACCCCCTAACACCCAACTGCCCCTTTAACATTCATATTCCCTCGTAAGAGTCACTATTCTGCCATGTAACCCTCTCATTGCCACTCACCCTCCTTCGCTTTCTTTTTCCGGACCAAGGTGCCCCCGAGTTTCCCCAGAAAAGATTCGTCCTTTTTCATCTTGTGCGGCTGCAGAGAAGGTGAACGGATCGGAGCGGACGTCATATTCCCCGGGCGGCTGTGCTGGGGGTGCGGCTGGAACTGGGCTGAGCCACGGGAACAGGATGTGAGAACCACAGGACTAACGGGGACCAATGGAAGCAGGGACTGGGACGGGCAGGGGGGATGCAGATAGGGACGGACACGAGTGCACAGATTAGGACCTCTGTAAATGTCATACGTCAGTTCGCCTAGTCACGCTTCAGGTTAGTGACACACACTGTACTGATTAGTGATTTCATTCTGGACATCTTATTGCACAAACTCATCTCAGTAAACCCTGCTGAGATATCACCTGAAGACAAGTGACAGCAGAAGAACAAGCTCCTACTGATATAGCATCACCTGAAGACAAGTGACAGCAGAAGCACAAGCTCCTACTGATATAGCATCACCTGAAGACAAGTGACAGCAGAAGAACAAGCTCCTACTGATATATAGCATCACATGAACACAAGTGACAGCAGAAGAACAAGCTCCTACTGATATAGCATCACATGAACACAAGTGACACAGAAGAACAAGCTCCTACTGATATAGCATCAAATGAACACAAGTGACACAGAAGAACAAGCTCCTACTGAGATAGCATCAAATGAACACAAGTGACAGCAGAAGAACAAGCTCCTACTGATATATAGCATCACATGAACACAAGTGACAGCAGAAGAACAAGCTCCTACTGATATAGCATCACATGAACACAAGTGACACAGAAGAACAAGCTCCTACTGAGATAGCATCACATGAACACAAGTGACAGCAGAAGAACAAGCTCCTACTGATATAGCATCACATGAACAAAAAGTGACAGCAGAAGAACAAGCTCCTACTGAGATAGCATCACATGAACACAAGTGACAGTAGAAGAACAAGCTCCTACTGAGATAGCATCACATGAACACAAGTGACAGCAGAAGAACAAGCTCCTGCTGAGATATCACATGAACACAAGTGTCAGCAGAAGAACATGCTCCTGCTGATATAGCATCACATGAACACAAGTGACAGCAGAAGAACAGGCTCCTACTGATATATAGGGTTGCCACCTCAGTCATGTTTTCCTGGACACTTATGAGTTACACATGCTGCAGGGTGTGCAGGGAGGAACATGTATGATGTTTCTGGACAGCACTATTCATGTTCCTGCACACCCTGCATCATGTGTAACTTATAAGTGTTCTGTATTTTAAGGGACGGGTGGCAACCCTACTGATATAGCATCACATGAACACAAGTGACATCAGAAGAACAAGCTCCTACTGATATTGCATCACATGAACACAAGTGACAGCAGAAGAACAAGCTCCTACTGAGATAGCATCACATGAACACAAATGACAGAAGAACAAGCTCCTTCTGATATAGCATCACATGAACACAAGTGACAGCAGAAGAACAAGCTCCTACTGATATAGCATTACATGAACACAAGTGACAGCAGAAGAACAAGCTCCTACTGAGATAGCATCACATGAACACAAGTGACAGCAGAAGAACGGGCTCCTGCTGAGATAGCATCACATGAACACAGAAGTGACAGCAGAAGAACAAGCTCCTACTGATATTGCATCACATGAACACAAGTGTCAGCAGAAGAACAAGCTCCTACTGAGATAGCATCACATGAACACAAGTGACAGCAGAAGAACAAGCTCCTACTGATATAGCATCACATGAACACAAGTGACAGCAGAAGAACAAGCTCCTACTGATATAGCATCACATGAACACAAGTGACAGCAGAAGAACAAGCTCCTACTGATATAGCATCACATGAACACAAGTGACAGCAGAAGAACAAGCTCCTACTGATATACCATCACATGAACACAAGTGACAGCAGAACAAGCTCCTACTGATATAGCATCACATGAACACAAGTGACAGCAGAAGAACAAGCTCCTACTGATATAGCATCACATGAACACAAGTGACAGCAGAAGAACAAGCTCCTGCTGAGATATCACCTGAACACAAGTGACAGCAGAAGAACAAGCTCCTACTGATATAGCATCACATGAACACAAGTGACAGCAGAAGAACAAGCTCCTACTGATATAGCATCACATGAACACAAGTGACAGCAGAAGAACAAGCCCCTACTGATAGAGCATCACATGAACACAAGTGACAGCAGAAGAACAAGCTCCTGCTGATAGAGCATCACCTGAACACAAGTGACAGCAGAAGAACAAGCTCCTACTGATATAGCATCACATGAACACAAGTGACAGCAGAAGAACAAGCTCCTACTGATATAGCATCACATGAACACAAGTGACAGCAGAAGAACAAGCTCCTACTGATAGAGCATCACATGAACACAAGTGACAGCAGAAGAACAAGCTCCTACTGATAGAGCATCACCTGAACACAAGTGACAGCAGAAGAACAAGCTCCTACTGATATAGCATCACATGAACACAAGTGACAGCAGAAGAACAAGCTCCTACTGATATAGCATCACATGAACACAAGTAACAGCAGAAGAACAAGCTCCTACTGATATATAGGGTTGCCACCTCAGTCATGTTTTCCTGGACACTTATGAGTTACACATGCTGCAGGGTGTACAGGGAGGAACATGTATGATTCGTTCTGGACAGCACTATTCATGTTCCTGCACACCCTGCATCATGTGTAACTTATAAGTGTTCTGTATTTTAAGGGACGGGTGGCAACCCTACTGATATAGCATCACATGAACACAAGTGACAGCAGAAGAACAAGCTCCTACAGATATAGCATCACATGAACACAAGTGACAGCAGAAGAACAAGCTCCTACTGATATAGCATCACATGGACACAAGTGACAGCAGATGAACAATCTCCTACTGATATAGCATCACATGAACACAAGTGACAGCAGAACAAGCTCCTACTGATATAGCATCACATGAACACAAGTGACAGCAGAAGAACAAGCTCCTACTGATATAGCATCACATGAACACAAGTGACAGCAGAAGAACAAGCTTCTGCTGAGATATCACCTGAACACAAGTGACAGCAGAAGAACAAGCTCCTACTGATATAGCATCACATGAACACAAGTGACAGCAGAAGAACAAGCTCCTGCTAAGATATCACCTGAACACAAGTGACAGCAGAAGAACAAGCTCCTACTGATATAGCATCACATGAACACAAGTGACAGCAGAAGAACAAGCTCCTACTGATATAGCATCACATGAACACAAGTAACAGCAGAAGAACAAGCTCCTACTGATATAGCATCACATGAACACAAGTGACACCAGAAGAACAAGCTCCTACTGAGATATCACCTGAACACAAGTGACAGCAGAAGAACAAGCTCCTACTGATATAGCATCACATGAACACAAGTGACAGCAGAAGAACAAGCTCCTACTGAGATATCACCTGAACACAAGTCACAGCGGAAGAACAGGCTCCTACTGATATAGCGTCACATGAACACAAGTGACAGCAGAAGAACAAGCTCCTACAGATATAGCATCACATGAACACAAGTGACAGCAGAAGAACAAGCTCCTACTGATATAGCATCACATGGACACAAGTGACAGCAGAAGAACAAGCTCCTGCTAAGATATCACCTGAACACAAGTGACAGCAGAAGAACAAGCTCCTACTGATATAGCATCACATGAACACAAGTGACAGCAGAAGAACAAGCTCCTACTGATATAGCATCACATGAACACAAGTGACAGCAGAAGAACAAGCTCCTACTGATATAGCATCACATGAACACAAGTGACAGCAGAAGAACAAGCTCCTACTGATATAGAATCACATGAACACAAGTGACAGCAGAAGAACAAGCTCCTACTGATATAGCATCACATGAACACAAGTGACAGCAGAAGAACAAGCTCCTGCTAAGATATCACCTGAACACAAGTGACAGCAGAAGAACAAGCTCCTACTGATATAGCATCACATGAACACAAGTGACAGCAGAAGAACAAGCTCCTACTGATATAGCATCACATGGACACAAGTGACAGCAGAAGAACAAGCTCCTACTGATATAGCATCACATGAACACAAGTGACAGCAGAAGAACAAGCTCCTACTGATATACCATCACATGAACACAAGTGACAGCAGAACAAGCTCCTACTGATATAGCATCACATGAACACAAGTGACAGCAGAAGAACAAGCTCCTACTGATATAGCATCACATGAACACAAGTGACAGCAGAAGAACAAGCTCCTGCTGAGATATCACCTGAACACAAGTGACAGCAGAAGAACAAGCTCCTACTGATATAGCATCACATGAACACAAGTGACAGCAGAAGAACAAGCTCCTGCTGAGATATCACCTGAACACAAGTGACAGCAGAAGAACAAGCTCCTACTGATATAGCATCACATGAACACAAGTGACAGCAGAAGAACAAGCTCCCAACGAGATATCACCTGAACACAAGTGACAGCAGAAGAACAAGCTCCTGCTGAGATATCACCTGAACACAAGTGACAGCAGAAGAACAAGCTCCTACTGAGATAGCATCGCATGAACACAAGTGTTAGCAGAAGAACAAGCTCCTACTGATATAGCATCACATGAACACAAGTGACAGCAGAAGAACAAGCTCCTACTGATATAGCATCACATGAACACAAGTGACAGCAGAAGAACAAGCTCCTACTGATATAGCATCACATGAACACAAGTGACAGCAGAAGAACAAGCTCCTACTGATATAGCATCACATGAACACAAGTGACAGCAGAAGAACAAGCTCCTACTGATATAGCATCACATGAACACAAGTGACAGCAGAAGAACAAGCTCCTACTGAGATATCACCTGAACACAAGTGACAGCAGAAGAACAAGCTCCTACTGAGATATCACCTGAACACAAGTGACAGCAGAAGAACAAGCTCCTACTGAGATAGCATCACATGAACACAAGTGTTAGCAGAAGAACAAGCTCCTACTGAGATAGCATCATATGAACACAAGTGACAGCAGAAGAACAAGCTCCTACTGAGATATAACCTGAACACAAGTGACAGCAGAAGAACAAGCTCCTACTGATATAGCATCACATGAACACAAGTGTCAGCAGAAGAACAAGCTCCTACTGAGATAGCATCACATGAACACAAGTGACAGCAGAAGAACAAGCTCCTACTGAGATATCACCTGAACACAAGTGAGAGCAGAAGAACAAGCTCCTACTGATATAGCATCACATGAACACAAGTGACAGCAGAAGAACAAGCTCCTACTGAGATAGCATCACATGAACACAAGTGACAGCAGAAGAACAAGCTCCTACTGATATAGCATCACATGAACACAAGTGTCAGCAGAAGAACAAGCTCCTACTGAGATAGCATCACATGAACACAAGTGACAGCAGAAGAACAAGCTCCTACTGAGATATCACCTGAACACAAGTGAGAGCAGAAGAACAAGCTCCTACTGATATAGCATCACATGAACACAAGTGACAGCAGAAGAACAAGCTCCTACTGAGATAGCATCACATGAACACAAGTGACAGCAGAAGAACAAGCTCCTACTGATATAGCATCACATGAACACAAGTGACAGCAGAAGAACAAGCTTCTACTGATATTGCATCACATAAACACAAGTGACAGCAGAAGAACAAGCTCCTACTGATATAGCATCACATGAACACAAGTGACAGCAGAAGAACAAGCTCCTGCTGAGATATCACCTGAACACAAGTGACAGCAGAAGAAAAGGCTTCAGTCTTTGGTAAACGTTTGGGGCATTTGTTTCTCTTGGTTGTCAACCGAGCTTACAAAATAAATTCTGTAGCAAATGTCCTGCTTATTACAGGGTAATGACATTTATTTCATGATTCAGATACAATTTTAAATAACTTTCCATTTTACTTCTATTATCAAAATTTCTTTGCTTTCTTGTTATCCTTTGTTGAAAAGCAGGAAGGTAAGCTCAGGAATGTGCACGTGTCTGCAGTACTATATGGGAGCAGTTTTGCAACAATGGTATACATTAGCAAGAGCACTAGATAGCAGCACTATGTCCTGTTATGTAGTGTTCCAGACATGCACACTACCTATCTAGATATTGCGTCAACAAAGAATAACAAATGAACAAAGCAAATTAGATAATAGAAGTAAATTGGCTTTTTTTTTAAAAAATTGTATTTTCTGTCTAAATCATGAAAGAAAAATGTGAGGTTTTGTGTCACTTTAAGAAAGAACAGGGTATCTTCACTGCTGTTTGCCAGTTTAACATTAAAGGGACATAATACTCTTATGCTAAATCACTTGAAAGTGATGCAGTATAACTGTAAAAAGCTGACAGGAAAATATCACCTGAGCATCTCTATGTAAAAAAAGAAGATATTTTACCTCACAATCTCCTCAGCTCAGCAGACTAAGTTCTGTGTAAACAGTTATACTTAGCTGCTCCCAGCTGCAGGTAAAAAAATAAATAAATGAAGAAATGAACAGCAGCAAATCAGCATCAGCAGTGCTGAGGTCATGAACTCTTTTACTGTGATCTCATGAGATTTCACTTAACTCTCATGAGATTTCATTGTAAACTTCCTTACACTGAATAGGTAAATAACATGAGAGTGCACGAGGCTCAACCCTTCGGCTGTCCTGGGACAGACATACTGATTTGCTGCTTAGAAGTCCTTTACAATGGGATGTGGCTACTGAGGGACTTTTGAGGTAAAATATATTTCTTTCTTACATAGAGATGTTCAGGTTATATTTTCTAGTCAGCTTTTTACAGCTATGCTGCATCACTTTCAAACATTTGGGTATTATGGCCCTTTAAATGGACAGTCTAGTATAAATTAAACTTTCATTATTCAGATAGTACTTTTAATTTTAATCAACTTTCTAATTTACTTTTATTATCAAATTTGCTTTTTTCTCTCGGTATTCTTAGTTTAAACTGAACATAGGTAGGCTCATATGCTAATTTCTAAGCCTTTGAGGGCTGCCCCTTATCACATGCTTTTTAAATCTCTTTCAACACAAAGAGACAGAGAGTACACGTGGGTCATATAGATAACACTGTGTTCAGGCACAGGGGGTTATTTAAGATTTAGCACAAAACAATGCTAAATTTAAGACAATAGATAATAAACAGTCTCAGTCATGTGATCAGGGGGCTGGAAGAAGGTTCCTAGATACAAGGTAATCACAGAGCTTAAAAGTATATTAATATAACTGTTTTGGTTATGCAAAACTGGGGAATGGGTAATAAAGGGATTATCTATCTTTTAAAACAATAATAATTCTATGGTAGACTTCCCTTTAAAGGGACATGAAACCCACATTTTTTTTTTTTTTAATATTTATTTATACATCAACAGCATACCAATATTTATCCGATCCAAAACAATAATAAGATACATTAATCCATATAATCCATTCGGATAACAACATAAATTTATGTATATTGGAAAAATAATTATTTTTCACTTTTAACCAACCTCCCAACAAAGCCATATAATGTGAAAAAGAAAAAAGAATAAGCAATAATCTATATATTAGACATCCTCTTGAAAAAAAACAAAAAAAAAAAACAAATGAAAAGACTCCGCTTCCAGGAGCATCTCGCTCCCTTTGATGTCTTCTTATGCTGTTGGTTATTTTTATTTTACTTACAACGGAAAGAAAAAGGGGAAGAGAGAGGAGAGAAGAAAAAAAAAAAGAGGGAAGAAATATAAGAGGGACGAGGGAAAGAAGGGAAGGTGGAAGGACATCCTCTGCCCTACCCCTCTCCCTCTCCCACTTCTCCTCCTTCCCCCAGCCAAGTACTTGGGAAATGGCCTGCAAATACTTGTAGTTGGACATAGGAGGTTTTCTTAAATGGTTTAACTAACATAATTTGAACCGAGGGTGGACACGCTAATATAAACATCTTCCACTGTCTGAAAAATAGCGCTAGACGCTCATCAGTTGGATTTTGTAGGCTATATTGTTCAGATGTATATTGCGTGACTAACGCCTTCTTTAATTCTTTCAGGTTAGGTGCTGTTTTGGCCTTCCATGATCTTAAAATTAAAATACGACCCAGCAATATAATCATATTAATTAATTTAAAATTATGCTGAGCAGCCTGTGGTTTTACCAGAAAAAATATCTCTATCGGTTGGATATCATAATCTAATTTGAGAATTACTTTCATCCAGTAAAAAACCTTAGTCCAAAACTGACCAATCTTTGGGCAAGCCCAAAAACAATGTAGTAGATCCGCACCAGATGCACTACATCTGGTGCATACTTTCCTTGTCCTGTACCATCTAGATAGTCTAGCCGGTGTTAAATAGGTCATTAGAGATAACTTAATCTGCGATTCTCTCCATGAAGTCAATACCCAGCTTTTCTCTATTACTTTGAAGGCGTTCGTTACAATTACACCATCTATCCCTGGAAATATCTTGCTCCATTTTCCAACAATGTATTCGACTTGCTCTTCAGAGGGTTTTTGATTAAAAAGAGCATAAAAAGGAGCAATAGAGCAAAACCCTCTTTGGAACATATTGATCCTAGCTTGTATCTCCCTTAGTGCCCAGTCTGTCCCGTATCTTTGCTTTAACTCGAATATCAGATGTCTTAGTTGTAAATAAGCGTAAAAGTCTTTATTCGAAAGACCAAATTGATTGGTTAATTCCATAAACGTAATCGGCTTTAAATCGGCATCTAATATTTGATTGACATATACTAGCCCTTTAATGAACCAGCTTTTAAAAACTCTATCGGTCATCCCTGATGGAAAAGTCGGGTTGCCGATAATTGGAAGGTATCTAGAGACATATGGAGAGCACTCTACTAACCCACCAAGTTTTTGCCAAGCTATAATTATATATCTAAACGTTATTAACGAAAAGATCGTCGAAGGAAGAGCAGTAATTGGGCAATGTAGAACAGCGTCTAGGCGGAAAGGTGCCGTCATAGAGGCCTCCCATGCCGCCGCCGCAACTTGATCTTGTTCTGTTAACCAGTCTACGGCAACCTTGACACGTGTCGCTAAACTATAAAGCTGTATATTAGGAAGGTTAAGGCCTGCCGCTTCTTTATTATTCATTAATCTAGAAACTGAAATACGAACATTTGCGCCTTTCCATAAAAATTTAGCACACGCCTTATTATATTTCATTATATCTACCCGATGGATAGGCACTGGAATATTCTGAATAAGATAAAACAGTTTCGGAAAAATAATAGTTTTTATGAGCATAACTCTCGCTGTTAACGAAATAGGCAAATTTATCCAATCTTCCATTTTTTTCTTGCAGTCTAAGAAACATTTAGAGAAATTCAAATTATACCATTCCTCTGGATTTGCACTAAGTTTAATACCTAAGTAGGTTATCTGAGAGGTTTCACTAAAAGGGTGATTAATACCTTGTTCTCTTTTATTTATCCATAATAATTCGGATTTTGACAGATTAATTTTATATCCGGAAATTAAGCCAAAAGTTTCAATCATATCCAGAACAAGTGGGAGCGTCTTCTTTGTATTACTCAGACATAAAAGTATGTCATCTGCATACATTAGTACTCTCAATTTCTGTTCCCCAATCTGAATTCCGTCCAATTGCTGGCGAAACCAAATCGCTAATGGTTCCAAAGATATATTGAATAATAGTGGGGACAAGGGACAACCTTGACGCGTACCCCTTTGTAATATCAAGCGCTGTGACAACTCACCATTAATAAGCAATAAAGAATTTGGTGCCGAATAAATTATACGGATAAATTCGTACATTTGCCCTGTTAATCCAAACTGTTCTAAAGAAAAAAATAAATGTTTCCAAGAAATACGGTCGAACGCCTTTTCGGCATCAACCGTTAATAAAGCCAAGTCAACCATCTCTCTATGTCCTGATAATCTGAATTTGTTCCAAAAGAAATCTAATAATGTCAAGATCTTTCTTATATTTTTAGCTGGGTTTCTCCCAGCCATAAAGCCAGCTTGATTCTCATGAATTATTAGGGCTAAATGCGGACTCAGTCTTTTTGCCAGAATCGATGTTAACAATTTATAGTCCGCATTTAATACAGAGATGGGCCAATATGAATCCGGGAGTTCTAAATCTTTATTTTTTTTTGGAATCAGAGATACAACCGCAGCAGCAAAATATGGGGAACATTTATTATTCTTAATAAAGTAGAAGTTAAATAACTCCACCAGTGACGGGGCTATCTGTTGTTGAAGAATCCTATAAAATTCTATAGGCAAACAGTCTGGGCCTGCTGCTTTGTTGGTTTTTGTTGCCATAATAGCCGCAATAGTTTCCTCTATCGTAATAGGGCTATTAATTTCTGCCAATATTTCGGGTGGAATTTTAGGTATCTTAATTTTATCCCAAAATATTCTCCTTCTATCCACGTCATGCTCTTCTGCTTTGTATATCTTAGTAAAATATTCATAAAATACTTTGGTAATATCAGTATTATTAGTAAATCTTCCATTATTGGCTCTGATGGCCGCTATATTGTTCCTGTTGGTGGCTTTAGTTAACCTTGCTAAAAACTTCGCTGATCTACCAGCGAAACCCCCATAAATGACTTTTTGTCTTTGTATTTCTAAGGAGGACTTTTGTTTAATAAATATATCGTATGCCGATTTGGCATCTATATATTTCTGCCAATTAACGGAAGATCGCGCCCCTAGATATACTCTATATGTGTTCTTAACTTGATTAGACAATTGGAGTTCCTGTTGCCTGGCTTTTCTTTTAAACTTACACATATAGGCCTTAATTTTCCCGTGTAGGACAGCTTTTAGCTGCTTCCCAAAAAAGTTCAGGTTTATCTTTATATGCAATATTAAATCTATAATACTCTTGCCATTGATTACACAACCAATTATGAAAGTTAATATCATTAGCCAGATATTTAGGAAAAAAAATAGTCTGATTATCCGACCTGTCTGGTCTAGATATATTTAATGTTAAAGCAATCACTGCGTGATCGGAAATTACTATATCCCCTATATCTGCTCTCCACTCAAGACCACTCAAAGATTCTGCAATCAGAAAAAAGTCTATCCGGGACAGTGATTGTTGGCCCTTTGATAAACAAGTAAAAGCTCTCAGATCTGGATTCTGCAAACGCCAAATATCTATTAGACCCAGTTGTGAGCATAGTTTCCGTAAAATATGGGTTTTCCTCTCACGTGTACACCTAGGGGCTTTACTATCTCTATCCATGATAGAATCCGCTATTAAGTTAAAATCCCCCGCAATTATAAGATTTTGGCCAGTAAATTTACATAAATGTAGTACCATTTTATCCCAAAACTCCTTGTCAACCTTGTTTGGTCCGTATATGTTACACAGCACATAACGAATTTTATTATAAATTAATTCTATAATTATAAAGCGACCTTCCTGATCAATATGGGTAGATTCTATTTTATATTCAAAAATTTTATTAAAGAGGATTGCTACTCCTCTCTTGCGTGCATTATAGGGAGCGGCTATAACTTCTCCAACCCATTTGGTCCGAAGTTTCGGCACCTCAGATACTTTTAGATGTAACTCTTGTAGGAAAGCAATATCAGGTTTCATTTTCGCTAAATGTTTAACTATTGCTTTTCTCTTTATTGGGGAGGTTATTCCCCCGACATTCCAAGATGTTAATTTAAATGTAGCCAACATAACATCTTAAGAACAGTTGTTTCTAACTCTCTTGTATAAATGTCCAAGCAAGAAAATAGGTGAAGAAGGGGAGGGACAAGAGGAGAAGGCAAAAGGAAGAGAAAAAAAAAAAAAGACCTAACAAAGAGAGGTATTTATTACCTTTTCCACAAAATAGAACCATTTCACAATCCTGTAAAACTTGAACACAACGTATATTCTAAAAAATAATCAACATAATTCAACTAAAAACCAGCTATACCCACAGAGCCATACCTTTTAACTGTTGCAGACTCATTGGATACCCATTTCTTTACACAGGGACCTGGCTTCAATACTATTGTTTAATGTGTAAGAGATACCTGCTTTACTCACTAACAATCTTGCGGGATATACCAATCTGACAATGCACTCTGCTTTCAAAAATATATCGAAAAAGGGGGACATTTCTCTTCTCTTAGCTGAGGTCTCGGCTGAGAAATCTTGAAAAATCATTATTTTATGTGTATGAATATTTAAAGTATTAAGTTTCCTATAATATTTCAGGTATAACATTTTGTCCTGATAATTAACAAATTTAAAAATGACCGGTCTTGGTTTGGACAGTGTATTGTTTTCTCTAGGGATACCTATTCTATGGGCTCTCTCAATCAGAAATGGAGTAGACGGAGGGGGGACCAAGAGTGCCTGAGGCAAAGTGACCGAAGCAAAAAGTATTAAATCTCGAAATTCCAGTGTTTCAGGGAGGCCAATAACCCGTAAATTATTCCGCCTTGACCTGTCCTCCAGGTCCTCCAACCTGGCTTGTAATTGGGAAATGACCTTACCCTGAGCAGTTATAGTTGAGTCATAGCTGTTTATTTTGTCCTCAACATCAGACACCCTTGTTTCCACTTCATCCATTCTGATTGTAAATTGCCTGACTTCATCTGTCAAATTAGATATATCTGCTTTTATTTCTTTTTTAATTATATCAAGGTGCGGTGTCATCATTTTAACCACTTCTGCAGCAAATTCAGTCATATTATTAAAAGAAAAGTTAGTCGCTCCACCCTCTTGTGAAATATCAAGGGACCCTTCAGTATTTTTGGTATTGCTTCTCTTATCTTTTGATTTAGGCGGCATTTTGGGTGAAGCACCTTTCTGGTGGGAAATAAATCTATCCATTCACCACCGTATGTGTGTGAATTCTAGTGTGTAACCTATTGTCACGTGTCTTTAATATGTATAAATAGGCCCGAAAGGGTATCGTGAAAAAGAAAAACAAAAACAGTGTTTCTGTATTAATATAAAGCTAATGATAATGTGAAAAAATAAAATAAAACTAAAGTGCAGTGTGGGTGCAAAAAAAAAAAAAAAAAAAAACACTCAAAAAGAAGAAGAGTCTTAATTAGACTCTATATAGTCTACGTGAAATATAACAATGCCTACCAACAAGGATCAAAAGAATACCTTCCTTCAGAGTATCTATAAATACCGTGTATCCCTAGATTGTACTTAAGCCTGACAATATAGGGGTTAATAACTGGGACAATTGTCTCCCAAAATGTATATATTTATGCCCTAGTTTATTCTTCTATGATTTTATTGCCCCCCCCCAGTCCCTCCAATCCCTCTTAGTATAGGGCTACTTCTCTGAAAAATTATTCTTCAATATTAATCCAAACTACCATGTATTAGGAGAGTAGCTCCATACTGCCTGATATTGACTAACTAGAATCCACAGTTTTTTTAAGGGCAATTGAATACAAACAATACAAGAACCAAATAAGGGCAATTGAATACAAACAATACAAGAACCAAATACTTTTGTATAAACCTACTAAAATAAACAATATATTTCCCTCCTTTTAAGGATATAAATGCTCAGTTTAGCATAACATGTCCACAGTTCTTTATCAGGGTCTCTTATAATATAGCCACCAGTATACTAAGGATACTAATAAGAGTTATCTCTTTTATTTGCTCACCAGACCACTAAACATGCCAGGGAGATTTGTATTTGTATCCTATTCACCAGCCGCAATACTGATGTAAAACTATAAGTCTCTGCAAGGTGAACCGTTTGATGCAAAAGACTGTTGCTGTATTCCCCTCTTCTTTCCTTGTAGTCCTCTCTGCTGACTCCAATAGTATCAAACACCTCCGTGTTCTGCTGCTCTTGATATTCTTAATGCTCTGACACCTGTGTGTCGCGCTCCCGCATACACTCAGTGCTACTCTTGGGCGACCCCAGCGCAACTCCTATCGGGAACTCCACCTAAAGAGATTCAGGGTACTCCAACTGGACCAGGCACAGGGGCATACACTCCGTCTGCCGGGGGCACCCTCTCTGCGGACTCAGAGCCCCTCGGGCCACACCAGTGTGCTGACGGGGTGTGTCATCAACTCCTGCCCGTATTGGCTCAATCTGTGTATACCGGGCTCACACCCTTTTCTCGCACAGTCAGCGATCCCACACTGAAACGGCGCTTGTCTATCCAAACTGCGGGTCGTTTCTCCGCTGCATATCAAATGGCTCTGTTCATTCCACCTGGTCACAATGGTCTCTATGCAGTCACCTTGCAGCAACACTTCTGCCAAGCGAGTCGAGAGGACCCTCTCTCCAAACTCACAGCCCCATGGACCGCACCAGTGCGTTGGAGAGGTGTGTCATCAACTCCTTTCCGGATTGGCTCAGGCTGCAGACACCGGATTCACACCCTCTTCTCACATAGACAGAGTTCCCGCACCGTTTCAGCACCTATCTACCCAGATAGGGAGTTACTTCCAGGTATGTATATTACTCACAGTGCTATTAAAGTTCTCTCTTGAACCGGAGCAACGTGGTAAATAATCATCGTCTGGTTCTGGTTAATCCACCCGGTCTGTATTAGGTTCTATTTACTTAAAATCCTTCGTAGCGGTGCACTTTGGCAAGAAGGGCAATATTTTTGCCAAGAAGGGACTTCTCCTCCGTGATCCTTAAGATCCTGTGCCGGCCTTAGTAGTTTGTTCTAGGGCAAGGCACCCTACGGCAGGCTGGAGAATATCTTCACTCCTGTACTTGGAGAGACGCAGCGGACGGCAGCTACCTGCAGGCTACCAGTTCACTCCGCCCCCAGCCGGAAGTCCCTCCTCAAGCAGGACCATTTCTGATGCAGTGGGATTGGCTGGATGCCGAGTAAGGGCTTCGAAACCCACATTTTTAATCATATTTGTTTTGTTCTAGAGAAGCAGTCTAAGATAAGCCTTACAACAGAGGGGTACAATAGATGTCCAGGTCAGGGTTAAATCGCAGTGGGCAGTGTCATGAGATGCAGGACACAACATAGAAGGTACAACACTATTTTATTGCAGAGCATAGACGTATACAGCTTGTACAACACATCTAACTTTGTAACTGCGACAAAGACAATAACGGACCTAAACCACGCCCCCATCCGGTGACGTCACTTCCCACTCTCATCACATCTTCCCCCTTTTCAAAGGACAAAGCATATTTTTTTTTTCATTTGAATACAACAAATAACATGGTATACAAGAAGCATACAACAGTTTTGTATAGTATAACGAATAACAAGTTAAAGAGAATATCTGTATAAACAACATAAATTACATCCTGACTTGAACATGTAGACTACCCTAGTCCACAGTGACCATGGGATTATTCTGTCCATACTTCTGGTCACTGTTCTAACTAGTGCTAATCCTGATATCGGGCTGGAGGTTTCACCACTCTTCCACTTGATGTAATTTTACATGAACTGTCCTCTGATACAGAAGAAGGTGATTGAGAGTCTGCTGGAGGCAAAGACGTATCCCCGCTGTGATCTTGCTGAGGGGAAGGCACCCCTCTTAGAACAGGGGATCCCACCGGTGATGGTACTGAGGCATCCAATTCCAAACTCTCAGGTACAGGCTGAAGATGTTTTCAATTTCGACGTGTGACTGTCCCTCCATCAGTAAGGACTACATAAGACCTTGGTTCTGGAGAGCGTCCAATTACTGTAGCAGACGTCTTCCATTTCTTCTCATCATCCAGTTTAATTCTGACACTTTGCCCCGCATTCAACTCCTGCAAGGTCCTCACAGAGTGTCTCCTGTCGTAGAAGAATCAATAGCAACTCTTTGCCTCTTCATCCCTCCTAAGGACCTCGTCCCGAGGAATAGAGCTAGCTGGCTGGAAGACACCCACAGAGGATAAGGTGGTGCGAATCTGACGTCCTAGCATCAGCTGTGGCAGGCTAAAACCCGTGGCCTGAATGGGAGTCGCGCCATAGGACAAGAGGGGCAGGTACGGCTCAGATTGCTTCAAAATTAACTTTGTTGTTTGAACTGCCCTTTCAGCCATTCCATTGCCCTGCAGGTAATGTGGACTTGACGTGGAATGTACAAAATCATATTCTCTGCTGAAAGAACTGAACTCTGTGGAAGCAAACTGCATTCCGTTATCACTCACTAACTCCATTGGTATGCCCTACCGAGCGAACAAGCTCTTGAGACGAGTGATAACGGCTTGACTTGTGATTTCATTCAAGGGTGCAATCTCCAAATACCTAGAATTGTAGTCAATTGCGACTAGGTACTTTTTCCAGTGCAGTTCGCACAAATCAGCAGCTATTTTCTGCCATGGGCCTGCAGGCAGCGGAGTATAAATCAAGGGCTCCCTTCTCTGAGTAGTCCGGCGTTCCCGGCAAAAGGCACATTTTAACACATGACTTGCAATGTCGGAACTGATCCCAGGCCACCATACTGCCGTAGCTGCCCTTTCTCTGCAGTTTGTAATGCCCAAGTGGCCATTATGAATCGTGCTTAACATCTCCTGCCGCATGCTAACAGGAATAACAATGCGGTCCTGGAACAGCACAAACCGATCCAGCTCCGTGAGCTGCGACCTTTCTGACTGGTAAGAACTTAAAACATCCAGGATGCCCGACTCTCGGGCCAACCTTCTTTTATGTACTTAATAACTTTTTGAAGGCCTGTATCTAAATATGTCTCCTTTCTTATTTGTTCTAGTTTCCCTGAAGAAATGGATTTGGAGGCCAGAACTGAATCTACATACACCTTCACATCTGATTCCGTTGAAGATTCTTCAGCAGCAGTCAGCGGGAGCCTGGAAAGTGTATCTGCCACAACCAGTTTTTTCCCTGGCACATGCACTGCCTGAACGTTGAACCTGAGCAGCCTCATTAGAAATCTCTGGCATCTTAGGGGTGTTTTGTCAATATCATTGGAGTTGATTAGAGGGACTAGCGGTTTATGGTCAGTCTCCAGACTAAATTTCTCTAAACCCACTAGGTAACGCTGAAAGTGCTCACAGGCTCAAACTGCAGCCAGACACTCTTTCTCAATTTGGGCGTATTTCAACTCAGCAGCCGTCAGTGTACGGGAACAGTAGGCGATGGGCTGTAGTTTGTTTGACTTGACCTGCATAAAAGATTCTTCCTGTGAAGGTCCCCAGACCCAGGCGACATCTTTCTTTAGAAACTCTGTGATAGGGTGTAGTATTGTGGATAAATCTAGAAGGAACCTGCCCACATAATTTACAAGGCCCAATATTTGTCTCAGCTCATGTACATCAGAAGGACTTTTCATCTGTTCAATAGCACAAATTTTTTCGGGATCTGGCTTGATGCCATCCCCATTGATGATATGCCCATAGTAACATAACTCAGCTTTCCTAAAATCGCATTTCTCTTTATTTAACTTCAGTCTGGACTCTCTAATAGTCTGCAGCACACAGCTCAATCGCTGATCATGTTCCTCCATTGTAGACCCATACACCAAGATGTCGTCCATGACGACTGCCGTGCCCACGTGGTCTCTTAGGAGAGAACCCATTTCTCTTTGAAAGATTTCAGGAGCAGAGGATATCCCGAAGGGGAGTCTGCAGAAGCAAAAGCGACCTACCGGTGTAATGAAGGTAGTCAGTTTGCGACACTTTGGATCTAGAGGTATCTGCCAGAAGCCGCTAGAAGCATCCAATGTAGAGAAGAACTTTGCCCCAGCCAATTTCGGAGCTATGTCTTCAAGTGTCGGCAGCACATATCTCTCTCTCTCTTCACCGCCTCATTCAGCCTATTCAAGTTTACGCAGATGCGTACTTTCCCGTTTTTCTTCGCAACAGGCACAATAGGGGCACACCAGTCAGTTGCTTAAACAAGCTCTTCAATAACTCCCATATTCTTCATACGCAGAAGCTACTTCACCACTTGAGGAATGAGCGGGAACGGAATTCTATGGGGAGTGGCAATGCTGTATGGGACTGCGTCACCTTTAAGGGATATACGGACTGGGTTGCAATTCAGTAGGCCCAATTCACCAAACATATCTTCTGAGATCTCATTCACTCTGGCTACTAGGCCCAAACCACAGGCTGCTTTTCTGCTCAATAAGTTGTTAACACACTGACATCTAATCACATGCACCCACATGGTGAATTTCCTTTGCTTGTACTCGCAGCTGGCAAGAAATGTCTCCGCACAATCAATGCGGCCACCAGGACTATGGACTTTTGTTGTAACGTTCGCCAGCTGAGGCTGTCGAGGCAGATTTATGAATGCTGAAGGGACATTACAGTGATGTCTGCTCCTGTGTCAATCTTAAAGGCAACTTTGGCTTCCATTACAGTAAAAGTAACCCTCCAATCTTCTTCTGAACCCGGCCGTTCAACAACAGACCCTACAAAGGACACTTCTTGACCCTCCTGGTCGCTATCCACCTGCATCTCCTTAATATGTTCAGTTTTACACACCACTTCAAAATTGCCCATTCGGTTACATTTTCTACATCTTTTGTCTTTAGCAGGGCTTATGATACTCTGATCATGGGCACGGTTGCATCATGTGCAGCGGGCATGCTGCACCCATCTGCTTCTGGGCCTATCTGTTGCCCTTGGTCTACCGCTCACACTGTGCCTTTCACTAGCAACTCTCCTGAACTACTGCACTTCATCCACAATACTCTCAGATCTCAGATCAGCACTTTGCTTTTTCACCAGTTCACTCTTGCGGGCCATCCTTATAGCCCCATCTAATGTTAATTCAGCCTCTAACTGTAGCTTCAGTGAGACTTCAGCATCTGCAATTCCTATGACTATTCTGACTCTGATTTGCTCCTCTTTAGCAACACCAAACTCACAGAATTCAGCTAGTTCATACAGGCTGCGCACAAATGACTCCACAGATTCTCCCACACGCTGATTACGTTTGTGAAAACAAGCCCTCTCATGAATCACATTTCTTTTGGGCACAAAGTGGCACTGAGTTTGTTCATAACTATGTCAAAATCAAATTCTTCCCCTTCTTGGAAAGCAAAGGCATTGAACACTGGCTCCACATCTTTCCCCATAGAGTATAAAAGAGAATTAACTTGTACTTCACCACTCTCCTTGTCTAGCTTGGAAGCAATCCTGAAGCGCTGAAACCGCTGACGCCATGTGGGCCAAGCTGCAGGATGAGAGAAATCAAAAGGCTCAGGTGGGGTAAACTTTGACATCGTCATCGATCAGGAAACAGAAGCGCAGGCAAGAACTTCTGACACCATGTCATGAGATGCAGGACACAGCATAGAAGGTACAAACGCTATTTTATTGCAGAGCATGGAAGTATACATCTGGTACAATACATCTCACTTAGTAACTGCAAAATAGACAATAACAGACCTAAACCACGCCCCCATCCGGTGACGTCACTTCCCACTCTCATCACAGACAGAACTAGAGCAAGAACACCTCATAAAGAAAATGGCAGAACACAACCCTTTTAAAGCTTTCTGACTGACTTCTGACGCTAAACCTACAGCAGGGTCACCTATTAACACAAAGATGCGCTAACCTTAGCGCATGTCTCTTTAGAAGTTGCACTATCCCCAGCGCTAAACTCCTTTTCCTGATCTGGTGCAAACAGCAAATAGCGCATCACAGGTAGCACTAACTGTCCTCTGCTTCTTAGCACCAGCTGGACTGCGCAATTGGTACATGACCGGCCAATAGATTGTGACTAAAGGGTACTAATAAAAGGCCGTGTCTTCAGGATTCAGGATCTTATGTTAGAATCTTTATGCTTTTTCTTGGCACAGGTGATCCCAGTAACCTTACAGAAAAAGCACCCACTTTCTTCATTAGCCTTTTTTAAGTTTATGTAGAATCCATTCACCCATTATTTACTAATCCTAGTGCCTACTCCCATATGGTTAATATACTGGATCTATTTTAAATAGGAACCAAATTGTATCCACTATAAATCATTGTGGCACATTGAGAAGGCCTCATAGCAATATCGGTGTCAGGAACTGTTGCTAGTAAGAAGTTACATTTTTTTTTAGAAATAATCAATGTACAGTTTCAGACAGACAAGGTGAGCAACTTAACCATAACAGGACTTGCGTTTTTGTAAAGAAAACCACTGTACAAACAAATAAGATAAAAATGGTAACGTTACATTTAGATAGGCATTTCTGTAAACATAACCCAACTGACCTGATAGCAGCTCAGAAGTGGCTTTATGTGAAGATAGTGTCACAGCTGTACCACTGTTATTTTATTCCCCCCCCCCCAACCCACCTCAGAAAAGTTTCTGTGGACAATCTTTACCTACTGCTTTCTTGATCTGTAACCTCTGAGCAATCATATTTTCCTCAACATAGCATCTGCTCATCTTCTAATATTTATACAGGGTATATATATATATTTATATGTGTGTGTGTGTATATATATATATATATATATATATATATATATATATATATATATATATATATATATATATATATTATACCTGCATGTGGCCCATCTGCCAGTATTTGTTTCCAGAAAATTTTGAGGAGGTTTTTATATTTTGGTCTTAGCGCTTCAGCATACCTGGTGTCTTTATGGATCAACTCTTATAAACCATTTTGCTATATCAGGTACCTGGCTACAGCACACTTTTCTGATAGTCATATGGACAGGTAGAGAGTAAAATAAATGGATGAACAACTACAATAAAGTGGTTGGTTGGTTGTGGGCAAAGGAGACACTGGGCAAACATAGGAAGATATAGGTAGTTTATTTTGTAGAAAAGGTTAATAAAATATCACAATGGGCAACCCCTGTTATATGGGAGCTAGAATGAGTGTTAAATTAATATAATAAAACCTTGATATTCCAGGATTTTTTAGTAGAGACCACGAATAGGAGTAAAGAAATGTCCCCCTTTTGCTTGCGATTATTGAAAGCCAACTTTAATGAAAGACTTGTGTACCCTGCTAGACTAATTCTTGTCATAGATGGACAAACTAGGCTCCTAAATAACCCTGCTGATGCTCAGAATTTTTGTAAAGATAATGGAATTGTTTGATTTTAATTGTTAGGTAAAGACCATGGAGATAATACCACTGTATCTTGAGTTTCCCTTTTTAATTTTTCTTTTTTTAGACAATATATTAGTAAATATTATAAAGCATCTGCTAGATTTTGTTTTGAGGAATATATTTTTCCTAATCTGCCCGTTACCCTCTGCCCCCCTCTCTCCCTTTCCCCCCTTCTCTTTTTCCCCTTTTTTTTTTCTCCCTCCCCCGCTCCCTCCCACCAGTCTAACCGCCTCCCACTACATATATTTTTTTCAATTCTTAGACTATATAAAATAAAACATCTTCTGTTCACTTCCTATAAATATTTAAATGGGTTAGGGCTCAATTAAAATTTTATCCTGGAATGTGAGAGGGATCACCTTCCCCATTAAACGGAAGGCAGTACTAAAGCTATTAGGCTCACATAAACCTGATATCGCAATGCTCCAGGAAATTCACTTAAAAAATCAAGAAATTAATAAGCTCAAATTTAGATGGGTAAGGGAAGTGTTACAGGCAAGGAAGAAAGGAGTGGTACTCTTAATTAACAAAGATCTAAAGTATAAAATAAATAAGAGTGAAATAGATCCTGAGGGACGATATCAAATAGTTAACATAGAGATTGAGAATATTCCTTTTATCCTATGTAATATCTATGGACCTAATAAGGCTGACACCAAGTTTTGGGAGGAGCTAGCATTAAAATTATTGATATATACAGGGAGTGCAGAATTATTAGGCAAGTTGTATTTTTGAGGATTAATTTTATTATTGAACAACAACCATGTTCTCAATGAACACAAAAAACTAATTAATATCAAAGCTGAATAGTTTTGGAAGTAGTATTTAGTTTGTTTTTAGTTATAGCTATTTTAGGGGGATATCTGTGTGTGCAGGTGACTATTACTGTGCATAATTATTAGGCAACTTAACAAAAAACAAATATATACCCATTTCAATTATTTATTTTTACCAGTGAAACCAATATAACATCTCAACATTCACAAATATACATTTCTGACATTCAAAAACAAAACAAAAACAAATCAGTGACCAATATAGCCACCTTTCTTTGCAAGGACACTCAAAAGCCTGCCATCCATGGATTCTGTCAGTGTTTTGATCTGTTCACCATCAACATTGCGTGCAGCAGCAACCACAGCCTCCCAGACACTGTTCAGAGAGGTGTACTGTTTTCCCTCCTTGTAAATCTCACATTTGATGATGGACCACAGGTTCTCAATGGGGTTCAGATCAGGTGAACAAGGAGGCCATGTCATTAGATTTTCTTCTTTTATACCCTTTCTTGCCAGCCACGCTGTGGAGTACTTGGACGCGTGTGATGGAGCATTGTCCTGCATGAAAATCATGTTTTTCTTGAAGGATGCAGACTTCTTCCTGTACCACTGCTTGAAGAAGGTGTCTTCCAGAAACTGGCAGTAGGACTGGGAGTTGAGCTTGACTCCATCCTCAACCCGAAAAGGCCCCACAAGCTCATCTTTGATGATACCAGCCCAAACCAGTACTCCACCTCCACCTTGCTGGCATCTGAGTCGGACTGGAGCTCTCTGCCCTTTACCAATCCAGCCACGGGCCCATCCATCTGGCCCATCAAGACTCACTCTCATTTCATCAGTCCATAAAACCTTAGAAAAATCAGTCTTGAGATATTTCTTGGCCCAGTCTTGACGTTTCAGCTTGTGTGTCTTGTTCAGTGGTGGTCGTCTTTCAGCCTTTCTTACCTTGGCCATGTCTCTGAGTATTGCACACCTTGTGCTTTTGGGCACTCCAGTGATGTTGCAGCTCTGGAATATGGCCAAACTGGTGGCAAGTGGCCTCTTGGCAGCTGCACGCTTGACCTTTCTCAGTTCATGGGCAGTTATTTTGCGCCTTGGTTTTTCCACACGCTTCTTGCGACCCTGTTGACTATTTTGAATGAAATGCTTGATTGTTCGATGATCACGCTTCAGAAGCTTTGCAATTTTAAGAGTGCTGCATCCCTCTGCAAGATATCTCACTATTTTTGACTTTTCTGAGCCTGTCAAGTCCTTCTTTTGACCCATTTTGCCAAAGGAAAGGAAGTTGCCTAATAATTTTGCACACCTGATATAGGGTGTTGATGTCATTAGACCACACCCCTTCTCATTACAGAGATGCACATCACCTAATATTCTTAATTGGTAGTAGGCTTTCGAGCCTATACAGCTTGGAGTAAGACAACATGCATAAAGAGGATGATGTGGTCAAAATACTAATTTGCCTAATAATTCTGCACTCCCTGTAGAGGCCACAATATATTAATTGGAGGGGACTTGAATTTAATAGCATACCCCAACTTAGACAGACTAAGTAAATCTAAATCAATTAAGTGTGATAAGAAAACTCGGCTTCTGCAAAAATTCTGTAATTAAGTTGGAGTTTATAATATATGGCGGATACAAAATCCTGACGTAAAAGCCTATTCCTGCCTTTCAAAGGGACACCAAGCCCTGTCTAGAATAGACATGTTTTTAATCTCCGAAAACTTAGTCAGTAAGGAGATAATAGCGGATATTAAAGAAATTATATTATCTGACCACGCAATTATCTCCATAGAATTTAACTCTAAATTCCTTGCTCCACGTCCAAATAACAACTTTTTCTTCCCTAAACATCTATATAATAATATACAATTTCAAAATTGGTTAACCAACAAATGGAAGGAATTTGAACATTTTAATAATGATTATAAAGCTAGAATAGAAACCTTCTGGGAGGCTGGAAAGGCTGTCTTACGCGGTGAAATCAAAGTATATCTCTGTCCCCTTTTAAAAAAAAAACATAAAGATATACAGCTCTCCAACAGTGTAGGAAAGGCCTACAATGTCTATATAGCAACACCAATCAAATCTATTGGGAAGAGATATATTAACCTTAAAACACAAAGAGATATCTTAATTAGACAACAAATGATACTCGAAGATATAAGAAAGAAGTCCCTCTATGGTGGATATTCAGGGAATGCCGCCAAATATCTTGTAAAGATTACAAACAAACAAAAAAGCATTTTCCGGATATAAAATTAATTTACAAAAATCTGAATTACTATGGATATATAAAATCCCACATGAAAAGGTTAGACCACCCATTTAGAGAAGTCTCCCAAATTAAATACCTAGGAGTATTAATGTCAAAAAATCCTCAAGAGTGGTATAACCTAAATTTTCTAAAATTCTTTATTGAATGTAAACAAAAATTGCAGGGCTGGATGCTGCTTTCAATCTCACAGCACATATGCTTATTAAAATGATACTTTTACCTAAACTAATATATCTTCTTCAAAACATTCCCCTTCTTTTACACAAAGCAGACATACAATTATTTAACCGAATATGTAATTCATTTTTATGGAAAGGGAAGAGGCCCTGAATTGCTTTAAATAAAGTAATGCTCCCCAAAGAAGCTGCTAGACTAGCCTTTCTGAATATTAATCAACATAATATTGCAGCATTAGCTAAACTAGCAATCGATTGGATTTCAGAAAAGGAACATATCACCATGTATACCGGTGAATCTAGTTTGATACGACCATACAACTTAAAAGCAATACTCCATTGCCCAATCACAAAACTCCCTACACAAGTTTCTAAAATGTTGACCTTTAAAAATGTGATTGTGGCGTGGCAGAAATTTTGCACAGAAATAGGAACAACTCCCTTTATTACTGACTATTTGCCTATTAACGGCTCCCCAGAATTTGATCCTGGAGTCACATATAAGGTCTTTGAAAGATGGAAATAGAAAGGACTGATATGGATCAATCAATTGGTCACATCAGATACTATAATTAGATCTTTCCACGACCGCTGCAAAATATTGCCCACCACAAAAAGACCACTTTGCATATTAACAAATTAAGCACTTTATTTCAGAACTTAAGACTTAAATTTGGTACGGAGTGGTCATATTCTCCCTTAAGGAGTCTAATTAATCAATATAAGATTGGATCTCCATCAATCTCCCCATTTTATCGTATGATGAACGCTTGTAATAGGAACAGGAGAAGTGGACCGAGCGCTACACCCAGGGCCTTAAGCTTACTAACTATATAGCCTCCTAGTAGGCTAACAATATAAAAGTCTTGAGAAAGGCCTAGTCTAGGCTGAAATGTGTTGGCATACTGGTGAGCTTGGTTTTAATTACCTATATTATATATCATATACAGTGTTGCACTATTTGTTTCTCTTTTGTTCCCTTTTAGGTATTTTATCGATGTATTTGTTTGTTATGGATCCTACCAAGGATTTTTAAACATCTGAATTAAGGATTTGTTTTCACTAGATTTTTAGTGCTTTTTAATATCATCACTGATTTTTTATTTTTGTCTTTTGATATTTTTGTCTTTTGATTTTTGACCATTGTTTATCATTTGAACTCAAGTTTTCCACGTGGATTTTTTCACGTTATTCTTATTTTTATTCTTATTTTTATACACCTCACGGATTTACAATTTTTTAATTTAGAAGCTGAACCACAATAATTTGACCCACTCAACATTTACATTTTACTATTATTAACTTCACGTCATATTTCTACACGTCACTTTGGAGGAAACACTACGGGATTCACTTACATATAACTGGTTGAACATTTGAACATTTTTTATGTACGCCAATTTTTGTGAACACTATTTTTTGTGAACGCTATTTTTCTTTGTTGACAGCTATTGTGTGCACTCAATCACTCACCTAGGTTGTTTATATTATTGAATGTACATGTCCTTTTAACTCCTCATCACTGGCTCACTAAGTCAGTGTCACATGCTTTACTCCATTGGATATTTTTAGATACTTTTAGATTTGTTTATTATATATTTTTTGTTAAGTCAGACATGGATCCATGCGTCTGATTGCCATTTGTAAATTTTTATATGTATTAAAATGTACTTTTTACTAGCCTTTTAAGCTTTTTAGCGCTTACTCTCTCCCCATTTGAACGCTTGTAATAGTATAGTCCAATTAGGAAAAATAGCATTGAATTGGCAGAAAAGCTTCGCAGGATTAAGTATATGGGACAACCAACTGAGCCTGAAACTGCTCAATAAAACAGGTGGCGAGAAGCACATCTAAAAATGATCCACTGTATATATATCACACCTGATAAATTATCAAAACGGTATAGAAATATTAGTTGCTGTTGGAAATGTAACGCACAACAAGAAAATTTATTGCACTGTATTTGGGCCTGTCCTAAAATACAACAATTTTGGCTGAAAATTAATTTTTGGTTAAGTATAATCTTAGAGACAGAGATAAAGCTAGAGACACAACTGGTTATCTTTTTAGTTAAATTCTCACAACGATATAAAAATTACAAATTACTTAATACCATAATATTAGTAACAAGGAATTAAATTTTAAAAAACTGGAAATCATCTCATGCCCCTAAATTCACTCGGCTAGATTTAGAGTTTGGCGTTAGCCGTCAAAACCAGCGTTAGAGGCTCCTAACGCTGGTTTTGGGCTACCGCTGGTATTTGGAGTCAGTCATTAAAAGGTCTAACGCTCACTTTGCAGCCTCGACTTTTCCATACCGCAGATGAACCCAACGCCAATTGCATATACTATCTTTTCAATGGGATCTTTCTAACGCCGGTATTTAGAGTCTTGGCTGAAGTGAGCGTTAGAAATCTAACGACAAAACTCCAGCCGCAGAAAAAAGTCAGGAGTTAAGAGCTTTTTGGGCTAACGCCGGTTCATAAAGCTCTTAACTACTGTGCTCTAAAGTACACTAACACCCATAAACTACCTATGTACCCCTAAACCGAGGCCCCCCCTCATCTCTGCCACTCGATTAAAAATTTTTAACCCCTAATCTGCCGACCGCACACCGCCGCCAGCTACGTTATACTTATCTACCCCTAATCTGCTGCCCCTAACACCGCCGACCCCTATATTATATTTATTAACCCCTAATCTGCCACCCCCAACGTCGCCTCCACCTACCTACACTTATTAACCCCTAATCTGCCGACCGGACCTCACCGCTACTATAATAAATGTATTAACCCCTAAAGCTAAGTCTAACCATAACCCTAACACCCCCCCTAAGTTAAATATAATTTAAATCTAACAAAATAAATTAACTCTTATTAAATAAATTATTCCTATTTAAAGCTAAATACTTACCTGTAAAATAAACCCTAATATAGCTACAATATAAATTATAATTATATTGTAGCTATTTTAGGATTAATATTTATTTTACAGGCAACTTTGTAATTATTTTAACCAGGTACAATAGCTATTAAATAGTTAATAACTATTTAATAGCTACCTAGTTAAAATAATTACAAAATTACCTGTAAAATAAATCCTAACCTAAGTTACAATTAAACCTAACACTACACTATCAATAAATTATTTAAATAAAATACCTACAATTATCTACAATTAAACCTAACACTACACTATCAATACATTAATTAAATAAAATACCTACAATTAAATACAATTAAATAAACTAACTAAAGTACAAAAAATAAAAAAGAACTAAGTTACAAAAAATAAAATTTTTTTTACAAACATTCGAAAAATATTACAACAATTTTAAACTAATTACACCTACTCTAAGCCCCCTAATAAAATAACAAAGACCCCCAAAATAAAAAAATGCCCTACCCTATTCTAAAATTAAAATAGAAAAGCTCTTTTACCTTACTAGCCCTTAAAAGGGCCATTTGCGGGGCATACCCCAAAGAATTCAGCTCTTTTGCCTGGAAAAAAAACATACAATACCCCCCCCCAACATTACAACCCACCACCCACATACCCCTAATCTAACCCAAACCCCCCTTAAATAAACCTAACACTAAGCCCCTGAAGATCATCCTACCTTATGTTCCGATCAGCCAATAGAATGCAAGCTCAATCTGATTGGCTGATCGGATCAGCCATTCGGATTGAACTTGATTCTGATTGGCTGATTCCATCAGCCAATCAGAATTTTCCTACCTTAATTCCGATTGGCTGATAGAATCCTATCAGCCAATCGGAATTCGAGGGACGCCATCTTGGATGATGTCCCTTAAAGGAACCTTCATTCGTCGTCTAGTCTTCGGAAGAAGAGGATGGATCCACGGTGGAGGTCTTCAAGATGGAGCCGGTCGTCATCGGATGGAAGAACATAGAAGATGCCTCCTGGATGAAGATGTTTGCCGGTCCGGATGTCCTCTTCTACCCGCTTGGATCAAGACTTCAGCCGGAGGATGGATGTCTTCAGCCCCCCTCTTGGGCTTGGATCAAGACATCGGAGCCTGGACGGATCGCTGATACCCGGCGAGGTGAAGATAAGGTAGGAAGATCTTCAGGGGCTTAGTGTTAGGTTTATTTAAGGGGGGTTTGGGTTAGATTAGGGGTATGTGGGTGGTGGGTTGTAATGTTGGGGGGGGGGGGTATTGTATGTTTTTTTTCCAGGCAAAAGAGCTGAATTCTTTGGGGCATGCCCCGCAAATGGCCCTTTTAAGGGCTGGTAAGGTAAAAGAGCTTTTCTATTTTAATTTTAGAATAGGGTAGGGCATTTTTTTTATTTTGGGGAGCTTTGTTATTTTATTAGGGGGCTTAGAGTAGGTGTAATTAGTTTAAAATTGTTGTAATATTTTTCTAATGTTTGTAAATATTTTTTTATTTTTTGTAACTTAGTTCTTTTTTATTTTTTGTACTTTAGTTAGTTTATTTAATTGTAGGTATTTATATTTAATTTATTTATTGATAGTGTAGTGTTAGGTTTAATTGTAGATAATTGTAGGTATTTTATTTAATTAATTTATTGATAGTGTAGTGTTAGGTTTAATTGTAACTTAGGTTAGGATTTATTTTACAGGTAATTTTGTAATTATTTTAACTAGGTAACTATTAAATAGTTATTAACTATTTAATAGCTATTGTACCTGGTTAAAATAATAACAAAGTTGCCTGTAAAATAAATATTAATCCTAAAATAGCTACAATATAATTATTATTTATATTGTAGCTATATTAGGGTTTATTTTACAGGTAAGTATTTAGCTTTAAATATGAATACTTTATTTAATAAGAGTTAATTTATTTTGTTAGATTTAAATTATATTTAAGTTAGGGGGGTGTTAGTGTTAGGGTTAAACTTAGCTTTAGGGGTTAATACATTTATTATAGTAGCGGTGTGGTCCGGTCGGCAGATTAGGGGTTAATAATTGTAGGTAGGTGGAGGCGACGTTGGGGGTGGCAGATTAGGGGTTAATAAATATAATATAGGGGTCGGCAGTGTTAGGGGCAGCAGATTAGGTGTAAATAGGTATAATGTAGGTTGCGGCGGTGTACGGAGCGGCAGATTAGGGGTTAAAAAAAATATGAAGTTGTCAGCAATAGCAGGGGCGGCAGATTATAGGTTAATAAGTGTAAGGTTAGGGGTGTTTAGACTCGGGGTACATGTTAGGGTGTTAGGTGCAGACATAGGAAGTGTTTCCCCATAGGAAACAATTGGGCTGCGTTAGGAGCTGAACGCTGCTTTTTTGCAGGTGTTAGGTTTTTTTTCAGCTCAAACTGCCCCATTGTTTCCTATGGGGATATCGTGCACGAGCACGTTTTTGAAGCTGGCCGCGTTCGTAAGCACCGCTGGTATTTAGAGTTGAAGTGGCGGTAAATTATGCTATACGCTCCCTTTTTGGAGCCTAACGCACTGAAAACCCAGCCATTCTGTGAACTCTAAATACCAGCGGTATTTAAAAGGTGCGGCCAAAAAAAAGCCAGCGTTAGCTACGCGGGTCGTTACCGACAAAACTCTAAATCTAGCTGACTGTCTTTAAAAAAGAAGTCTTCAGGCAATGTATGGTGGAACAATATGCAATACAAAATGCCAATGATTCTCTGTTAAAAGCTTTTCTTGATAAATGGATTTCAGTTATGAAGTCTCTCCCGCCCACTGCGGTAACTTTACAAGTTACTTGAGAGTGATATAAATATAAGGATTATGTATATTATTCCATAAGATTTGGTACTTGATGGTTAATAGGAACATATAGTTATTTGAGATAATGATGTTTTAATATTTTCTCTTATATGTATTTTTTGGGTTATTGGCAGTAATAGTAATGATTTAGTTTATTAAGTATTAACCTATTATTGATATGATCCCCGAGAAAAGTACGTTCTGTTTTGATTTATTGGAAATTTTATTTGTACGATTATATAAGAGAAGTATGCTTTATGTCCAAATTGGATATTGTTTTTTTCTGTTTTTCCCTGAAATGTACCATGCATTGATCTATAAATAAACCTATAAAAAATAATAATAAAACCTTGTTCAGGATTTACTTTCTCTGATTCAATTACATTTTCTTGTCTCAACATGATTGTATAAAAGTCACGTCATGCAACTTCTCTTTTTTCCAGTCTGTGTCTCTATGATAGGCCTAAAGTCTTTGTAAGCACCAATATTAAGACTTCCGAGAGATGGGTCCAGCTCTAGCTTCTCAACTCCTTAATTAACCCCTTCATGTCAGAATATGTGTTCGTATATACACTATTAGTAAGAATGAAATCAAGTGGTCATCAAGGCAATCGTGTGATTTCAAGGCCCAGGATCGGATAATGGGGTACTGCCTACGCAGTTAGGCACACCCCCCAGGCCGATCCTTGCCATCGTCAAATGGGGGCACTGCAGGACGCCTTATATGGTTGGACGTTCCATGCCGTCCTAAGGGTGTTTAAGCCCAGCGCAGTTAGGACCACATGGAACATCCTAACAACATTACAAATCATAATTTTGACAGAACATACCATTGTAAAAACTTTCAGTTTCTTTTTGTTTTCATATTTACCTCTTTCAGTTTGTTCAAACATTTGGTTCTTTATTTTTAGTTCACAGGTAAAAAAAAGTGAGTTAGACAAGGCAGTCTCTCCATTTCAACCTGACGCATTTTATGCATGCTCATGTGTGCTTCATCAGTGATATGTATAGCTAGGAGCACTGTTTAAAGGGACAGTAAACACCAGAATTTTTGTTGTTTAAAAAGGTACATAATCCCTTTATTACCCATTCCCCAATTTTGCATAAACAACACAGTTATAATAATATACTTTTTACCTCTGTGCCTTTGCAAACTGCCTCCTTATTTCAGTTCTTTTGACAGATATGCATTTTTAGCCAATCAGTGCTTGCTCTTAGGAGCTTCACGTGCCAGAGCTCAATGTTATCTATATGAAACACATGAACTAACGCCCTCTAGTGGTGAAAATCTGACAAAATGATTTCCGATTAGAGGCAGTCTTCAAGGTCTAAGAACCTCCTAGATTTAGCTTTCAACTAAGAATACCAAGAGAACAAAGCAAAATTGGTAATAAAAGTAAATTGGAAAGTTGTTTAAAATGACATGCCCTATTTAAATCATGAAAGATTTTTTGTGACTTTACTGTCCCTTTAATAAACACAATTGAACATAAACTAAGAGTGCCTCTGTCTTCACATAAGAGACATCCAAACAGGGTTTGCAGTAGTAGTAAGTAAGAGCGTAGCTGTGTGTGTTCCCTATTGTTACTCAACACTTCCTACTACAGCTAAAGCTCTGTGTCTGTTCCCTATTGTCACTCAAAACTGCCTACTACAGCTAAAGCTCTGTGTCTGTTCCCTATTGTCACTCAACACTGCCTGCTACAGCTAAAGCTCTGTGTCTGTTCCCTATTGTCACTCAACACTTCCAGCTACAGCTAAAGCTCTGTGTCTGTTCCCTATTGTCACTCAACACTGCCTGCTACAGCTAAAGCTCTGTGTCTGTTCCCTAATGTCACTCAACACTGTCTACTACAGCTAAAGCTCTGTGTCTGTTCCCTATTGTCACTCAACACTTCCAGCTACAGCTAAAGCTCTGTGTCTGTTCCCTATTGTCACTCAACACTTCCAGCTAAAGCTAAAGCTCTGTGTCTGTTCCCTATTGTCACTCAACACTGCCTGCTACAGTGTTACAGAAGCATTAGTTATTTTGTTGTGAAGAGCTTATTTCCCAGCAGCAATGCCTGAACCAGCAAGCCAGCGCCTAAGAAGGGCTCCAAGAAAACCGCAACAAGTATCATTTCATAAAGAGTTAACTCTTTTTTTTCAGCTTTTAGAAACTATTGCCTAAATACACATTTGCTGGCCTCAGCTCTAAGTTTAGGGATAACCAATCCCATTGTCTAATCACCTCTGGAGCCAGACTGCTAATTGATAAGATGAACTTGTAAACTTGTTATCTTAAGTACTGTAATCCTATTGTGGCCTGTCAAAGGACAGTGCTCTCTATCTAAATGTGTGATGGGGGATTTTGTGCTTCCCCCCTCTCCCCCTGGGAGTGCCCTGTGTGCATGTAACCTTAATAAAAAGCAGGCTGGGCATCCCAGTCCTGAGTTCTTGTTTGACCCTCAATCGCAGCGTTGACTCGTTTTTGTGGGCAGAAGGGTATCCTAGCTGTACTACAGCTAAGGGAGATTATTCTATATTTGCGAGACTCATATAGAATACTATGGAAAGCAGCTTCTCCCCTCTTTAGCAATAGGGATCCAGGCTACTAAGCGGTCCATCTCTCAGCGAGACTAAGGGTAACCGTAACATTTGGCGGCAGCGGCGGGATTTTCCTGGATTTCCTAGGAGAGGTACAGAACGGATGGAGAGCGCTTACGAAAAATTGAAGCGTACAACCCTAAAGGATTTACTTGAAAGCAGAGGGGGGTACGCCAGCAACCGGCCGAGGAGAGAGCTGATCGCAGAATTGACCGAACTGGATCAGAGCTTCACAATGGCGGAAACACCGACCACGATTAGTGACGAAAAAACCAGGATTGTTCGGGAAAGGCTCTCATTATACGGGCCGAACCCCTCCATGGAATTGGTACAGCAGTTGATGGCGGAGGCAGACGAGGATATACGAGAGACTCGAGCCCACGAACTCAACCTAGCGAACGCACACCGCAATGCTGAAGCCCCGCAGGTAATCATCCCTGTCGAAAATGCTGGGATGCCCAAGATACCCTATGCGGCATTTCGACCCTTTCTAGAGAGCGAGACAGGGATTGATGAATATTTGGCGGACTTCGAAAGGCAATGTGCCCTGCACCAGATTCCCAACAGAGAGTGGCCCACGATATTGTCTGGGAAACTATCCGGGAGAGCCCTGGAAGCATTTCGTACTCTGGGTGCTGAGGAAGTGACACAGTATGAGCTAGTTAAGGAGACACTGTTGCGACGGTACGCTGTAACTCCGGACACGTATCGCCGACAGTTTCGGGGCACGGAAAAGAAGCCTAACGATACCCATATGGAATGGGCGCACCGAATGCGGAGAGCGGCAAATCACTGGCTGAGCGGAAGTAAAGCGGTGACTGGGGAGGAAATTTTACAATTGTTTCTCTTAGAACATTTTTATAATGGCATGGAACAGCAAGGGAAGGAATGGCTGCGAGACAGGCGGCCTTCTACCTTAGAAGAAGCAGCCAAATTGGCCGATGAACATTATGACTCCCGTCTTCACGAACCCATGAACTACCGAGCTCCAGCACGGGTCGAACCCAGAGAGGTTTACCGTGCACCCCCTCGTGCTGAATTCCGAGCCCCGGTGCCCACAGGGCCCGTCCGACACTCAGGACCACCCAATAACAGCTCTGAGCGTCCCAGACCGACTTGCCACCGATGCAAGCAACCAGGACATTTCATGGCTAGCTGCCCCCTTAATACGCACCAGACACCCAGGAATTACAATTACCCCTCTGGGTCCTATCGTCCGGCCCGGGCCCTCTGTGTTAACCAAGAGGCCCCTATGGAGGGATATGTGGGGCCGCTTCACGAGGCAGACCCTGTATATGCTGCCTCAGATAACCGCAAGCACCATCGGCAGAGGGTATGGCTCGAGGGGCGATCTACCGAGGGATTGCGAGACACAGGGGCTACTATCACGCTGGTACAGAGTCATTTGGTGCCAGAGCACAAGCGATCCGGACAGACTGTGGCCGTTAGAGTGGCGGGGGGGGATGTGTACAAAATTCCAACAGCTAAAGTGCATCTTGATTGGGGAGCGGGAAAGGGGGCTGTGAACGTGGGCCTAATGGATAATTTACCTGCCGAAGTACTACTGGGCAACGATTTGGGCCCCATGACTTCTGCCTATGCTCCAGTATGCAACAATGAGGCGGACCCAGTGACTACACGGGCCCAAGCCCGGACGGAGCGAGAGCTCTCACCTGTGCGGGAGACACAGGTAAGACCTACCCCGACCTTGCCTGACAGGTTAGGCCCCATACCCTGGGACACCCCAGATGCTTTCGAGGCAGAGTCTAAGACTGACCCGACCTTACAAAAGTACCGGGAACGAGCAGAGACCGGAGGGGGCGGGGCAGATAACGAAACATTCTTATGGGAAAAAGGGAAACTATACCGCTGGACAGAGAAAAGGGGACAGCGTAGGCGACAGCTGGTAGTTCCCCACAAATACCGTCAAGAAATCCTCAAAATAGGCCACGACATCCCCTTAGCAGGCCACCTAGCCGTAACCCGTACCCTACACCGAATTACTCACACGTTCTTTTGGCCAGGGGTGCACGCTGACGTTAGAACTTACTGTAACACCTGCGATGTGTGTCAACGAGTAGGAAGGCGAGGCGATCACCCTAAAGCCCAGCTAGTAAATATGCCCATTGTAGAGGAACCCTTCAGCCGGGTTGCTATTGACCTAGTGGGACCACTGGCTACCCCTAGTCCCTCCGGTAAGCGCTACATTCTTACCGTAGTGGACTACGCTACCAGGTACCCAGAGGCTGTCGCCCTATCCAACATACAAGCGGATACGGTAGCGAATGCACTAGTACAGGTGTTCTCCCGGGTAGGATTTCCAAAAGAAATCCTATCCGACCGAGGCACCCAATTTACGGCTGAATTAACGCAACAACTCTGGCAGGTTTGCAAAATTAAGTCCCTCCTGAGCTCCCCATACCACCCCCAGACGAACGGGCTGTGTGAGAGGTTCAATGGGACCCTCAAGCAAATGCTCAAGACATTCACTCAGGAATACCGAGACTGGGAACGCTTCCTGCCGCACCTCCTATTTGCTTATCGGGAGGTGCCCCAGGAAACGACAGGGTTCTCTCCCTTCGAGTTGCTCTACGGAAGAAAGGTACGGGGACCCCTAAACCTGATCCGGGAGCACTGGGAGGGAGAGATGGAGGCTGACGGTGTCCCCATTGTGCCATACGTGCTGGAACTCAGGGACCGAATGGAGCAATTAGCCAAATCCGTGCGGGCTAATCTCCAGTTGGCCCAGAGAAGACAGAAAGTATGGTACGATCGGGGGGCCCGAAAGAGAATCTTCACCATAGGACAAAAGGTGTTAGTACTTAAGCCGGTGAAGACAGACAAATTGCAGGCGTCCTGGCAGGGTCCCTACCAGATCGTAGAGAAAAGGGGAGACACCACTTATGTGATAGCTAGCTGCCATGACAACAATCTTAGAAAGACATTCCATGTAAACATGCTCAAGGATTATTTTGAGCGACCAGAGAACGTGACGGCCGTATGTTGTTCCCCTCAGGAAGACCCCGACAGTTTACCCATTCCAGACCTATTAGAAAAGAGTCTCCCCACAGGTATAGTGGCGCAGGTTCAGATAGGGGACCGACTTAGCCCCACTGAAAGGGAGCAGCTCAACCAACTCCTCCAGTCCAAACACCTCACCTTCTCCCCGAAGCCAGGGTACACTACTTTAACCACCCACCAGGTAGATACTCCGGGACAAGCTCCCTTGCGCCAGGCTCCGTACCGAATCCCCGAAGCAGTTAGGACAGGAATGAAGAAGGAGATCGATGAGATGCTCCAGCTCACGGTAATTGAGCCCTCCGATAGTCCATGGGCCTCCCCAGTTGTCTTGGTGCCCAAGAAAGATGGGACCACCCGGTTCTGCGTAGACTATCGGAGGCTCAATGAAAATACCGTGACGGACGCTTACCCTATGCCCAGGGTAGACGAGCTACTCGATCGTATAGCCAGGGGAAATTACCTGACCACTATTGACCTCTGCAAAGGTTACTGGCAGATTCCCCTGGCCCCGGAGGCTATCCCCAAGTCGGCATTCGTCACCCCATTCGGCTTATATCAGTTTAGGGTAATGCCGTTTGGGATGAAGAATGCCCCAGCTACATTCCAGCGCTTGGTGGATAGGCTCCTGGATGGCTTCCAGAGTTTTGCTTGCGCCTACCTGGACGACATAGCGATCCACAGTGAGTCCTGGGAGGACCACTTAGCTCATGTGGGAATGGTTCTGGATCAGATCCGGGCTGCTGGCCTGACTCTGAAGCCAGAAAAATGCCACTTTGGGATGGCCGAGGTACAGTACCTGGGTCACCGGGTGGGGTGTGGAAAGCAGCGACCAGAGCCGGCCAAAATAGAAGCTGTCGCCAATTGGCCCACCCCCATCACTAAGACTCAGGTCCTAGCCTTCCTGGGCACGGCAGGGTACTATAGACGGTTCGTACCAGACTACAGCACACTTGCCAAACCCCTGACTGACTTGACCAAGAAGAACTTACCTCGACAGGTCCTGTGGTCTCCCCACTGTGAAACGGCTTTCCAGGCTCTCAAAAATGCTCTAATTAACGCTCCTGTCTTGGCGGCCCCAGCCCTTAACAAACGTTTTATCGTCCATACAGATGCTTCCATGTTCGGGCTGGGAGCTGTCCTCAGCCAAGTAGGCGAAGATGGAGGGGAGCATCCAGTTGCCTACATCAGCCGGAAGCTCCTGCCCCGCGAAGTCAGCTATGCAGCGGTCGAAAAGGAGTGTTTGGCTTTGGTGTGGGCATTAAAGAAATTGACTCCCTATTTATATGGTCAGGAGTTCACTCTGGTCACCGACCATAACCCGTTGGTGTGGCTGAACCGGGTCTCTGGAGATAACGGCAGGCTATTACGTTGGAGCTTATCGTTGCAACCCTTCAATTTCACCATTACTTACAGACCTGGGAAATAGAATGGCAACGCCGACGGGTTGTCCAGACAAACCGACCTCAGCCCCGCATAACCAGCGGTCTGGACAGCCTTAGTCTGCCCCGAAAAGGGGTCAGACCGTGTCTGCCAGAGTGTTCCACAGAAAGGGAGCACTGTTACAGAAGCATTAGTTATTTTGTTGTGAAGAGCTTATTTCCCAGCAGCAATGCCTGAACCAGCAAGCCAGCGCCTAAGAAGGGCTCCAAGAAAACCGTAACAAGTATCATTTCATAAAGAGTTAACTCTTTTTTTTCAGCTTTTAGAAACTATTGCCTAAATACACATTTGCTGGCCTCAGCTCTAAGTTTAGGGATAACCAATCCCATTGTCTAATCACCTCTGGAGCCAGACTGCTAATTGATAAGATGAACTTGTAAACTTGTTATCTTAAGTACTGTAATCCTATTGTGGCCTGTCAAAGGACAGTGCTCTCTATCTAAATGTGTGATGGGGGATTTTGTGCTTCCCCCCCTCTCCCCCTGGGAGTGCCCTGTGTGCATGTAACCTTAATAAAAAGCAGGCTGGGCATCCCAGTCCTGAGTTCTTGTTTGACCCTCAATCGCAGCGTTGACTCGTTTTTGTGGGCAGAAGAGTATCCTAGCTGTACTACAGCTAAGGGAGATTATTCTATATTTGCGAGACTCATATAGAATACTATGGAAAGCAGCTTCTCCCCTCTTTAGCAATAGGGATCCAGGCTACTAAGCGGTCCATCTCTCAGCGAGACTAAGGGTAACCGTAACATACAGCTAAAGCTCTGTGTCTGTTCCCTATTGTCACTCAACACTTCCTGCTACAGTTAAAGTTCTGTGTGTGTTCCCTATTGTCACTCAACACTGCCTGCTACAGCTAAAGCTCTGTGTCTGTTCCCTATTGTCACTCAACACTTCCTGCTACAGTTAAAGTTCTGTGTGTGTTCCCTATTGTCACTCAACACTGCCTGCTACAGCTAAAGCTCTGTGTGTGTTTCCTATTGTTACTCAACACTGCCTGCTACAGCTAAAGCTCTGTGTCTGTTCCCTATTGTCACTCAAAACTGCCTACTACAGCTAAAGCTCTGTGTCTGTTCCCTATTGTCACTCAACACTTCCTGCTACAGTTAAAGCTCTGTGTGTGTTCCCTATTGTTACTCAACACTGCCTGCTACAGCTAAAGCTCTGTGTGTGTTCCCTATTGTTACTCAACACTGCCTGCTACAGCTAAAGCTCTGTGTGTGTTCCCTTTTGTCACACAACACTTCCTGCTACAGCTAAAGCTCTGTGTGTGTTCCCTATTGTCACTCAACACTTCCTGCTACAGCTAAAGCTCTGTGTCTGTTCCCTATTGTCACTCAACACTACCTTCTAAAGCTGAAGCTCTGTGTGTGTGTTCCCTACTGTCACTAAACACTATCTACTACAGCTAAAGTTCTATGTGTGTTCCCTATTGTCACTCAACAGTGCCTGCTGAAGCTCTGTGTGTGCTTCCTCTTGTCACTCAACACTGCCTGCTACAGCTGAAGCTCTGTGTGTTCCTTATTGTCACTCAACACTGCCTGCTACAGCTAAAGCTCTGTGTGTGTTCCCTATTGTCACTCAACACTGTCTACTACAGCTAAAGCTCTGTATGTGTTCCCTATTGTCACTCAACACTGTCTAGTACAGCTAAAGCTCTGTGTGTGTTCCCTATTGTCACTCAACACTGTCTAGTACAGCTAAAGTTCTGTATGTGTTCCCTATTGTCACTCAACGCTGCCTGCTACAGCTAAAGCTCTATGTGTGTTCCCTATTGTCACTCAACATTTCCTACTACAGCTAAAGCCCTGTGTGTGTTCCCTATTGTCACTCAACACTGCCTGCTACAGCTAAAGCTCTGTGTGTTTTCCCTATTGTCACTCAACACTTCCTGCTACAGCTAAAGCCCTGTGTGTGTTCCCTATTGTCACTCAAAACTGCCTGCTAAAGCTATGTGTGTGTTCCCTATTGTCACTCAACACCTCCTGCTAAAGCTCTGTGTGTGTTCCCTATTGTCACTCAAAACATCCTGCTAAAGCTCTGTGTGTGTTCCCTATTGTCACACAACACTTCCTGCTACAGCTAAAGCTCTGTGTGTGTTCCTTATTGTCACACAACACTTCCTGCTGCAGCTAAAGCTCTGTGTGTGTGTTCCCTATTGTCACTCAACACCTCCTGCTAAAGCTCTGTGTGTGTTCGCTATTGTCTCTTAACACCTCCTGCTTAAGCTCTGTGTGTGTTCCCTATTGTCACTAAACTCTGCCTACTACAGCTAAAGCTCTGTGTTTGTTCCCTATTGTCACTCAACACTTCCTGCTACATCTAAAGCTCTGTCTGTTCCCTATTGTCACTCAACATTTCCTACTACAGCTAAAGCTATGTATGTGTTCCCTATTGTCACTCAACACTTCCTTCTACAGCTAAACCTCTGTGTCTTTTCCCTATTGTCACTCAACACCTCCTGCTACAGCTATAGCTCTGTGTGTGTTCCCTATTGTCACTCAACACCTTCTGCTAAAGCTCTGTGTCTGTTCCCTATTGTCACTCAACACTTCCTGCTACAGCTAAAGCTCTGTGTGTGTTCCCTATTATCACTGAACACTGCCTACTACAGCTAAAGCTCTGTGTCTTTTCCCTATTGTCACTCAACACCTCCTGCTACAGCTATAGCTCTGTGTGTGTTCCCTATTGTCACTCAACACCTTCTGCTAAAGCTCTGTGTCTGTTCCCTATTGTCACTCAACACTTCCTGCTACAGCTAACGCTCTGTGTGTTTTCCCTATTGTCAATCAACACTGCCTGCTAAAGCTCTGTGTGTGTTCCCTATTGTCACTCAACACTTCCTGCTACAGCTAAAGCCCTGTGTGTGTTCCCTATTGTCACTCCAAACTGCCTGCTAAAGCTATGTGTGTGTTCCCTATTGTCACTCAACACCTCCTGCTAAAGCTCTGTGTGTGTTCCCTATTGTCACTCAACACATCCTGCTAAAGCTCTGTGTGTGTTCCCTATTGTCACACAACACTTCCTGCTACAGCTAAAGCTCTGTGTGTGTTCCTTATTGTCACACAACACTTCCTGCTGCAGCTAAAGCTCTGTGTGTGTTCCCTATTGTCACTCAACACCTCCTGCTAAAGCTCTGTGTGTGTTCCCTATTGTCTCTTAACACCTCCTGCTTAAGCTCTGTGTGTGTTCCCTATTGTCACTAAACACTGCCGACTACAGCTAAAGCTCTGTGTTTGTTCCCTATTGTCACTCAACACTTCCTGCTACATCTAAAGCTCTGTCTGTTCCCTATTGTCACTCAACATTTCCTACTACAGCTAAAGCTATGTATGTGTTCCCTATTGTCACTCAACACTTCCTTCTACAGCTAAAGCTCTGTGTCTTTTCCCTATTGTCACTCAACACCTCCTGCTACAGCTAAAGCTCTGTGTCTGTTCCCTATTGTCACTCAACACTTTCTGCTACAGCTAAAGCTCTGTGTGTGTTCCCTATTGTCACTCAACACTGCCTGCTACAGCTAAAGCTCTGTGTGTGTTCACTATTGTCACTCAACACTTCCTGCTACAGCTAAAGCTATGTGTGTGTTCCCTATTGTCACTCAACACTTTCTGCTACAGCTAAAGCTATGTGTGTGTTCCCTATTGTCACTCAACACTGCTGCTACAGCTAAAGCTCTGTCTGTTCCCTATTGTCACTCAACACTTCCTGCTACTGCTAAAACTCTGTGTGTTCCCTATTGTCACTCAACACTTCCTTCTACAGCTAAAGCTCTATGTGTGTTTCCTATTATCACTCAACACTTCCTGCTACATCTAAAGCTCTGTATGTGTTCCCTATTGTCACTCAACACTGCCTGCTACAGCTGAAGCTCTGTGTGTGTTCCCTATTGTCACTCAACATTTCCTACTACAGCTAAAGCTCTGTGAGTGTTCCCTATTTTCACTCAACATTTCCTTCTACAGCTAAAGATCTGTGTGTGTTCCCTATTGTCACTCAACACCTCCCGCTAAAGCTCTGTGTGTATTCCCTATTGTCACTCAACACCTCCTGCTAAAGCTCTGTGTGTGTTCCCTATTGTCACTCAACACCTCCTGCTAAAGCTCTGTGTGTGTTCCCTATTGTTACTCAACACTTCCTGCTACAGCTAAAGCTCTCTGTGTGTTCCCTATTGTCACTCAACACTCCCTGCTACAGCTAAAGCTCTGTGTCTGTTCCCTATTGTCACTCAACACTGCCCACTAAAGCTCTGTGTGTGTTCCCTATTGTCACTCAACACTGTCTACTACAGCTAAAGCTCTGTGTGTGTTCCCTATTGTCACTCAACACTGCCTGCTACAGCTAAAGCTCTGTGTCTGTTCCCTATTGTCACTCAACACTGCCTGCTACAGCTAAAGCTCTGTAGAAACAAAAAATACAGCACATTTTTTCAGCTTTTAGAAACTATTGCCTAAATACACATTTGCTGGCCTCAGCTCTAAGTTTAGGGATAACCAATCCCATTGTCTAATCACCTCTGGAGCCAGACTGCTAATTGATAAGATGAACTTGTAAACTTGTTATCTTAAGTACTGTAATCCTATTGTGGCCTGTCAAAGGACAGTGCTCTCTATCTAAATGTGTGATGGGGGATTTTGTGCTTCCCCCCCTCTCCCCCTGGGAGTGCCCTGTGTGCATGTAACCTTAATAAAAAGCAGGCTGGGCATCCCAGTCCTGAGTTCTTGTTTGACCCTCAATCGCAGCGTTGACTCGTTTTTGTGGGCAGAAGGGTATCCTAGCTGTACTACAGCTAAGGGAGATTATTCTATATTTGCGAGACTCATATAGAATACTATGGAAAGCAGCTTCTCCCCTCTTTAGCAATAGGGATCCAGGCTACTAAGCGGTCCATCTCTCAGCGAGACTAAGGGTAACCGTAACATACAGCTAAAGCTCTGTGTCTGTTCCCTATTGTCACTCAACACTTCCTGCTACAGTTAAAGTTCTGTGTGTGTTCCCTATTGTCACTCAACACTGCCTGCTACAGCTAAAGCTCTGTGTCTGTTCCCTATTGTCACTCAACACTTCCTGCTACAGTTAAAGTTCTGTGTGTGTTCCCTATTGTCACTCAACACTGCCTGCTACAGCTAAAGCTCTGTGTGTGTTTCCTATTGTTACTCAACACTGCCTGCTACAGCTAAAGCTCTGTGTCTGTTCCCTATTGTCACTCAAAACTGCCTACTACAGCTAAAGCTCTGTGTCTGTTCCCTATTGTCACTCAACACTTCCTGCTACAGTTAAAGCTCTGTGTGTGTTCCCTATTGTTACTCAACACTGCCTACTACAGCTAAAGCTCTGTGTGTGTTCCCTATTGTTACTCAACACTGCCTGCTACAGCTAAAGCTCTGTGTGTGTTCCCTTTTGTCACACAACACTTCCTGCTACAGCTAAAGCTCTGTGTGTGTTCCCTATTGTCACTCAACACTTCCTGCTACAGCTAAAGCTCTGTGTCTGTTCCCTATTGTCACTCAACACTACCTTCTAAAGCTGAAGCTCTGTGTGTGTGTTCCCTACTGTCACTAAACACTATCTACTACAGCCTATTGTCACTCAACAGTGCCTGCTGAAGCTCTGTGTGTGCTTCCTCTTGTCACTCAACACTGCCTGCTACAGCTGAAGCTCTGTGTGTTCCTTATTGTCACTCAACACTGCCTGCTACAGCTAAAGCTCTGTGTGTGTTCCCTATTGTCACTCAACACTGTCTACTACAGCTAAAGCTCTGTATGTGTTCCCTATTGTCACTCAACACTGTCTAGTACAGCTAAAGCTCTGTGTGTGTTCCCTATTGTCACTCAACACTGTCTAGTACAGCTAAAGTTCTGTATGTGTTCCCTATTGTCACTCAACACTGCCTGCTACAGCTAAAGCTCTATGTGTGTTCCCTATTGTCACTCAACATTTCCTACTACAGCTAAAGCCCTGTGTGTGTTCCCTATTGTCACTCAACACTGCCTGCTACAGCTAAAGCTCTGTGTGTTTTCCCTATTGTCACTCAACACTTCCTGCTACAGCTAAAGCCCTGTGTGTGTTCCCTATTGTCACTCAAAACTGCCTGCTAAAGCTATGTGTGTGTTCCCTATTGTCACTCAACACCTCCTGCTAAAGCTCTGTGTGTGTTCCCTATTGTCACTCAAAACATCCTGCTAAAGCTCTGTGTGTGTTCCCTATTGTCACACAACACTTCCTGCTACAGCTAAAGCTCTGTGTGTGTTCCTTATTGTCACACAACACTTCCTGCTGCAGCTAAAGCTCTGTGTGTGTGTTCCCTATTGTCACTCAACACCTCCTGCTAAAGCTCTGTGTGTGTTCGCTATTGTCTCTTAACACCTCCTGCTTAAGCTCTGTGTGTGTTCCCTATTGTCACTAAACTCTGCCTACTACAGCTAAAGCTCTGTGTTTGTTCCCTATTGTCACTCAACACTTCCTGCTACATCTAAAGCTCTGTCTGTTCCCTATTGTCACTCAACATTTCCTACTACAGCTAAAGCTATGTATGTGTTCCCTATTGTCACTCAACACTTCCTTCTACAGCTAAACCTCTGTGTCTTTTCCCTATTGTCACTCAACACCTCCTGCTACAGCTATAGCTCTGTGTGTGTTCCCTATTGTCACTCAACACCTTCTGCTAAAGCTCTGTGTCTGTTCCCTATTGTCACTCAACACTTCCTGCTACAGCTAAAGCTCTGTGTGTGTTCCCTATTATCACTGAACACTGCCTACTACAGCTAAAGCTCTGTGTCTTTTCCCTATTGTCACTCAACACCTCCTGCTACAGCTATAGCTCTGTGTGTGTTCCCTATTGTCACTCAACACCTTCTGCTAAAGCTCTGTGTCTGTTCCCTATTGTCACTCAACACTTCCTGCTACAGCTAACGCTCTGTGTGTTTTCCCTATTGTCAATCAACACTGCCTGCTAAAGCTCTGTGTGTGTTCCCTATTGTCACTCAACACTTCCTGCTACAGCTAAAGCCCTGTGTGTGTTCCCTATTGTCACTCCAAACTGCCTGCTAAAGCTATGTGTGTGTTCCCTATTGTCACTCAACACCTCCTGCTAAAGCTCTGTGTGTGTTCCCTATTGTCACTCAACACATCCTGCTAAAGCTCTGTGTGTGTTCCCTATTGTCACACAACACTTCCTGCTACAGCTAAAGCTCTGTGTGTGTTCCTTATTGTCACACAACACTTCCTGCTGCAGCTAAAGCTCTGTGTGTGTTCCCTATTGTCACTCAACACCTCCTGCTAAAGCTCTGTGTGTGTTCCCTATTGTCTCTTAACACCTCCTGCTTAAGCTCTGTGTGTGTTCCCTATTGTCACTAAACACTGCCTACTACAGCTAAAGCTCTGTGTTTGTTCCCTATTGTCACTCAACACTTCCTGCTACATCTAAAGCTCTGTCTGTTCCCTATTGTCACTCAACATTTCCTACTACAGCTAAAGCTATGTATGTGTTCCCTATTGTCACTCAACACTTCCTTCTACAGCTAAAGCTCTGTGTCTTTTCCCTATTGTCACTCAACACCTCCTGCTACAGCTAAAGCTCTGTGTCTGTTCCCTATTGTCACTCAACACTTTCTGCTACAGCTAAAGCTCTGTGTGTGTTCCCTATTGTCACTCAACACTGCCTGCTACAGCTAAAGCTCTGTGTGTGTTCACTATTGTCACTCAACACTTCCTGCTACAGCTAAAGCTATGTGTGTGTTCCCTATTGTCACTCAACACTTTCTGCTACAGCTAAAGCTATGTGTGTGTTCCCTATTGTCACTCAACACTGCTGCTACAGCTAAAGCTCTGTCTGTTCCCTATTGTCACTCAACACTTCCTGCTACTGCTAAAACTCTGTGTGTTCCCTATTGTCACTCAACACTTCCTTCTACAGCTAAAGCTCTATGTGTGTTTCCTATTATCACTCAACACTTCCTGCTACATCTAAAGCTCTGTATGTGTTCCCTATTGTCACTCAACACTGCCTGCTACAGCTGAAGCTCTCTGTGTGTTCCCTATTGTCACTCAACATTTCCTACTACAGCTAAAGCTCTGTGAGTGTTCCCTATTTTCACTCAACATTTCCTTCTACAGCTAAAGATCTGTGTGTGTTCCCTATTGTCACTCAACACCTCCCGCTAAAGCTCTGTGTGTATTCCCTATTGTCACTCAACACCTCCTGCTAAAGCTCTGTGTGTGTTCCCTATTGTCACTCAACACCTCCTGCTAAAGCTCTGTGTGTGTTCCCTATTGTTACTCAACACTTCCTGCTACAGCTAAAGCTCTCTGTGTGTTCCCTATTGTCACTCAACACTCCCTGCTACAGCTAAAGCTCTGTGTCTGTTCCCTATTGTCACTCAACACTGCCCACTAAAGCTCTGTGTGTGTTCCCTATTGTCACTCAACACTGTCTACTACAGCTAAAGCTCTGTGTGTGTTCCCTATTGTCACTCAACACTTCCTGCTACAGCTAAAGCTCCGTGTCTGTTTCCTATTGTCACTCAACACTGTCTACTACAGCTAAAGCTCTGTGTGTGTTCCCTATTGTCACTCAACACTGTCTACTACAGCTAAAGCTCTGTGTGTGTTCCCTATTGTCACTCAACACTGTCTACTACAGCTAAAGCTCTGTGTGTGTTCCCTATTGTCACTCAACACTGCCTTCTACAGCTAAAGCTCTGTGTGTGTTCCCTATTGTCACTCAACACTGCCTGCTACAGCTTAAGCTCTGTGTTTCCTATTGTCACTCAACACTTCCTTCTACAGCTAAAGCTTTGTGTTTCCTATTGTCACTCAACACTTCCTGCTACAGCTAAAGCTCTGTGTGTTCCCTATTGTCACACAACACTTCCTGCTAAAGCTCTGTGTGTGTTCCCTAATGTCACTCAACACTGCCTACTACAGCTAAAGCTCTGTGTGTGTTCCCTATTGTCACTCAACACTGTCTACTACAGCTAAAGCTCTGTGTGTGTTCCCTATTGCCACTCAACACTGACTACTACAGCTAAAGCTCTGTGTGTATTCCCTATTGTCACTCAACATTTCCTACTACAGCTAAAGCTCTGTGTGTGTTCCCTATTTTCACTCAACACTGCCTTCTACAGCTAAAGCTCTGTGTGTGTTCCCTATTGTCACTCAACATTTCCTACTACAGCTAAAGCTCTGTGTGTGTTCCCTATTGTCACCCAACAGTGCCTTCTACAGCTAAAGCTCTGTGTGTGTTCCCTATTGTCATTCAACACTGCCTGCTACAGCTAAAGCTATCTGTGTGTTCCCTATTGTCATGCAACACTTCCTGCTACAGCTAAACCTCTGTGTGTGTTACCTATTGTCATGCAACACTTCCTGCTACAGCTAAAGCCCTGTGTATGTTCCCTATTGTCACTCAACATATCCTGCTAAAGCTCTGTGTGTGTTCCCTATGGTCACACAACACTTCCTGCTACAGCTAAAGCTCTGTGTGTGTTCCCTATTGTCACTCAACACTGCTTGCTACAGCTAAAGCTCTGTGTCTCTTCCCTATTGTCACTCAACACTTCCTACTACAGCTAAAGCTCTTTGTCTTTTCCCTATTGCCACTGAACACTGCCTTCTACAGCTAAAGCTCTGTGTGTGTTCCCTATTGTCATTCAACACTGCCTGCTACAGCTAAAGCTATCTGTGTGTTCCCTATTGTCATGCAACACTTCCTGCTACAGCTAAACCTCTGTGTGTGTTACCCATTGTCATGCAACACTTCCTGCTACAGCTAAAGCCCTGTGTATGTTCCCTATTGTCACTCAAAACTGCCTGCTAAAGCTATGTGTGTGTTCCCTATTGTCACTCAACACATCCTGCTAAAGCTCTGTGTGTGTTCCCTATTGTCACACAACACTTCCTGCTACAGCTAAAGCTCTGTGTGTGTTCCCTATTGTCACTCAACACTGTCTACTAGAGCTTAAGCACTGTGTGTGTTCCCTATTGTCACTCAACACTGCCTGCTACAGCTAAAGCTCTGTGTGTGTTCCTTATTGTCACTCAACACTGCCTGCTACAGCTAAAGCTCTGTGTCTCTTCCCTATTGTCACTCAAAACTTCCTACTACAGCTAAAGCTTTTTGTCTTTTCCCTATTGCCACTGAACACTGCCTTCTACAGCTAAAGCTCTGTGTGTTTTCCCTATTGTCACTCAACACTTCCTGCTACAGCTAAAGCCCTGTGTGTGTTCCCTATTGTCACTCAAAACTGCCTGCTAAAGCTATGTGTGTGTTCCCTATTGTCACTCAACACCTCCTGCTAAAGCTCTGTGTGTGTTCCCTATTGTCACTCAACACATTCTGCTAAAGCTCTGTGTGTGTTCCCTATTGTCAAACAACACTTCCTGCTACAGCTAAAGCTCTGTGTGTGTTCCCTATTGTCACACAACACCTCCTGCTAAAGCTCTGTGTGTGTTCCCTATTGTCACTCAACACATTCTGCTAAAGCTCTGTGTGTGTTCCCTATTGTCAAACAACACTTCCTGCTACAGCTAAAGCTCTGTGTGTGTTCCCTATTGTCACACAACACTTCCTGCTACAGCTAAAGCTCTGTGTGTGTTCCCTATTGTCACTCAACACCTCCTGCTAAAGCTTTGTGTGTGTTCCCTATTGTCTCTTAACACCTCCTGCTTAAGCTCTTTGTGTGTTCCCTATTGTCACACAACACTTCCTGCTACAGCTAAAGCTCTGTGTGTTTTCCCTATTGTCACACAACACTTCCTGCTACAGCTAAACCTCTGTCTGTTCCCTATTGTCACTCAACACTTCCTGCTACAGCTAAAGCTCTGTGTGTGTTCCCTATTGTCACTCAACACCTCCTGCTAAAGCTTTGTGTGTGTTCCCTATTGTCTCTTAACACCTCCTGCTTAAGCTCTTTGTGTGTTCCCTATTGTCACACAACACTTCCTGCTACAGCTAAAGCTCTGTGTGTGTTCCCTATTGTCACACAACACTTCCTGCTACAGCTAAAGCTCTGTGTGTGTTCCCTATTGTCACTCAACACCTCCTGCTAAAGCTTTGTGTGTGTTCCCTATTGTCTCTTAACACCTCCTGCTTAAGCTCTGTGTGTGTTCCCTATTGTCACTCAGACCTCCTGCTAAAGCTCTGTGTGTGTTCCATATTGTCTCTTAACACCTCCTGCTAAAGCTCTGTGTGTGTTCCCTATTGTCACTCAACACATCCTGCTAAAGCTCTGTGTGTGTTCCCTATTGTCACACAACACTTCCTGCTACAGCTAAAGCTCTGTGTGTGTTCCCTATTGTCACTCAACACCTCCTGCTAAAGCTTTGTGTGTGTTCCCTATTGTCTCTTAACACCTCCTGCTTAAGCTCTGTGTGTGTTCCCTATTTTCACACAACACTTCCTGATACAGCTAAAGCTCTGTGTGTTTTCCCTATTGTCACACAACACCTTCTGCTAAAGCTATGTGTGTGTTCCCTATTGTCACTCAACACCTTCTGCAAAAGCTATGTGTGTGTTCCCTATTGTCACTAAACACTGCCTACTACAGCTAAAGCTCTGTGTTTGTTCCCTATTGTCATTCAAAACGTCTTGCTACATCTAAAGCTATGTCTGTTCCCTATTGTCCCTCAACACTGCCTGCTACAGCTAAAGCTCTATGTCTGTTCCCTTTTGTCACTCAACATTTCCTACTACAGCTAAAGCTCTGAGTGTGTTCCCTATTGTCACTCAACACTTCCTTCTACAGCTAAAGCTCTGTGTCTTTTCCCTATTGTCACTCAACACTTCCTGCTACAGCTAAAGCTCTGTGTCTGTTCCCTATTGTCACTCAACACTTTCTGCTACAGCTAAAGCTCTGTGTGTGTTCCCTATTGTCACTCAGCACTGCCTACTACAGCTAAGGCTCTGTGTGTGTTCCTTATTGTCACTCAACACTTCCTGCTACAGCTAAAGCTATGTGTGTGTTCCCTATTGTCACCCAACACTTTCTGCTACAGCTAAAGCTATGTGTGTGTTCCCTATTGTCACTCAACACTGCCTGCTACAGCTAAAGCTCTGTGTTTGTTCCCTATTGTCACTCAACACTTCCTGCTACATCTAAAGCTCTGTCTGTTCCCTACTGTCACTCAACACTTTCTGCTACAGCTAAAGCTCTGTGTCTGTTCCTTATTGTCACTCAACACTGCCTGCTACAGCTAAAGCTCTGTGTTTGTTCCCTATTGTCAATCAACACTTCCTGCTACATCTAAAGCTCTGTCTGTTCCCTATTGTCACTCAACACTTTCTGCTACAGCTAAAGCTCTGTGTCTGTTCCCTATTGTCACTCAACACTGCCTGCTACAGCTAAAGCTCTATGTGTGTTTCCTATTATCACTCAACACTTCCTGCTACAGCTAAAGCTCTGTATGTGTTCCCTATTGTCACTCAACACGGCCTGCTACAGCTGAAGCTCTGTATGTGTTCCCTATTGTCACTCAACATTTCCTACTTCAGCTAAAGCTCTGTGAGTGTTCCCTATTGTCACTCAACATTTCCTGCTACAGCTAAAGCTCTGTGTGTGTTCCCTATTGTCACTCAACACCTCCCGCTAAAGCTCTGTTTGTATTCCCTATTGTCACTCAACACCTCCTGCTAAAGCTCTGTGTGTGTTCCCTATTGTCACTCAACACCTCCCGCTAAAGTTCTGTGTGTGTTCCCTATTGTCACTCAACACCTCCTGCTAAAGCTCTGTGTGTGTTCCCTATTGTTACTCAACACTTCCTGCTACAGCTAAAGCTCTCTGTGTGTTCCCTATTGTCACTCAACACTCCCTGCTACAGCTAAAGCTCTGTGTCTGTTCCCTATTGTCACTCAACACTGCCTGCTACAGCTAAATCTCTGTGTCTGTTCCCTTTTGTCACTCAACATTTCCTACTACAGCTACAGCTATGTGTGTGTTCCCTATTGGCACTCAACACTTCCTTCTACAGCTAAAGCTCTGTGTCTTTTCCCTATTGTCACTCAACACTTCCTGCTAAAGCTCTGTGTCTGTTCCCTATTGTCACTCAACACTTTCTGCTACAGCTAAAGCTCTGTGTGTGTTCCCTATTGTCACTCAACACTGCCTACTACAGCTAAAGCTCTGTGTGTGTTCCTTATTGTCACTCAACACTTCCTGCTACAGCTAAAGCTATGTGTGTGTTCCCTATTGTCACTCAACACTTTCTGCTACAGCTAAAGCTATGTGTGTGTTCCCTATTGTCACTCAACACTGCCTGCTACATCTAAAGCTCTGTCTGTTACCTATTGTCACTCAACACTTTCTGCTACAGCTAAAGCTCTGTGTCTGTTCCCTATTGTCACTCAACACTTCCAGCTACAGCTAAAGCTCTGTGTGTTCCCTATTATCACTCAACACTTCCTGCTACATCTAAAGCTCTGTCTGTTCCCTATTGTCACTCAACACTTTCTGCTACAGCTAAAGCTCTGTGTCTGTTCCCTTTTGTCACTCAACACTGCCTGCTACAGCTAAAGCTCTGTGTTTGCTCCCTATTGTCAATCAACACTTCCTGCTACATCTAAAGCTCTGTTTGTTCCCTATTGTCACTCAACACTTTCTGCTACAGCTAAAGCTCTGTGTCTGTTCCCTTTTGTCACTCAACACTGCCTGCTACACCTAAAGCTCTATGTGTGTTTCCTATTATCACTCAACACTTCCTGCTACAGCTAAAGCTCTGTATGTGTTCCCTATTGTCACTCAACACTGCCTGCTACAGCTGAAGCTCTGTATGTGTTCCCTATTGTCACTCAACATTTCCTACTACAGCTAAAGCTCTGTGAGTGTTCCCTATTGTCACTCAACATTTCCTGCTACAGCTAAAGCTCTGTGTGTGTTCCCTATTGTCACTCAACACCTCCCGCTAAAGCTCTGTGTGTATTCCCTATTGTCACTCAACACCTCCTGCTAAAGCTCTGTGTGTGTTCCCTATTGTCACTCAACACCTCCCGCTAAAGCTCTGTGTGTGTTCCCTATTGTCACTCAACACCTCCTGCTAAAGCTCTGTGTGTGTTCCCTCTTGTTACTCAACACTTCCTGCTACAGCTAAAGCTCTCTGTGTGTTCCCTATTGTCACTCAACACTCCCTGCTACAGCTAAAGCTCTGTGTGTGTTCCCTATTGTCACTCAACACTGCCTGCTAAAGCTCTGTGTGTGTTCCCTATTGTCACTCAACACTTTCTGCTACAGCTAAAGCTCCGTGTCTGTTCCCTATTGTCACTCAACACTGCCTGCTACAGCTAAAGCTCTGTGTCTGTTCCCTATTGTCACTCAACACTGTCTACTACAGCTAAAGCTCTGGTTGTGTTCCCTATTATCACTCAACATTTCCTACTACAGCTAAAGCTATGTGTGTGTTCCCTATTGTCACTCAACACTGCCTGCTAAAGCTCTGTGTGTGTTCCCTATTGTCACTTAACACTGTCTACTACAGCTAAAGCTCTGGTTGTGTTCCCTATTATCACTCAACATTTCCTACTACAGCTAAAGCTCTGTGTGTGTTCCCTATTGTCACTCAACACTTCCTGCTACAGCTAAAGCTCCGTGTCTGTTCCCTATTGTCACTCAACACTGCCTGCTACAGCTAAAGCTCTGTGTGTTCCCTATTGTCACACAACACTTCCTGCTAAAGCTATGTGTGTGTTCCCTATTGTCACTCAACACTGCCTACTACAGCTAAAGCTCTGTGTGTGTTCCCTATTGTCACTCAACACTGTCTACTACAGCCAAAGCTGTGTGTGTTCCCTATTGTCACTCAACACTGACTACTACAGCTAAAGCTCTGTGTGTATTCCCTATTGTCACTCAACATTTCCTACTACAGCTAAAGCTCTGTGTGTGATCCCTATTGCCACTCAACACTGCCTTCTACAGCTAAAGCTCTGTGTGTGTTCCCTATTGTCACTCAACACTGCCTGCTACAGCTAAAGCTCTGTGTGTGTTCCCTATTGTCACTCAACACTACCTGCTACACCTAAAGCTCTGTGTCTTATCCCTATTGTTACTCAACACTGCCTGCTACAGCTAAAGCTCTGTGTCTGTTCCCTATTGTCACTCAACACTGCCTGCTACAGCTAAAGCTGTGCGTCTTCCCTATTGTCACTCAACACTTCCTGCTACAGCTAAAGCTTTGTGTGTGTTCCCTATTGTCACTCAACACTGCCTACTACATCTAAAGCTCTGTGACTGTTCCCTATTGTAACTCAACACTGCCTGCTACAGCTAAAGCTGTGTGTGTTCCCTATTGTCACTCAACACTGTCTACTACAGCTAAAGCTCTGTGTGTGTTCCCTATTGTCACTAAACACTGTCTACTACAGCTAAAGCTGTGTGTGTTCCCTATTGTCACTCAACACTTCCTGCTAAAGCTAAAGCTGTGTCTGTTCCCTATTGTCACTCAACACTTCCTGCTACAGCTAAAGCTCTGTGTGTGTTCCCTATTGTCACTCAACACTGCCTGCTACAGCTAAAGCTCTGTGTGTGTTCCCTATTGTCATTCAACACTGCCTGCTACAGCTAAAGCTCTGTGTGTGTTCCCTATTGTCACTCAACACTGCCTACTACAGCTAAAGCTCTGTGTGTGTTCCCTATTGTCATTCAACACTGCCTGCTACAGCTAAAGCTCTGTGTGTGTTCCCTATTGTCACTCAACACTGCCTGCTACAGCTAAAGCTCTGTGTCTGTTCCCTATTGTCACTCAACACTGCCTGCTACAGCTAAAGCTCTGTAGAAACAAAAAATACAGCACATCTCATCTAAGAATAAAAGTTTTTAATATACGCACAATTTGCGCTAATTAAAAATGCACACTTACAAGAGAACAATAAAAACAAGCAATGTATACTCGCTCTGAGTATGTGAGCGCCCACGCTCTGAGAGTATGAGAGTCTTACAAGTGCCAGGGAATGATGGTAGAGTTGAACCAAGCCTACCTAACGCGTTTCGTCCTGTAAATGTCAGGACTTTGTCAAGAGGGCTGTATGAGTTGATGAAAGTATTGGTGGCTTATAAAGCTAAAGGAAGAGTCTGATAGGTCAGAATGGGTTATGACGTTTACCAATAAAACACACCTAATTGCGGTTATTGAATCTCTATCGTAACGCTCACATTTGGATAAAATTAATAAGTTTACAAAGATAAGAACAGCAGCATTTATATAGATAAACTTGCAATAAAAACATAAAAAGCATGAGAATATAAATAATAGATATGTCGGATCAATTGAAACTTCTATGATAAAACTAAAATTCAATATAAAAAACTAAAACAGAAAAGACAATGTATCGCACAGAGTACAAGTGTCACAATCTTACTCTGAGTCTATACTTGAGATATACTTTTTTATTTCATATTTATCTATATAGATGCTAAAGCTCTGTGTATGTTCCGTATTGTCACTCAACACTTCCTGCTACAGCTAAAGCTCTGTGTGTGTTTCCTATTGTCACTCAACACTTCCTGCTACAGCTAAAGCTCTCTGTGTGTTCCCTATTGTCACTCAACACTGCCTACTACAGTTAAAGCTCTGTGTTTGTTCCCTATTGTCATCCAACACTTCCTGCTGCAGCTAAAGCTCGGTGTGTTTTCCTTATTGTCACTCAACACTTCCTGCTACAGCTTAAGCTCTGTGTGTTCCCTATTGTCATTCAATACTGCCTGCACCAGCTAAAGCTCTCTGTGTGTTCCCTGTTGTCACTAAACACTTCCAGCTACAGCTAAAGCTCTGTGTGTTCCCTATTGTCACTCAACACTGCCTGCTAAAGCTCTGTGTGTGTTCCCTATTGTCACTCAACACTGCCTGCTAAAGCTCTGTGTGTGTTCCCTATTGTCACTCAACACTGCCTGCTAAAGCTCTGTGTGTGTTCCCTATTTTTACGAAACACTTCCTGCTACAGCTAAAGCTCTGTGTGTTCCCTATTGTCACACAACACTGCCTGCTACAGCTAAAGCTCTGTGTGTGTTTCCTATTGTCACTCAACACTGCCTGCTACAGCTAAAGCTCTGTGTGTGTTCCCTATTGTCACTCAACACTGCCTTCTACAGCTAAAGCTCTGTGTGTGTTCCCTATTGTCACTCAACACTGCCTGCTACAGCTTAAGCTCTGTGTTTCCTATTGTCACTCAACACTTCCTTCTACAGCTAAAGCTTTGTGTGTGTTCCCTATTTTTACGAAACACTTCCTGCTACAGCTAAAGCTCTGTGTGTTCCCTATTGTCACACAACACTGCCTGCTACAGCTAAAGCTCTGTGTGTGTTTCCTATTGTCACTCAACACTGCCTGCTACAGCTAAAGCTCTGTGTGTGTTCCCTATTGTCACTCAACACTGCCTTCTACAGCTAAAGCTCTCTGTGTGTTCCCTATTGTCACTCAACACTGCCTACTACAGTTAAAGCTCTGTGTTTGTTCCCTATTGTCATCCAACACTTCCTGCTGCAGCTAAAGCTCGGTGTGTTTTCCTTATTGTCACTCAACACTTCCTGCTACAGCTTAAGCTCTGTGTGTTCCCTATTGTCATTCAATACTGCCTGCACCAGCTAAAGCTCTCTGTGTGTTCCCTGTTGTCACTAAACACTTCCAGCTACAGCTAAAGCTCTGTGTGTTCCCTATTGTCACTCAACACTGCCTGCTAAAGCTCTGTGTGTGTTCCCTATTGTCACTCAACACTGCCTGCTAAAGCTCTGTGTGTGTTCCCTATTGTCACTCAACACTGCCTGCTAAAGCTCTGTGTGTGTTCCCTATTTTTACGAAACACTTCCTGCTACAGCTAAAGCTCTGTGTGTTCCCTATTGTCACACAACACTGCCTGCTACAGCTAAAGCTCTGTGTGTGTTTCCTATTGTCACTCAACACTTCCTGCTACAGCTAAAGCTCTGTGTGTTCCCTATTGTCACTCAACATTTCCTACTACAGCTAAAGCTCTGTGAGTGTTCCCTATTGTCACTCAACATTTCCTGCTACAGCTAAAGCTCTGTGTGTGTTCCCTATTGTCACTCAACACCTCCTGCTAAAGCTCTGTGTGTATTCCCTATTGTCACTCAACACCTCCTGCTAAAGCTCTGTGTGTGTTCCCTATTGTCACTCAACACTGCCTGCTACAGCTAAAGCTCTGTGTCTGTTCCCTATTGTCACTCAACACTGCCTGCTACAGCTAAAGCTCTGTAGAAACAAAAAATACAGCACATCTCATCTAAGAATAAAAGTTTTTAATATACGCACAATTTGCGCTAATTAAAAATGCACACTTACAAGAGAACAAAAAAAACAAGCAATGTATACTCGCTCTGAGTATGTGAGCACCCACGCTCTGAGAGTATGAGAGTCTTACAAGTGCCAGGGAATGATGGTAGAGTTGAACCAAGCCTACCTAACGCGTTTCGTCCTGTAAACGTCAGGACTTTGTCAAGAGGGCTGTATGAGTTGATGAAAGTATTGGTGGCTTATAAAGCTAAAGGAAGAGTCTGATAGGTCAGAATGGGTTATGACGTTTACCAATAAAACACACCTAATTGCGGTTATTGAATCTCTATCGTAACGCTCACATTTAGATAAAATTAATAAGTTTACAAAGATAAGAACAGCAGCATTTATATAGATAAACTTGCAATAAAAGCATAAAAAGCATGAGAATATACATAATAGATATGTCGGATCAATTGAAACTTCTATGATAAAACTAAAATTCAATATAAAAAACTAAAACAGAAAAGACAATGTATCGCACAGAGTACAAGTGTCACAATCTTACTCTGAGTCTACTGCACAACAGATATACTTGAGATATACTTTTTTATTTCATATTTATTTATATAGATGCTAAAGCTCTGTGTATGTTCCGTATTGTCACTCAAGACTTCCTGCTACAGCTAAAGCTCTGTGTGTGTTTCCTATTGTCACTCAACACTTCCTGCTACAGCTGAAGCTCTCTGTGTGTTCCCTATGTTCACTCAACACTGCCTACTACAGTTAAAGCCCTGTATGTGTTCCCTATTGTCATCCAACACTTCCTGCTACAGCTAAAGCTCTGTGTATGCTCCCTATTGTCACTCAAGACTTCCTGCTACAGCTAAAGCTCTGTGTGTGTTTCCTATTGTCACTCAACACTTCCTGCTACAGCTAAAGCTCTCTGTGTGTTCCTATTGTCACTCAACACTGCCTATTACAGTTAAAGCCCTGTGTGTGTTCCCTATTGTCATCCAACACTTCCTGCTGCAGCTAAAGCTCGGTGTGTTTTCCTTATTGTCACTCAACACTTCCTGCTACAGCTTAATCTCTGTGTGTTCCCTATTGTCATTCAATACTGCCTGCACCAGCTAAAGCTCTCTGTGTGTTCCCTGTTGTCACTAAACACTTCCAGCTACAGCTAAAGCTCTGTGCGTTCCCTATTGTCACTCAACACTGCCTGCTAAAGCTCTGTGTGTGTTCCCTATTGTCACTCAACACTGTCTACTACAGCTAAAGCTCTGGTTGTGTTCCCTATTGTCACTCAACACTTCCTGCTACAGCTAAAGCTCTGTGTCTGTTCCCTGTTGTCACTCAACACTGCCTGCTACAGCTAAAGCTCTGTGTCTGTTCCCTGTTGTCACTCAACACTGCCTGCTACAGCTAAAGCTCTGTGTGTGTTCCCTATTGTCACTCAACACTGCTTGCTACAGCTTAAGCTCTGTGTTTCCTATTGTCACTCAACACTTCCTTCTACAGCTAAAACTTTGTGTTTCCTATTGTCACTCAACACTTCCTGCTACAGCTAAAGCTTTGTGTTTCCTATTGTCACACAACACTTCCTGCTAAAGCTATGTGTGTGTTCCCTATTGTCACTCAACACTGCCTACTACAGCTAAAGCTCTGTGTGTTCTTTATTGTCACTCAACACTGTCTACTACAGCCAAAGCTCAGTGTGTGTTCCCTATTGTCACTCAACACTGACTACTACAGCTAAAGCTCTGTGTGTATTCCCTATTGTCACTCAACATTTCCTACTACAGCTAAAGCTCTGAGTGTGTTCCCTATTGTCACTCAACACTGCCTTCTACAGCTAAAGCTCTGTGTGTGTTCCCTATTGTCACTCAACATTTCCTGCTAGAGCTAAAGCTCTGTGTGTGTTCCCTATTGTCACTCAACATTTCCTACTACAGCTAAAGCTCTGTGTGTGTTCCCTATTGTCACTCAACATTTCCTACTACAGCTAAAGCTCTGAGTGTGTTCCCTATTGTCACTCAACACTGCCTTCTACAGCTAAAGCTCTGTGTGTGTTCCCTATTGTCACTCAACATTTCCTGCTACAGCTAAAGCTCTGTGTGTGTTCCCTATTGTCACTCAACATTTCCTACTACAGCTAAAGCTCTGTGTGTGTTCCCTATTGTCACTAAACATTTCCTACTACAGCTAAAGCTCTGTGTGTGATCCCTATTGCCACTCAACACTGCCTTCTACAGCTAAAGCTCTGTGTGTGTTCCCTATTGTCACTCAACACTGCCTGCTACAGCTAAAGCTCTGTGTGTGTTCCCTATTGTCACTCAACACTACCTGCTACAGCTAAAGCTCTGTGTCTTTTCCCTATTGTTACTCAACACTGCCTGCTACAGCTAAAGCTCTGTGTCTGTTCCCTATTGTCACTCAACACTGCCTGCTACAGCTAAAGCTGTGCGTCTTCCCTATTGTCACTCAACACTTCCTGCTACAGCTAAAGCTTTGTGTGTGTTCCCTATTGTCACTCAACACTGCCTACTACATCTAAAGCTCTGTGACTGTTCCCTATTGTAACTCAACACTGCCTGCTACGGCTAAAGCTGTGTGTGTTCCCTATTGTCACTCAACACTGTCTACTACAGCTAAAGCTCTGTGTGTGTTCCCTATTGTCACTCAACACTGTCTACTACAGCTAAAGCTGTGTGTGTTCCCTATTGTCACTCAACACTTCCTGCTAAAGCTAAAGCTGTGTCTGTTCCCTATTGTCACTCAACACTTCCTGCTACAGCTAAAGCTCTGTGTTTGTTTCCTATTGTCACTCAACACTTCCTGCTAAAGCTAAAGATGTGTCTGTTCCCTATTGTCACTCAACACTGCCTGCTACAGCTAAAGCTCTGTGTGTGTTTCCTATTGTCACTCAACACTGCCTGCTACAGCTAAAGCTCTGTGTGTGTTCCCTATTGTCATTCAACACTGCCTGCTACAGCTAAAGCTCTGTGTGTGTTCACTATTGTCACTCAACACTGCCTGCTACAGCTAAAGCTCTGTGTCTGTTCCCTATTGTCACTCAACACTGCCTGCTACAGCTAAAGCTCTGTAGAAACAAAAAACACAGCACATCTCATCTAAGAATAAAAGTTTTTAATATACGCACAATTTGCGCTAATTAAAAATGCACACTTACAAGAGAACAATAAAAACAAGCAATGTATACTCGCTCTGAGTATGTGAGCGCCCACGCTCTGAGAGTATGAGAGTCTTACAAGTGCCAGGGAATGATGGTAGAGTTGAACCAAGCCTACCTAACGTGTTTCGTCCTGTAAACGTCAGGACTTTGTCAAGAGGGCTGTATGAGTTGATGAAAGTATTGGTGGCTTATAAAGCTAAAGGAAGAGTCTGATAGGTCAGAATGGGTTATGACGTTTACCAATAAAACACACCTAATTGCGGTTATTGAATCTCTATCGTAACGCTCACATTTGGATAAAATTAATAAGTTTACAAAGATAAGAACAGCAGCATTTATATAGATAAACTTGCAATAAAAACATGAAAAGCATGAGAATATACATAATAGATATGTCGGATCAATTGAAACTTCTATGATAAAACTAAAATTCAATATAAAAAACTAAAACAGAAAAGACAATGTATCGCACAGAGTACAAGTGTCACAATCTTACTCTGAGTCTACTGCACAACAGATATACTTGAGATATACTTTTTTATTTCATATTTATCTATATAGATGCTAAAGCTCTGTGTACGTTCCCTATTGTCACTCAAGACTTCCTGCTACAGCTAAAGCTCTGTGTGTGTTTCCTATTGTCACTCAACACTTCCTGCTACAGCTAAAGCTCTCTGTGTGTTCCCTATTGTCACTCAACACTGCCTACTACTGTTAAAGCCCTGTGTCTGTTCCCTATTGTCATCCAACACTTCCTGCTGCAGCTAAAGCTCGGTGTGTTTTCCTTATTGTCACTCAACACTTCCTGCTACAGCTTAATCTCTGTGTGTTCCCTATTGTCATTCAATACTGCCTGCACCAGCTAAAGCTTTCTGTGTGTTCCCTGTTGTCACTAAACACTTCCAGCTACAGCTAAAGCTCTGTGTGTTCCCTATTGTCACTCAACACTGCCTGCTAAAGCTCTGTGTGTGTTCCCTATTGTCACTCAACACTGTCTACTACAGCTAAAGCTCTGGTTGTGTTCCCTATTATCACTCAACATTTCCTACTACAGCTAAAGCTCTGTGTGTGTTCCCTATTGTCACTCAACACTTCCTGCTACAGCTAAAGCTCTGTGTCTGTTCCCTGTTGTCACTCAACACTGCCTGCTACAGCTAAAGCTCTGTGTGTGTTCCCTATTGTCACTCAACACTGCTTGCTACAGCTTAAGCTCTGTGTTTCCTATTGTCACTCAACACTTCCTTCTACAGCTAAAACTTTGTGTTTCCTATTGTCACTCAACACTTCCTGCTACAGCTAAAGCTTTGTGTTCCCTATTGTCACACAACACTTCCTGCTAAAGCTATGTGTGTGTTCCCTATTGTCACTCAACACTGCCTACTACAGCTAAAGCTCTGTGTGTGTTCTTTATTGTCACTCAACACTGTCTACTACAGCCAAAGCTCAGTGTGTGTTCCCTATTGTCACTCAACACTGACTACTACAGCTAAAGCTCTGTGTGTATTCCCTATTGTCACTCAACATTTCCTACTACAGCTAAAGCTCTGAGTGTGTTCCCTATTGTCACTCAACACTGCCTTCTACAGCTAAAGCTCTGTGTGTGTTCCCTATTGTCACTCAACATTTCCTGCTAGAGCTAAAGCTCTGTGTGTGTTCCCTATTGTCACTCAACATTTCCTACTACAGCTAAAGCTCTGTGTGTGTTCCCTATTGTCATTAAACATTTCCTACTACAGCTAAAGCTCTGTGTGTGATCCCTATTGCCACTCAACACTGCCTTCTACAGCTAAAGCTCTGTGTGTGTTCCCTATTGTCACTCAACATTTCCTGCTACAGCTAAAGCTCTGTGTGTGTTCCTTATTGTCACTCAACATTTCCTACTACAGCTAAAGCTCTGTGTGTGTTCCCTATTGTCACTAAACATTTCCTACTACAGCTAAAGCTCTGTGTGTGATCCCTATTGCCACTCAACACTGTCTACTACAGCTAAAGCTCTGTGTGTGTTCCCTATTGTCACTCAACACTGCCTGCTACAGCTAAAGCTCTGTGTGTGTTCCCTATTGTCACTCAACACTAAGAACAGCAGCATTTATATAGATAAACTTGCAATAAAAACATGAAAAGCATGAGAATATACATAATAGATATGTCGGATCAATAGAAACTTCTATGATAAAACTAAAATTCAATATAAAAAACTAAAACAGAAAAGACAATGTATCGCACAGAGTACAAGTGTCACAATCTTACTCTGAGTCTATACTTGAAATATACTTTTTTATTTCATATTTATCTATATAGATGCTAAAGCTCTGTGTATGTTCCGTATTGTCACTCAACACTTCCTGCTACAGCTAAAGCTCTGTGTGTGTTTCCTATTGTCACTCAACACTTCCTGCTACAGCTAAAGCTCTCTGTGTGTTCCCTATTGTCACTCAACACTGCCTACTACAGTTAAAGCTCTGTGTTTGTTCCCTATTGTCATCCAACACTTCCTGCTGCAGCTAAAGCTCGGTGTGTTTTCCTTATTGTCACTCAACACTTCCTGCTACAGCTTAAGCTCTGTGTGTTCCCTATTGTCATTCAATACTGCCTGCACCAGCTAAAGCTCTCTGTGTGTTCCCTGTTGTCACTAAACACTTCCAGCTACAGCTAAAGCTCTGTGTGTTCCCTATTGTCACTCAACACTGCCTGCTAAAGCTCTGTGTGTGTTCCCTATTGTCACTCAACACTGCCTGCTAAAGCTCTGTGTGTGTTCCCTATTGTCACTCAACACTGCCTGCTAAAGCTCTGTGTGTGTTCCCTATTGTTACGAAACACTTCCTGCTACAGCTAAAGCTCTGTGTGTTCCCTATTGTCACTCAACACTGCCTGCTACAGCTAAAGCTCTGTGTGTTCCCTATTGTCATTCAACACTGCTTGCTACAGCTAAAGCTCTGTGTGTTCCCTATTGTCACTCAACACTGCCTGCTAAAGCTCTGTGTGTGTTCCCTATTGTCACTCAACACTTCCAGCTACAGCTAAAGCTCTGTGTGTTCCCTATTGTCACTCAACACTGCCTGCTAAAGCTCTGTATGTGTTCCCTATTGTCACTCAACACTTCCAGCTACAGCTAAAGCTCTGTGTGTTCCCTATTGTCACACAACACTGCCTGCTAAAGCTCTGTGTGTGTTCCCTATTGTCACTAAACACTTCCTGCTACAGCTAAAGCTCGGTGTGTTCCCTATTGTCACTCAACACTGACTGCCACAGCTAAAGCTGTGTGTGTTCCCTATTGTCACTCAACACTGCCTGCTAAAGCTCTGTGTGTGTTCCCTATTGTCACTCAACACTTCTTGCTACAGCTAAAGCTCTGTGTGTTCCCTATTGTCACTCAAAACTTCCTGCTACAGCTAAAGCTCTCTGTGTGTTCCCTATTGTCACTCAACACTTCCAGCTACAGATAAAGCTCTGTGTGTGTTCCCTATTGTCAATCAACACTGCCTGCTAAAGCTCTCTGTGTGTTCCCTATTGTCACTCAACACTGTCTACTACAGCTAAAGCTCTGTATGTATTCCCTATTGTCACTCAACACTGCCTGCTACAGCTGAAGCTCTGTGTGTGTTCCCTATTGTCACTCAACACTGCCTGCTACAGCTAAAGCTATGTGTGTGTTCCCTATTGTCACTCAACACTTCCTGCTACAGCTAAAGCTCTGTGTGTGTTCCCTATTGTCACTCAACACTGCCTACAACAGCTAAAGCTCTGTGTGTGTTCCCTATTGTCACTCAACACTGCCTGCTACAGCTAAAGCTATGTGTGTGTTCCCTATTGTCACTCAACACTTCCTGCTACAGCTAAAGCTCTGTGTATGTTCCCTATTGTCATCCAACACTGCTTGCTACAGCTGAAGCTCTGTGTGTGTTACCTATAGGTAAAGCTCTGTGTGTGTTCCCTATTGTCACTCAACACTGCCCACTACAGCTAAAGCTCTGTGTGTGTTCCCTATTGTCACTCAACACTGCCTGCTACAGCTATGTGTGTGTTCCCTATTGTCACTCAACACTTCCTGCTACAGCTAAAGCTCTGTGTGTGTTACCTATTGTCACTCAACACTGCCTGCTACAGCTGAAGCTCCAGCTCTGTGTGTTTTACCTATTGTCACTCAACACTGCCTGCTACAGCTGAAGCTCTGTGTGTGTTCCCTATTGTCACTCAACACTGTCTACTACAGCTAAAGCTCTGTGTGTGTTACCTATGTCATTCAATACTGCCTGCTACAGCTAAAGCTCTCTGTGTGTTCCCTGTTGTCATAAACACTTCCTGCTACAGCGAAAGCTCTGTGTTTTTCTCTATTGTCACTCAACACTTCCAGCTACAGCTAAAGCTATGTGTGTTCCCTATTGTCACTCAACACTGCCTGCTAAAGCTCTGTGTGTGTTCCCTATTGTTACTAAACACTGCCTGCTACAGCTAAAGCTCTGTGTGTTCCCTCTTGTCACTCAACACTTCCTGTTACAGCTAAAGCTCTGTGTGTTCCCTATTGTCACTCAACACGGCCTGCTAAAGCTCTGTGTGTGTTCCCTATTGTCACTAAACACTTCCTGCTACAGCTAAAGCTCTTTGTGTTCCCTATTGTCACTCAACACTGACTGCCACAGCTAAAGCTATGTGTGTTCCCTATTGTCACTCAACACTTCCTGCTACAGCTAAAGCTCTGTGTGTTCCCTATTGTCACTCAAAACTTCCAGCTACAACTAAAGCTCTGTGTGTGTTCCCTATTGTCACTCAACACTGCCTGCTAAATCTCTCTGTGTGTTACCTATTGTCACTCGACACTGTCTACTACAGCTAAAGCTCTGTGTGTGTTCCCTATTGCCACTCAACACTGTCTATTACAGCTAAAGCTCTGTGTGTTCCCTTTTGTCACCCAACACTGTCTGCTAAAGCTCTGTGTGTTCCCTATTGTCACTCAACACTGCCTACTACAGCTGAAGCTCTGTGTGATCCCTATTGTCACTCAAGACTGTCTACTACAGTTAAGCTCTGTGTGTGTTCCCTATTGTCACTCAACACTTTCTGCTACAGCTAAAGCTGTGTGTGTTCCCTATTGTCACTCAACACTGCCTGCTAAAGCTAAAGCTTGGTGTGTGTTCCCTATTGTCACTCAACAATTCCTGCTACAACTAAAGCTCTTTACGTGTTCCCTATTGTCACTCAACACTGCCTACTACAGCTAAAGCTCTGTGTGTGTTCCCTATTATCACTCAACACTGCCTACTACAGCTAAAGCTCTGTGTGTGTTCCCTATTGTCATTCAACACTGCCTGCTACAGCTAAAGCGCTCTGTGTGTTCCCTGTTGCTACTAAACACTGCCTGCTACAGCTAAAGCTCCGTGTATGTTCCCTATTGTCACTCAACACTTCCACCTACAGCTAAAGCTCTGTGTGTGTTCCCTATTGTCACCCAATACTGCCTGCTACAGCTAAATCTTTGTGTGTGTTCCCTATTGTCATCCAACACGGCTTGTTGCAGCTAAAGCTCAGTGTGTGTTCCCTATTGTCACTCAACACTTCCTGCTACAGCTAAAGCTCTGTGTGTGCTCCCTATTGTGTGTTCCGTATTGTCACTCAACACTGTCTACTACAGCTAAAGCTCTGTGTGTGTTCCCTATTGTCACTAAACACTTCCTGCTACAGCTAAAGCTCTGTGTGTGTTCCCTATTGTCACTCAACACTGCCTACTACAGCTAAAGCTCTGTGTGTGTTCCCTATTGTCACTCAACACTGTCTATTACAGCTAAAGCTCTGTGTGTTCCCTTTTGTCACCCAATACTGCCTGCTACAGCTAAATCTTTGTGTGTGTTCCCTATTGTCATCCAACACGACTTGTTGCAGCTAAAGCTCAGTGTGTGTTCCCTATTGTCACTCAACACTGCCTGCTAAAGCTCTGTGTGTGTTCCCTATTGTCACTCAACACTGCCTGCTAAAGCTCTGTGTGTGTTCCCTATTGTCACTCAACACTTCCACCTACAGCTAAAGCTCTGTGTGTGTTCCCTATTGTCACCCAATACTGCCTGCTACAGCTAAATCTTTGTGTGTGTTCCCTATTGTCATCCAACACGGCTTTTTGCAGCTAAAGCTCAGTGTGTGTTCCCTATTGTCACTCAACACTGCCTGCTAAAGCTCTGTGTGTGTTCCCTATTGTCACTCAACACTGCCTGCTAAAGCTCTGTGTGTGTTCCCTATTGTCACTCAACACTGTCTACTACAGCTAAAGCTCTGTGTGTTCCCTTTTGTCACCCAACACTGCCTGCTACAGCTAAAGCTCTGTGTGTTCCCTATTGTCACTCAACACTGCCTACTACAGCTGAAGCTCTGTGTGTTCCCTATTGTCATTCAAGACTGTCTACTACAGCTTAAGCTCTGTGTGTGTTCCCTATTGTCACTCAACACTGTCTATTACAGCTAAAGCTCTGTGTGTTCCCTTTTGTCACCCAACACTGCCTGCTAAAGCTCTGTGTGTTCCCTATTGTCACTCAACACTGCCTACTACAGCTGAAGCTCTGTGTGATCCCTATTGTCACTCAAGACTGTCTACTACAGTTAAGCTCTGTGTGTGTTCCCTATTGTCACTCAACACTTTCTGCTACAGCTAAAGCTGTGTGTGTTCCCTATTGTCACTCAACACTGCCTGCTTAAGCTAAAGCTTGGTGTGTGTTCCCTATTGTCACTCAACAATTCCTGCTACAACTAAAGCTCTTTACGTGTTCCCTATTGTCACTCAACACTGCCTACTACAGCTAAAGCTCTGTGTGTGTTCCCTATTATCACTCAACACTGCCTACTACAGCTAAAGCTCTGTGTGTGTTCCCTAATGTCATTCAACACTGCCTGCTACAGCTAAAGCGCTCTGTGTGTTCCCTGTTGCTACTAAACACTGCCTGCTACAGCTAAAGCTCCGTGTATGTTCCCTATTGTCACTCAACACTTCCACCTACAGCTAAAGCTCTGTGTGTGTTCCCTATTGTCACCCAATACTGCCTGCTACAGCTAAATCTTTGTGTGTGTTCCCTATTGTCATCCAACACGGCTTGTTGCAGCTAAAGCTCAGTGTGTGTTCCCTATTGTCACTCAACACTTCCTGCTACAGCTAAAGCTCTGTGTGTGCTCCCTATTGTGTGTTCCGTATTGTCACTCAACACTGTCTACTACAGCTAAAGCTCTGTGTGTGTTCCCTATTGTCACTAAACACTTCCTGCTACAGCTAAAGCTCTGTGTGTGTTCCCTATTGTCACTCAACACTGCCTACTACAGCTAAAGCTCTGTGTGTGTTCCCTATTGTCACTCAACACTGTCTATTACAGCTAAAGCTCTGTGTGTTCCCTTTTGTCATCCAATACTGCCTGCTACAGCTAAATCTTTGTGTGTGTTCCCTATTGTCATCCAACACGGCTTGTTGCAGCTAAAGCTCAGTGTGTGTTCCCTATTGTCACTCAACACTGCCTGCTAAAGCTCTGTGTGTGTTCCCTATTGTCACTCAACACTGCCTGCTAAAGCTCTGTGTGTGTTCCCTATTGTCACTCAACACTTCCACCTACAGCTAAAGCTCTGTGTGTGTTCCCTATTGTCACCCAATACTGCCTGCTACAGCTAAATCTTTGTGTGTGTTCCCTATTGTCATCCAACACGGCTTGTTGCAGCTAAAGCTCAGTGTGTGTTCCCTATTGTCACTCAACACTGCCTGCTAAAGCTCTGTGTGTGTTCCCTATTGTCACTCAACACTGCCTGCTAAAGCTCTGTGTGTGTTCCCTATTGTCACTCAACACTGTCTACTACAGCTAAAGCTCTGTGTGTTCCCTTTTGTCACCCAACACTGCCTGCTACAGCTAAAGCTCTGTGTGTTCCCTATTGTCACTCAACACTGCCTACTACAGCTGAAGCTCTGTGTGTTCCCTATTGTCACTCAAGACTGTCTACTACAGCTTAAGCTCTGTGTGTGTTCCCTATTGTCACTCAACACTTCCTGCTACAGCTAAAGCTCTGTGTGTGTTCCCTATTGTCACTCAACACTTCCTGCTACAGCTAAAGCTCTGTGTGTGTTCCCTATTGTCACTCAACACCGCCTGCAACAGCTAAAGCTCTGTGTGTGTTCCCTATTGCCACTAAACACTGTCTACTACAGCTAAAGCTCTGTGTGTGTTCCCTATTGTCACTCAACACTTCCTGCTTTTTTTTTTATTCTGGAATACAACACCTGGCCACCAGCAGGAGGCCAAGACACCACAGCCAAAGGCTTAAATATCCCTCCTCATTACCCCAGTCATTCTGCCGAGGGAACAAGGAAAAGTAGGAGAACATTAGGGTATAAATGGTGCCAGAAGAATAAAATAAATAATAGGGGACCGCCCATAGACAAGAAAAAAACGGGCGGGGTCATGGACTCTCCCTATCCAGAAGGAAAGGAATTTATCTGGTATGCATAAATTATGTTTTCCTTCCTAAGATAGGGAGAGTCCACGGCTTCATTCCTTATTGTTGGGAAAACTATAGCAAAGCTCCAGAGGACACTGAATGAATAACGGGAGGGAACAAAAATGAAGAGGTGGACCCTATTCTGAGGGTACCACAGCCTGCTAAACTTTTCTCCCGAAAGCTGCTTCTGCCGAAGCTAAAATATCAAACTTGTAAAATTTGGAAAAAGTATGTAAGGAGGACCAGGTAGCCGCCTTACAAATCTGATCCATAGAGGCCTCATTCTTAAAGGCCCAAGAGGAAGCCACTGCTCTATTGGAATGAACTGTTATCCTCTCAGGATAACTGTTTCGTAAGCTAAGTGGATGACACTCCTTAACCAAAAAGATGGGAAGTCGAAGTAGCCTTCTGCCCCTAACGCTTCCCAGAATAGACAACAAAGAGGAATAGTGTCTAAACTCCTTAGTAGCCTGAAGATAGAACTTCAAGGCGCGAACCACATCTAAATTGTGAAGTAAGCGTTCCTTTGATGAAGAAGGATTAGGACACAAGGAAGGAACCACAATCTCCTGATTGATGTTGTGATCTGACATAACCTTAGGAAGAAAACCTAATGTAGTACGTAAAACTGCCTTATCTGCATGAAAAATCAGATAAGGGGTCTCACATTGCAAAGCAGAACTCTGCGCGGCAATAGCCAATAAAAGAGAACCTTCCAAGATAACAATTTAATGTCAATGGAATGCAGAGGCTCAAATGGAACCTGTTGCAAAACCCGAAGAACAAGATTTAGTCTCCAAGGAAGAGCCCCAGATCTAAACAGAGGTCTGATCCTAATCAGAATCTTAACAAAGGACTGCACGTCTGGAAGCTCAGCCAGTCTCTTGTGCAATAAAACTGGCAGGGCCGAAATCTGTTCCCTCAGGGAACTAGCAGAAAGGCCCTTCTCCAGCCCATCCTGTAGAAAAGATAAGATCCTGGCAACCTTAACTCTGTGCCAGGAAAAACCATGCTCTTCACACCAGAATAAGTAGGTTCTCCACACCTTGTGGTAGATTTTCCGAGTAACTGGTTTACGAGCTTGAGTATCAATGACACTCTCAGAGAAACCTCTCTTGGCAAAGAGTAAGCGTTCAATCTCCACGCAGTCAGCCTCAAAGAATCTAGGTTTTGATGAACCAATGGACCTTATATCACCAGGTCTCTGCGACAAGGAAACTTCCATGGAGGAGATGAGGACATCCCCACTAGATCCGCGATCCACGTCCTTCGCGGCCACGATGAAGAAATCAGGATTACGGATACCCGCTCCTGCTTAATGCAGGCCACCACTCGAGGAAGAAGCGGTATTTGAGGAAAAAGATATGAGTTGAATCTCCAGGGCACTGCTAGTGCATCTATTAGATCCGCTTGGGGATCCCTCGACCCGTACCTGGGTAGCTTGGTATTGAGACGGGACACTATGAGATCTATCTCTGGCATCCCCCACTTGCTGCATATCTCTGCAAACACCTCGGGATGGAGAGACCATTTCCATGGATGAAAGGATTGTCTGTTGAGGAAATCTGCCTCCCAGTTGTCCACACCCAGAATGTGGATCGCTGACAGCGAACAGCTGTGGGCCTCCGCCCACTCCAGAATTTGAGATACTTCCTTCATCACCAAGGAACTTCTCATTCCCCCCTGATGGTTGATGTAAGCCACCGAGATTATATTGTCTGATTGGAATCTGATAAACTGGGACGAACCCAGAAGTGGCCAATCCCTCAAGGCCTTGAAAATTGCCTGTAGTTCCAAAATATTGATCGGGAGGGAGGACTCCTCCTGAGTCTACAACCCCTGTGCCTTCCTGGCCCCCCAAACAGCTCCCCATCCGGATAGGCTTGCGTCCGTAGTCACAATCTCCCAGGATGGTCTTAAGAAGCATGTCCCTCGGGACAGATGATCTGGACAGAGCCACCAAGAGAGCGATTCTCTCAACCGGCTGTCTAATACAATCTGTTGAGACAGATCTGAATGATCACCATTCCACTGCCTCAGCATGCACACCATGAGACCAATCACCTCCATACACTGAGCCACAGAGGGACTCAAGGAGGTCCGGAGGGCATGACATGCCGAAGTTAGCTTGCAACATCTCTGGTCTGTTAGAAATATCCTCATGGATATGGAGTCTGTTATAGTACCCAGGAATTCCACCCTGGTACTTGGGATAAGAGAACTCTTTTCCAAGTTTATCTTCCATCTATGTGATCGAAGAAGACTGAGAAGGGACTCTGAGAATTCTTCCGCAAGACGAAATGATGGTGCTTGCACCAGAATATCGTCTAAGTATGGGGCTACTGCAATACCCTGAGTTTTGGCAAAGGTTAGAAGAGCCCTCAGAACCTTCCTAAAGATTCTTGGAGCAGTAGGTAGGCCAAATGGAAGAGCAATGAACTGGAAGTGCTGGTCCAGGAAAGCAAACCTCAGGAACTGAAAGTGTTTCCTGTGGATTGGAACTTGAAGGTAAGCGTCCTTCAGATCTATAGTGGTCATAAACTCGCCTTCCTGAATTAAAGGAAGGATGTACCTTATTGTCTCCATCTTAAAGGAAGGGACACTGAGAAATTTCTTTAAGCATTTTAGGTCCAGAATTGGGCAGAAAGTTCCTTTCTTCTTTGAGACCACAAAAAGGTTTGAATAAAACCTCAAACCTCTTTCTTCGATAGGCACCTGGGACATCAACTCCTAAGGAGGATAGATCCCGAATGCACCTTAGAAAGATCTGGAAGACAGATTCGAGAGAAGGAATTTGCCCCTTGACGGGTGAGATTTGAAGCCTATCTTGTATCCCTGAGATACCACCTCCAGGATCCTGTATGTCCTTGAATCAGGCATCTTAAAAAAGAGGCAGTCTGCCCCCTACACGATCGGATCAGGGGCCACCCCTTCATGCCGATTTTTTTCTGCTTGGATGTATTCCAGGACTAAGCCGGCTTCCAAGTACTCGGGTTGCTTGGGCTTGGAGGAAGTTTGTTGTTTGTCAGAACAAAAGGAACGAAAATTAGAAGATTGTCGTCCCTTAGACTTGTTCTTATCTTGCGGTAGGAAGACACCCTTGCCTCCGGTAACCGTAGAAATAATGAAGTCCAGGCCTGGACCAAATAAAATCTTTCCCTTGAAGGGAAGAGAAAGGAGTCTGGACTTAGAAGTCATATCCGCAGACCAAGACTTCAACCAGAGCTCCAGGCGGGCTAGGACTGCAAAGCCAGAGGCCTTTGCATTTAGGCAAATAATTTGCATATTTGCATCACAGATAAAAAAATTAGCAATTCTCAGAGCTTTAATTCTGTCTTCAATATCCTCGATGGGAGACTTCACCTCAGTGAGTTCCAACAAAGAGTCGCACCAGTAGGTAGCCGCTCCGGCAACCGTGGCAACTGCAGCCGCCTGTTAAAACAAAAATCCCGTATGTAGAAACCTCTTTCTCAGACAGGTTTCCATTTTCTTATCCATCGGCTCTCTGAACGAAGAACTATCTTCAAGAGGTATAGTAGTACGTTTAACAAGCGTAGAGATTACACCATCCACCTTAGGAATGGAGCCCCACAAATACAGTTGAGAGTCCAGGACTGGGAACAACTTAAGTAAACGAGGGGGAAAAGGAGGAACCAATTTTTTACCATTCGTTCTTAATAATGTTCGCCATCTTAACCAGCACAGGAAAAGTCAAAGGAACTTTCCTGTCTTCATAAACTCTGTCTAATTTAGGTATCATAGGTTCTTCAAGCAGCACGGCTTCTGGAACCTCTAACGTAGACAGAACCTCCTTTAATAAAAAAATGCAAGTGCTCAATTTTAAATCTAAAGGACAGTGCCTCCGCAGCAGGAGGCTTAGACGCTAAGGACTCTGACCCAGAAAGTTCACCCTCTGAAGCTACAGAGGTTAACTCATCATCAGATAACTGGGACATAATAGCTAAATCCGATAAATATTTAGATGACTCCGGAGAGCTATGTTTAACCTTTCTCTTTCGTTTGTTAGAGAGAGGTAATGCACTGAGGGCCGAAGACACCACTATTTGAAACTGCACGGCAAAGTCCACAGGAGGACTGCCCCCTCCGGATGGAGGATTATATGTGCTACAGGGAACTGCATGTGGAGTGGATAATTTAGCAAGGGTAGTAATCTCACGGGACACCGAGTCCTGAGAGGTAGATGGCTCAGAGGGACTAAGAACCTTAGCAGGCTTGTCTCCCTTCTTAGACTTTATAACGGTGTTAAGGCATGTGGAACATAATTGAGTGGGCGGGAAAACCACGGCTTCCTCACAATATAAACAGGTATGATTTAGTGCAGAAGGGGTACCTTCTAACATGTCAGAGTCCTCCATAGCTCAGGTTATACCCACAGAAGGACACAAATAAAAACATTTTTTATTATAGAAAACTGAACATTTATACTCCCAATGGCTGGGGCATTCACCACCTCCTAGACCCAAACAGTTAACAGAGGAATCGCTCTCAGGTTAAAGTCTCAGCCGGAATGGAGGAAATGAACATAGACAAGTACAGCAAGTAATAGGAGCTGTGCAACACTTTCAAAAACGAAAGTGAAACTTAAAAGTGAAACCTTTTGAAAGCCAAAAACACACAGTCTATCATCCCAGGAAAAAATCACACAAAGCAGCATGTAAATAATTAATACACTGATTAATTAACTCCAACTGTTCAATAAACCCCCTTCAGAGGATATTAACCCTAGATCCTATCAAGGTATAAAAGGAGCCACACTGTGATCCTGTTAAAACGTCTTATGTGTAAAAATTGAAACAATCTTACCCCTCCAGGATCCATGCTGTGGAACAGAACACAGCCTCTCATGTGTGACAGTCTTATAGCAGTGCTCCTGACATGGACTTGAGTGAGAGAAAGCAGGCAGTGAAACTCGTCAACACTGATTGCTTAGGAGCTCTTAGCAGTAGTCTGGATGGTTTTGCAGAAAAACTTTCCCTGCATCTCCAGACTCTATCTTTCATCAATACTCTCACTGAGAGGTTGACATGATTACTTAAAACTCCAGTCCGATCTCGAAGGGCAGATACCCTTTTTCAGGACTCTCCGAATCGTCTGACACTTCTCTGCCACCTCCTAATGTGACGTAAGGCAAAGAATGACTGGGGTAATGAGGAAGTGGGAGGAATATTTAAGCCTTTGGCTGGGGTGTCTTTGCCTCCTCTTGGTGGCCAGGTGTTGTATTCCCAACAGTAAGGAATGAAGCTGTGGACTCTCCCTATCTTAGGAAGGAAATTAATCAATTAACAGCAATAAATATGACCTCGAAGATCTTGAGGATATGGACCAAAAAGCTTCAACCTAATGTTGTACTAAAGTTGCTTCCTGAAATGCTGTAGACTACATTTTTTTTTAGATAGTGGCCCAACTTTGGATATCCCTCATTTCATGATCTCACAGTTTTTTGTCATAAATCCAAAACATTTATTACCCTTAGAGAAAACACATACATATATACCAAAATAGAGATGATTGTAAAATAATATACACTGAAAACGGGGTAATCTAATTGTATTAGCTGCAGTATTTAAAGGGATATAATACTGTTAAATCACTTGACATTTATGCAGCATAACTAAAAAGCGGACATGAAAAAATAACCTGAACATCTCTATGTAAAAATATATTTTACCTCACAATTTCTTTAGCTCACCAGAGTTAGTGCTCTGTGAACAGTTTTACTTCAGCTGCTGTCCAGCTGCAAAAAAACAATAGCCAATCAGCATCAACAGTGCTGAGGTTATGCTTTGCTTTGCATAATAAACTTTCTTAAACTGAGTTGGAAAATAACATGACTGTGCCTGCACATGCCAGATGCACACTCCCTTGCAAGTCCTGAGACAAGCATCCTAATTGCTGTAAAGTCTCTTTACAGTGGGGTGTGAATACTTCAGAAATGTTGAGGTAAAATATCTTCCTTTTTTACATAGAGATGTTTAGGTGAAATTTTCTTGTCAGCTTTTTACAACTATGATGCATCACTTTCAAGTGCTTCAACATTTAGGTATCATATCCCTTTAATTTTTAATACATGCCCCTTGCTCCCCACTAGCTTCGCTGTCCCCAGTAAAGTTTTCCTTTCCAGTGAGTTTCATTCATTTTTAGGGCAGGCATATTGCAACTTGTAGGGTCGGCATTCCCTGAGGGCAGCCCCTCCAAGTGTCTGTGGGGTTTTTCACAACCGATATGATGACGTTTTAATGATCATGCCCGGAGCGAAGACTTGTTGTGAAGTCACGGGTGTTCAGTGAGTAAGTAAGGGCTGGGTCAGGATGGTCCCTGAATTATCTGTGGAAAACAGGGCATTTATGTGAAAGAGAAAGCTGTGAGAGGGACAATGGGGCAGAGCACCCAAACCATGGCACTTCCACAAAACGTAGGACAGTTTGACAATAGCATAATGAGCAGTAGCCATGCTATCATAGTTGTACCCAGCTTTGTAACGTCCCTTTAAATGTACAGTGCTTTTGTTTTGTAAGGGACACTGAACCCAAATTTTTTATTTTGTGATTCAGATAGAGCATGAAATTTTAAGCAACTTTCTAATTTACTCTAAGGGGCCCATTTATCAAAGGGCTTGCGGACCTGATCCGACACTGCGGATCAGGTCCGCAAGACCTCGCTAAATGCGGAGAGCAATACGCTCTCCACATTTAACATTGCACCAGCAGCTCACAAGAGCTGCTGGTGCAACGCCGCCCCCTGCTGACTCGCGGCCAATCGGCCGCCAGCAGGGAGCTGTCAATCAACCCGATCGTATTCGATCGGGTTGATTTCCGGTGATTCCTGTCCGCCTGCTCAGAGCAGGCGGACAGGGTTATGAAGCAGCGGTCTATAGACCGCTGCTTCATAACTTGTGTTTCTGGCGAGTCTGAAGACTCGCCAGAAACACGGCCCTTCAAGCTCCGTACGGAGCTTGATAAATGGGCCTGTTATTATCAAATTTTCTTCATTCTCTTGGTATCTTTATTTGAAATGCAAGTTTAGATGCCGGCCCATTTTTGGTGAACATCCTGGGTTGTTCTTGCTGGTTGGTGGATAAATTCATCCACCAATAAAAAAGTGCTGTTCAGAGTCTGAACCAAAAAGAACGCTTAGATGCCTTCTTTTTCAAATAAAGATAGCAAGAGAACAAAGAAAAATTGATAATAGGAGTAAATTAGAAAGTTGCTTAAAATTGCCTGCTCTATCCGAACCGCAAAAGAAAAAAATTGGGCTCGGTGTCCCTTTAAAGAAAGTTAAACTGCATAAGTTATAGATTCTTCTTTTTTTTTGTTTGTCTCTTATTATAATTTTTTTTTTCTTTTTTTTTTCTCTCTCTCCTTCCTCTTTTCTTCTCCTCCTCTTTGTCTTTTCTTTATTCTTCTCTCTTATAAGTTTATAAAAAAAGGGAAGAAGGCGAGAGGACCTAAACCCCTATAACGAGACATGTTGGATCTAGGACTAAATATTGCATTGGGATGTTAGGCGATATCTAAGCATTATAATTACAGTAACTGCTAGATTTATTGCTGTACGGAACACACAGTCACTGAATTGTCTTGTCATTATAGTCATGCACTTTCTATTCAGTTGTGTTGTCAGTTGTTCATATTTACTGCCTTCTTTAACAATAAAAACAATTTAAACATAAAGAAAGTTAAACTGTAGGAGCAGTGCCAAAGAAAGAAAGTCTGCAATGGTATTGAACCTAGTGAGACACTGAACTTAAGTAGAAATATAAATTAATGCTTTTCACTTTTGAATAGAATATTTTTTCTTCAATATACATGTATTAGCAAAACTACTTCTAGTAAAAATATGTCTGTTTCAGTGAGCATATGCAGATACACCATGTGCACCCTCATTCAGGGACTGTCCCTGCTGGGAGTCAACTCATTTTGTATCAAGGCTGTCTAATAAACGGACCACTGGCTCTCTGATCAGGTGCACTGTTGGAATGCAGGTGCATGAGGAATATGTACATATACTCTAAGTAGAATGTTTGCTACTTCAATGGGATAAATGCTTCTTTTAAAAACTGAAATACATTGAGACTGACTTATATGGAAAATTTTCTTTCAATTATCCCTAGGCATTTTTCACAAATAAGGCAATGGTAAATTCACAATCACAAATTTACATAATTGTATAGAATGGTGGAAAACTTCAAAAGTAACTGCTAGCTAATACATTTTATTCTACTCATTATGTATGTAGTAATGTTGCCCAGTTTTGGAGCTTACACTTTTCTGCTGAACTGACCAGTTGTTCTGTCCAGTAATGTGTGATCCTAGAACTGGGGACAGTAGTAAGAAATTAATCAAAGGATTATACATGTTTACAGATATAAATCTGAAAAACCATATTAAAATCTGGTGAGTTCATTTGATTTCTACATGGTACCATGCAGCTCACTGATTCTAGATACAATAAAATGATCAAATAATGTTCTAGTTAAAGATAGGAATTTGTAAGAACGATAGATAAAATATTTTTATTCACTGAAAAAATGTTTTCCTTAAAAGCCTCAGTCTTCTCTTTCTGTTACAATATTAATATATTCTCTGAACCAGATAATGAAGCTGTTTTTTAGGGTTGACAGTAATGTGTTAAGAAAATATGGGTAAATTACAGTTTCAGCACTGTCAAGTTCGCAATTATGTTGTCAACAATATCAAAGTCTTGTTGTCGAAAACATCTCACTGTAAGAAGAATTTTTGTCGATAATATCTGACTACAAGAATGAGTGTTGCTATCCATTACATTTTACTACAAGGAGTCTTGTTGTCCATTACATCTTACTGCAAGAAGGAGCCTTGCTGTCCATAACATCTCACTGCAAGAATGAGTCTTGGTGTCCATGACATCTCACTACAAGTAGGAGTTTTGATATCCATGACATCTCACTACAAGTAGGAGTTTTGATATCCATGACATATCACTACAAGAAGGCAACTTGCTGTCTATGACATCTAACTACAAGTAGGAGCCTTGTTGTTCATGACATTTCACTACAAGAAGGAGTCTTGCTATCCATGACATCTCACTACAAGTAGGAGTTTTGATATCCATGACATTTCACTACAAGAAGGAGTCTTGCTATCCATGACATCTCACTACAAGTAGGAGTTTTGATATCCATGACATCTCACTACAAGTAGGAGTTTTGATATCCATGACGTATCACTACAAGAAGGCGACTTGCTGTCTATGACATCTAACTACAAGTAGGAGCCTTGTTGTTCATGACATTTCACTACAAGATGTAGTGTTGTTGTCCATGACATCTCAGAACAAAGAGTCTTGTTGTCCATGAAATTTCACTACGAGGAAAAAAAAATTCTAATTCTGCATTGCCTCTTTTTTAAAATTGGTCCACAGAACTGCACTCCATACTCAAGGTGAGGTCTTACCATGGATTCATAAAGCAACAGATCACTACAAGTAGGGGTCTTGTTGTCCATGACATTTCACTACAAGGAGTGTAGTTGTCCATGACATCTCACTACAAAAAGTAGATTTGCTGTCCATGAGATTTTACTACAAGGAGGAGCCCAGTTGTCCATGACATCTCACTATATGAATGAGCCTTGGAGAAAACAGAGGCATGTGAAAGCTGCTCAGTGGTGCCAGAAAAATGGCTAAACCCAAATGGTTATCACACTAATCTCTAAAATGTGTGATGGTTTCAAAAGTAAAATAAGAGGATTAGGCTTGCGCTCCGAGAACAGGAGCAGTCTGACTAACGAATAGTGTTTAAAGTGATTAAATATCACATCTATGTAAAGCAATGTCACAAATATTAAGTAAAACATGTCACAATTTATTAATAAAAGAATGAAAAAACAAATGTGTGCTGGCAGAAGTGACTAAAAATCAACAATAGGACGTAAAACAATCATGTATCTCAATGCATTAAAAATGGATTGGTAACAGTTATGCTAGTAAAAACAGTATATGAGTGAAACAGTATGCAAATGTAACAGTATGCATAAAACCTTATCAGCGATTATAGAACCGATTATTCCCTGGGGGATAAGTTCTGTGAGCTGGTATGTGTGCAGTTCTAAAATAGTAAATCCTCAGATCTTGAGGTACTTAGATTATTTCTTCTGTGTGTTGAAATAGGTTGCAGTCTTTATGACTGGGTGGAAAGTGGTTCTTCTGTTTGGTTGTTTCCAAGCGTTTTGCGGTCTGTTTCTTCAAGAAAAGACAATCCTGCTTTTTGCTAGAAACCTCCTGACACTTGTGTTCGCTTCAGGGTATGCCGTAGCACAAATGGTAGTTTCCGGTTTGAGCTTGGAATTGGAGTTGTATTACATAGGCGCTACAACAGTTAAGTGTGTACCTGTCCCTCGTTATTTAACACTAAGGGACACTTGCGCATCCGTTTAGCCTAGTGTACTTCTCCACTAACATGAGTTATACAGGTGATAGAGAGAATGCATCTACGCATTTCGGCTGTATGTCAGCCTTTATCAAGATGCTCACCTGTACTTTCTGATCCCATTTTATAGTTTAACATGCTTGATTTGCATGTGATTGACAGTTGGTGTTACCAATGGTCATCTATAGAGTTAATTGCGTATTGTTGCAAGCTGAGAATCCTTATATTTTGTAATTCAACTCTTTTTTTGATTTATCCCTTGGGTGGTTTAACTGAATAACAGAGATTTGTTTGCATATATATGCTGAACTAAAAAAATAAAAAATACTACAAGCTACAAGACAAACATCAGACAAACTTAACAGTATTTTTTTATCAAAAATAGAGTGTTATAGTTACTCACCTTATTTCTATTTGTTAGGGATTCATAATCAGGGCAAAAATAAGATGTGCATTAACTTTATGGGCTGATGGACTGGCCAATTTCAGTGGTTTAGATGGTTGATTTTTCTTTTAAATCAAATATTGCTTAGAGGTAGTGTTCATTATAAATTGTTTTGACTTTTATAATCCTTTTGTTAAAAAATATATAGTACTACGATATATAAAAAGGTAAAAAAAGAAAACTTATGCTTACCTGATAAATTTATTTCTTTTTTCACACGATGAGTCCACGGATCATCTTAATTACTATTGGGAATACCACTTCTGCCGTGCAGGAGCGGCAAAGAGCACCACAGCAAAGCTGTTAAATATCACCTCCCTTCCCTCCTAACCCAGTCATTCGACCGAAGTAAAGGAGAGAAAGGAAGTAACAAGGTGCAGAGGTGTCTGAAGTTTATAATAACCAACAACCTGTCTTTCAAAAACAGGGCGGGTCGTGGACTCATCGTGTCAAAAAAGAAATAAAATTATCAGGTAAGCATACATTTTCTATTCTTTTTAATGACACAATGAGTCCACGGATCATCTTAATTACTATTGGGAATCAATACCCAAGCTAGAGTACACAGATGATACGGGAGGGACAAGACAGAGAACCTAAACGGAAGGCACCACTGCTTGAAGAACCTTTCACCCAAAAGCGGCCTTAGCCAAGGCAAAAGTGTCAAATTTGTAGAATTTTGAAAAAGTGTGAAGAGAGGATCAAGTTGCAGCCTTGCAAATCTGTTCCACAGAAGCTTCATTCTTGAATGCCCATGAGGAAGCAACAGCCCTCGTGGAATGAGCCGTAACTCCCTCTGGAGGCTGCTGTCCAGCAGTCTCATATGCAAAACTTATGATACTGTTCAGCCAAAAAGAAAGTGAAGTAGCCGTAGCTTTCTGTCCTTTACGTTTTCCTGAGAAAACCACAAACAAAGCAGAAGACTGACGAAAATCCTTAGAGTGCCTGCAGATAAAACTTTAAGGCACAAACCACGTCCAAATTGTGCAGAAGCCATTCCTTCTGAGAGGTAGGATTAGGACACAAGAAAGGAACAACAATCTCCTGATTAATGTTCCGATCAGAAACAACCTTAGGAAGAAATCCTAATTTAGTACGTAAAACTACCTTATCTGAATGAAATATAAGGTAAGGGGACTCATACTGCAATGTCGAGACACTCTGCGAGCAGAAGAAAAAGCAACAAGAAATAAAACTTTCCAAGATAACAACTTAATATCTAAGGAATGCATAGGCTCAAATGGAGCCCCTTGAAGAACTTTGAGAACCAAATTAAGACTCCATGGAGAAGTAACTGGATTGAACACAGGCCTGATCCTGACCAAGGCCTGACAAAAAGATTGCACATCTGGAACATCTGCCAGACGTTTGTGTAACAAAATAGATAAAGCAGAAATTTGACCCTTTAGGGAACTTGTCGATAATCTTTTCTCTATACCCTCTTAGAGAAAAAAGACAAAATTCTAGGAATCCTAACTCTACTCCAGGAGTAGCCCTTGGATTCACACCAATAGAGATATTTACACCATATCTTATGATAAATCTTTCTAGTTACAGGTTTACAAGCCTGAATCATGGTCTCTATGACCGATTCTGAAAAGCCCAGCTTGGATAAAATTAAGCGTTCAATCTCCAAGCAGTCAGCTTCAGAGAAACTAGATTTGGGTGATGAAGGGCCCTTGAATTAGAAGGTACTTCCTCAACGGAAGTCTCCAAGGTGGCAGAGATGACATGTCCACCAGATCTGCATACCAAATCCTGCGAGGCCAAGCCGGAGCAATGAGGATCACCAAGGCCCTCTCCTGCTTGATTTGAGCAATAACCCGAGGAAGAAGAGCAAACAGAGGAAATAGGTATGCTAGACTGAAGGTCCAAGGTACAGCCAGAATGTCTATCAGTACTGCTTGAGGGTCCCTGGACCTCGACCCGTACCTTGGAAGCTTGGCATTCTGCCGAGATGCCATGAGATCCAATTCCGGCTGACCCCATTTGAGAATCAGGCTGGAAAACACATTTCGGATAGAGTTCCCACTCCCCCGGATGAAAGGTCTGCCTGCTCAGGAAGTTCACCTCCCAGTTGTCCACCCCTGGGATGTGGATCACCGACAGACAGCAAGAGTGGGTTTCCGCCCACTGAATTATTTTGGTTACCTCGATCATCGCTAAGGAACTCATTGTTCCTCCCTGATGATTGATGTAAGCCACTGAAGTTATGTTGTCCAACTGGAACCTGATAAACTGGACCGAGGCTATCTAGGGCCAGGCCAGACGAGCATTGAAGATTGCTCTCAGTTCCAGAATATTTATAGGTAGAACATACTCTGACTGAGTCCAAACTCCCTGAGCCTTTAGAGAGCCCCAGACTGCTCCCCATCCTAGAAGGCTGGCGTCTGTTGTCACAATCACCCAAGATGGTCTGCGAAAGCAGGTACCCTAGGAGAGATGATCCCGAGACAACCACCATTGAAGAGAATCCCTTGTCTCCTGCTCCAGAAGTATTCGAGGAGACAAATCCGCATAATCTCCGTTCCATTGCCTGAGCATGTTTAACTGCAGAGGTCTGAGATGGAACCGAGCAAACGGGATGGTGTCCATTGCCGCTACCATCAGCCCAATTACCTCCATGCACTGAGCCACTGATGGCAGAGGAGTGGACTGAAGAGCTAGACAAGTATCTAAAATCTTTGATTTCCTGACTTCTGTCAGAAAAATCTTCATTGTTAGGGAATCTATTATGGTTCCTAAGAAGGTTACCCTTGTATTTTGGACTAAAGAACTCTTTTCCAAATTTACCTTCCATCCGTGAGATCGCAGGAAGGATAACAACATTTCCGTGTGGGACCTTGCTTGTTGTAAGGATGGCGCCTGGACTAGGATGTCGTCCAGATAGAGCGCCACTGCAATGCCCCGTAACCGAAGCACCACCAACAGCGATCCCAGAACCTTTGAGAAAATTCTGGGAGCTGTGGCAAGACCGAAGGGAAGAGCCACGAATTGGAAGTGTTTGTCTAGAAAGGCAAACCTTAGAAACTTGTGATGATCCCTGTGAATGGAAACATGCAACTACGCGTCCTTTAAATCCACAGTTGTCATAAATTGACCCTCTTGGACCAAACTGAGAATTGAATGAATAGTTTCCATCTTGAAGGACGGTACTCTGAGGAATTTGTTTAGACTCTTGAGATCTAAAATAGGCCTGAAGGTTCCCTATTCCCTAGAACAGATTGTAATAAAATCCCAGACCCTGTTCCTGATTCGGAACAGGAACTATCACTCCCAGGTCGGAGAGGTCTCCTACACAGTGTAAGAACGCCTCTCTTTTTTGTCTGGTCTACAGATAATCTTGAAAGCAGAAACCTGCCTCTGGGAGGAAAACATTTTAACTCTAGTTTGTATCCCTGGGACACTATTTCTACTGCCCAGGGGTCCTGAACATCTCGAACCCAAGCCTGAGCGAAGAAGGAAAGTCTGCCCCCTACAAGATCTGGTCCCTGATTGGGGGCAGGCCCTTCATGCTGTCTTTGATTCAATAGCAGGCTTTTTGGATTGTTTTCCCTTATTCCAAGACTGATTGGGTCTCCATGAAGGATTAGACTGTTCCTGCTTGGAGGTGGAAGAGGAAGAATTTCCCTTGAATGTTAAAAGGAACCAAAATTACTCTGTCGTACCTTTTGTTTGTTTCTCTTATCCTAAGGGAGAAGATGACCCTTAGCTCCCGTAATATCAGAGATTATTTCCGTCAAGCCAGGTCCAAACAAGGTGTTCCACTTCTAAGGAATCGCTAAAAGCTTAGACTTAGAGGATACATCCGCAGACCAAGGTTTTAGCCATAAGGCTCTGCGAGCTAGAACAGAGAAACCTCAAATCTTTGCTTCCAGTTTGATAACTTGAAGGGAAGCATCAGTAATAAAGGAATTAGCCGATTTAAGAGCTTTTATCCTATCCTGGATTTCATCCAAAGGAGTTTCTATCCTGATAGCATCAGACAACGCATCAAACCAATATGCTGCCGCACTAGTGACAGTAGCAATGCACACAGCTGACTGCCATTGTAAGCCCTGGTGTACATACATTTTTTTGAATAACCCCTCTAATTTTTTGTCCATAGGATCTTTGAAAGCACAACTATCCTCTATGGGTATAGTAGTTCTCTTAGCTAAGGTGGAAACAGCTACTTCCACCTTGAGGACTGTTTGCCAAGCCTCCTTAACCGAGTCTGCTATGGGTAACATCTTTTAAATATAGGAGATGGAGAAAAAGGTATACCCTGTCTCTCCCACTCCTTAGAAATGATCTCAGAAGCTTGTTCTGGTACCGGATAAATGTCTATCGAGGAAGGTACCTCAAAATATTTGTTCAGCTTACTGGATTTCTTAGGATTAACAACAACCGTGGTGTCGCTGTCGTCCAATGTAGCTAAAACCTTCTTAAGTAACAGACGGAAGTGTTCTAGCTTAAACCTGAAGGATACAACTTCAGTATCAGCAAGAGGAATTACACTGTCAGTATCTGAAATTTCACCTTCAGATGCTATTACGTTATCCTCCTCCTCAGGCTTCTGTGAGGGGTCATCTGAAATAGCAACAACTGCGTCAGAAACCTCACTTACTGAATGTCTGATTTTCCTCTTACGCTTTCCCTGCAACATTGGGAAAGCAGACAATGCATCTGAAACTGCAGAAGACATGAGAGAAGCAATATCTTTTAAAGTAACTCCAGCGGGTGCTAGAGAGGAAGCGCAGGGCACTGCATGTGAGGGCGGTAAAATTTGGGACGCTTGAGGAGAAAGCTGCAGCATATATTGAACATTGTCATACGATTCCTGAACAGCATGCTCTTTAGAAAATGTTGGCTCAGAAAAAAGTCTATCCCTGTAGCTTAAAGTTCTCTCAATACATGAGGAACAGAAAGGAATTGGTGGTTCCACATTGACATCAAAACATAAAGAGCATGTGACACTTTGTAAGGCCTCTTGGTCCATAGTAACTCACAATTAAACAATTTGACATAAAATAAATTTTATTAATGAAATGTAAAAATAGAAAAAAAACGTTACGCAGCGAGATGCGGAACCACCGCCAATATTTTAGAACCAGCCCCAGTGCCTGCGTCTAAGCTGTCCAATATGTCCCCTATGCTCCTAGGAGAATCTATTATGTTAAATATGAGGTCTGTCCCATTTAATAAAGTGCCCACCTTTTTTCTGAGTCTTATTCTAGCCCCCAGAAATAAAGCCAACACTTACCTCATATGCTGCCTGACAGCAAGGCACTTCCCAGGTTTGAGAGGTCCTATCCCTCACATGGACCTGTGAAAAAACAAGAAAGTCCTGAGTAACTATCTCTCAGGTTTTCAGGGTAAGGGCAGCATCAATATATGGGAGGCGCAGTGAGAATTATGTCCCACAAGTTCCCATTGCTCTAAAGCCACCACTGCTCTACTAAAGAGACTGATATGGACTACGGCTACACCCTAGGACAAAGCAGCACAATCTTGTACTACTTTAAAAACAATAAACTCTTGATTGAAGAATCTTTTCTAACACCTAATATACCACCTCCTTGCACTTAACGTAGGCAAAGAGAATGACTGGGTTGGGAGGGAAGGGAGGTGATATTTAACAGCTTTGCTGTGGTGCTCTTTGCCGCCTCCTGCAGGGAGGAATTTAGATCAAATTCCATGTTTAGACCATGGGGTGGAGGGTTCTAAATTTGAATATTAGTTCTGCTTCTCTTCTTAGTAATTTATTTTTCATGTTGCCTTCTCATATATCTTTTTTTTTATTTTTTGTATACCCCAATAATTAAAGCTATTTAGATCCTCCGAGTGTGTTTCTTTGAAGTGTCTATAAAGGACCGTATTTGTTTTTTCGGTTTCAATGTGCCAAAGGTGTTCTCTTATTCTATCTCAGAGGCTCCTACTTGTTTGGCCTATATAAAATCAAATTACTAGAATTTTTGATCATGTTTATTATGTTTGTGTCTGTGCATCTTAGAATGTCCTTTATCTTGTGGCTTTTTTGCCATCTGTAGAAAATACCTCATTTGTTTTATTACTGTATTTACACGATTTGCATGAATGGCATGGAAAGAAGCCTGTAACTTGTTCTCCGTTTAGGTCGATCATTTTTGATCTAATAATGGTGCTCTTGTTCTTGTATTCACTAGGTGCAAAATAGTTTTAAGTTTTTTGTTTTTGTTTTAAATCATATCTGGTCTATTTTTTACTTTGTCTCCTAGTAGAGAATCCTGCCTAATAAAGTGCCAGTGTTTACTTAGGATTTTTTCTTTTTTATTTCATAGTGCTGAGAACTGTACCCTGTAATGGAATTTCAATACAGTCAGTTATTTGTCCCTCTTTTGAATTATAGTTATTTCTCTTTTCTTTCTTTTTGTGTCCCTTAAGGAGGGTGTCTATCTATGTGTTTAACCGATTCTCTAGTTTGTAGGACCTTGCTCTTATAATAGTCTTTTTCATTAAATCTTTCAAGTAGAATATTGGATTGTTCCTCATAGGAGTCTAGATCTGTACAGTTTCTTATTCTTAAAAATGTACTTTTAGGGATATTGGATTTCCAACGGTCTAGATGACAGCTCTCATAGTGTACGTAATTGTTGGAATCAATTTTTTTAAAATATGTTCTAGTTTTGATTTTACTATCCACTATTTCTACCTCAATATCTAAAAAGTTAATCAGATATTTACTAGACTCATCAGTGAAGCCTAGACCTAGGTTATTGGAATTCAGATCATCTAGAAAGAATTTGAGTAGTTCTTTGTCTCCCTTTCATATCATAAATATATTATCGATAAAACGTTTGTAGAGCACAAGGTTCGCTCCCCATGGGTTTTTCTCCAAAAAATTCTCCTCAAAGAAGCCCATGAATAAGTTTGCGTAACTGGGAGCAAACCTTGTGCCCATTGTTGTTCCCTTGATTTGGCGGTAAATTTCATTATCAAAGAGGAAACTATTATTGTTCAGAATGAATTTGATACTATCTAGTAGCCTCTTGGATTCTTCTAAGTAGAATTCGGTATCCATAATTATAATGCCACCACCCTTATCGGCTGGTTTTATAGTGATTTTTTTGTTATGCTGGAGTTCTTTTAGGACTTTTCACTCTTTAAGTTGAGATTTTGGTAAAAGTATTTCATTTTTCAAGTTTTTCTAAATTTTCTTATTCCTTTTTCTCAAATAGTTTGATTTGTTCACTTTTTTCCTGTGCAGGGTAAGAAGTGTATTTGGCTCTTAGCCCTGTGTGTGTGTGTATGGGAATTCAACTCTGTTTTAATTATTGGATTTTTTAAAAAATATCTTTTTAATGTCAATTTGCGTACAAATTGGTTTATGTTCAACAAGGTTTCAAATTTGTTTAGTTTACAGGAGGGTGCCTTTGGCTAAGACATTCACCTCTTCTTTATTTAATGGATGTTTGCTTATGTTGAAAATACCATTAGGTTTATTTTTAGGTTCTAGCTCAGATTCAGGTATTATGTTATGCTTTTTACTGGAATTTCAACCTCTCCTTCCTCTCTTCCTCTTTTTCTTCTTGGAGTGCCCCAAATTGTACTCTGACTTCCTGTTTGAATTCTTGAGGGGCCTTCCTGTAGTGGGGATTGGTCTAAAAATGAACCTTAGAATTCTCAGATTGTGGTCTATTATCTAGAGGTTCAAATCTATTTGAGAGAAGGATTGTCCAGTTCTTATTTTCTGTTTTATTATTGGGCCTCTCTTTCCAGTTTTGATAACTTCTTTCAAGTCTTTGTGATTAGCTTGAATCATTTGAATTATATGAGTGCTGAAATTGGTTGGCCAGTGGAATGAATGGTCTTGGATTTCTAGATTCTGGCCAGTTTTTATAATCATATCCTCTATTATGTGTTGTGTAGTTTTTATTCTCATATTTGTTCTCATATTTATTGTAATTTCTGTTCTGGGGGTAGTCCCCATAGTTGACTTTGGTCATTTCATTTATGTCTTGTGAATGAGTCTTGTTGTTGATGACATCTCACTATAAGAAGGAGTCTTGTCCATGACATCTCACTACAAGAAGGAGTCTTGTCCATGACATCTCACTACAAGAAGGAGTCTTGTCCATGACATCTCACTACAAGAAGGAGTCTTGTCCATGACATCTCACTACAAGATGGAGTCTTTTCCATGACATCTCACTACAAGAAGGAGTCTTGTCCATGACATCTCACTACAAGAAGGAGTCTTGTCAGTAGCATCTCACTAAAAGAAGAAGTCCATGACATCTTACTATCCATGACATCATACTACAAGAAAAAGTCTTGCTGTCCATGACATCTCACTACAAGAAGGACAAGAAGGAGTCTTGTTGTCCATTACATCTCACTACAAGAAGGAGTCTTACTGTCCATGACATCTCACTACAAGAAGAAGTCTTGCTGTCCATGACATCTCACTACAAGAAGGAGTCTTGCTGTCCATGACATCTCACTACAAGAAGGAGTCTTGCTGTCCATGACATCTCACTACAAGAAGGAGTCTTGTCCATGACATCTCATTACAAAAAGGAGATTTGCTGCCCATGAGATTTCACTACAAGGAGGAGTCCAGTTGTCCATGACATCTCACTATATGAATGAGTCTTGTCGTCCATGACATGTTGCTACAAGATAAAGTCTTGTCTATGACATTTCGCTACAAGAAGAAGTCTGGTTGTCCATGACATCTCACTACAAGAAGGAACCTTGTTGTCCATGATATCTCACTATATGAATGAGTCTTGTCCATGACATCTCACTACATGATGAAGTCTTGTTATCTATGACATTTCACTACAAGAAGAAGTCTGGTTGTACATGACATCTCACTACAAGAAGAACCTTGTTGTCCATGACATCTAACTATATGAATGAGTCTTGCTATCCATGACATCTCACTACAAAATGAAGTCTTGTTGTCTATGACATTTCGCTACAAGAAGAAGTCTGGTTGTCCATGACATCTCACTACAAGAAGAAGCTGTGTTGTCCATGACATCTCACTACAAGATGTTGCTGATAAAGCTTTTCGATGACAAGTCTGAATACTTATTAATTTTGATCTATATTGAACAAAACATCTTGGCTGTTCGCATAAATATTCTAGGTATGTTTGAGGTTGCATTAAAATAAACAATTTTTTTTTGTTGAATGAAAATTTAACAATGTAGTCATGATTTTTATTGTGAAAATTGTACATACAGATCATGAAAAACATAATGTATGTAAGAACTTACCTGATAAATTAATTTCTTTCATATTGGCAAGAGTCCATGAGCTAGTGACATATGGGATATACAATCCTACCAGGAGGGGCAACGTTTCCCAAACCTCAAAATGCCAATTGTTAGGGGTAATATGAACCTGACGGCAGCCATCTTGTTCCTCGCAGCCATCTTGTGATGATTAGCATCCATTTTGTAATGATTAGACTTTTATTATACTGGGTTATTATGTAGTGAGAACTATGTGCATGTTATGATAGTTTCCTTAGCTGTTCGGCCTTGTCAATGTACTCTGGCTGTACGCCAAGAAGAAGATAATGTCAATAAGATGGTTCAGAAACCTTGCTGTCCCCGCAGATGTTAGCCTATTATGACTATGTAATTCTTGTTATGAGAAACTCATTTTCCAGCTTCACATTGTACTTTGCTCTGTATAACTGTGTAAGATGACGAGGTCCTAACGTGTCATCCCCTTACCCCTATATGCTGTTATAAGAAATGCTTGCACTGTTCAATAAACAGAATTGGCTTTAGATCATATTGCTGCGTGGTCTGAGTCATTCTAAGGGGCCCTTATCAGATAAGCTACATATGCCTCAGGTGGTACACTGGCCCCATGGCTTCGGCCTGACCTGACACTTACCCCCCTGGGGAAACACCTAACAATTTTGGCGTCAGTTTGTGGGATTCGCCGTGGGTAAGTATGAGTGCTTTTACCATGTTTCCTTCTGTGAATCTGAACCTAAATTTAGTCTGGTAATAGGTGTTGATAATATATGATAAAGGGTTAAAGGGGTTCCTGTGGTTGAAGCACAGGTTTGCAGAGGTTATAGTCCTGCCGGCAGTTGTGATACCCCTCCAGACAGGTGTAGAGTCCTGTGCTGGGATACGACAGGTATTGTGAGTCCTGTCTGTGATAAGCGTGCAAGAAATATATGAATGCCAGTTGACGGGTATTTTAAGATAAGCTCCCCCGGGCAAGGTGGCAGTGAGTGAGTCTCACGTGTGTTAAAGTTTCCCATATTCATTCCCATGATAGAGTTTTGTTACCCACCTGAAGCTCATGTTGATGTCTTAATATCTTATGCTTGCTTTTGCTGCTATATAAAATGATGCTGTGCGTAGAAAATATTAAGTGGCTGTGCATGTTATTATTGTGGCTATTATTGTATTGAGAAATGGGAACTGCTTATAGATAAGAATGCACAGAGAAAATTACATGTGTAAGGTCGAAAAAAAAAAAAAGAGAGAAAGACAGAAATATTTTTTTAAAACACTGTCAGTGAGTACTGCTGTGTGGTAAATAGAGAAATCTCTGTGTTGAAAAAATGTAGCAGGCAAAGAAGGGGGGCCACCACTGAGCGCGCACATAGATCAGAAGAAAAAAAAAAAAGAGAAAAGAAACTGTTACAGCAGCTCCGTTTGTAAGACTTTTTGTTTGCTTGCAGTAATGAAAAGGAAATTTAGGAAATTTTGTATATTGAGATGCATAATGTGTGATGGTCTGTCGGTTCTCACTGTGGTATGAGTGTAACAGATTTGCTTTGGACCAAAAACAGAATGTATTATTTGAAAATGATTGTCCCAAGCCGTGCAAAAGTGGCCATTTTGCGGGGTTTCGGAATAAAATACATTTTGAACTTGGTGACAAGGTAATCTTATATGTATGTGGTACGCTATGAAATAGATGTTTTTCTGAGAAAGGAAAAAGGGGAGTGAATCTCTGGTATGCGAGATGAAATGAGCTTGTCTGTATCGCTGTAAAAATGTTTCTTTCTGTTTCCCTGCTGGGAAATCAGACGTTTTTAGAAGATATCTTGTAATGTTATTTTATATACCTGTATTTTAAAGTCACCAGCATGTTTTAATTATATGGTATTCATATGCAGTTTTAGTTTTAAGTGATAATTGTTTTTCGGCATGTAAATATATGATATTGTTTTTGCAAGTGAAGTAACGGCTTTGAAAGTGGCTTTGAAAGTGCGATGGTGTGTGATTTTTTGTCACGCTCTGGTAAATATGAAACTGTTTCTGGTATGATTAATGGGTTAACGTATGTTGTATTTGTAAGGTCTGTGCACAGAGTTGGTGAAATATAGTTATAAGCTGTAATTGAAAGTTTATCTAAAACTGCGTCCGTTTTTGTTGCAAGTAAATTAATCTGCAGGTCATGCTACAGTACAGAGGTGAAATTTGTGTGGTAAATCATACAAGCAGCCTAAATTATGGTTGGGATATCCATATGTAATTTACGTGATGAATGGTTAGTCCTTAAAGGGACAGTCCACTGTAACAAGGTGTTGCTATTAATGTATTGTCCATGACTTGTTATACAAGCTGCATAGTATAAAATATAGGAGAAATTGCATTTGCAAGTTTATTTGTATATATATGAAGTAGCTGGTTTTATACTTTCAAAACACAGTTGATTGCAATGGGTTGAATTTTAGATAATAAGAATATCTCATTATCTTATATTTGTCTGTAAAATCAGAGCTCAGTGCATAGACGGAGCAATAGAAAATTGTCATTTTATTATTTAAAGGACCAGTGCAATAACACTGTATTAGTAGTTTGCTAAATATATTTTAAGAGACCTTTCTTTGTATATATTTATTTTAAATCTGCTGTTTAGATAGCAGATATTTCTTTTTGCAGCATAATTTAATTCTCTCTGTGATGCAAACTGAAGTGATAAGTTGTCTACAATTTTAGTGTAGCGATCTGTGAGACTAGAAAAAAAAGACGAGAAAAAAAAACAAAAAAAACAGAGGAGTGAAAATATTTAAAGGGATACAGGCAAACTGATATAACATCTGAGAATTTAAGGGAATATTTACATAAAAGACAATGAGGTTTACTGTGAGCCTAACACTAGTATATTTCACTGTGTTAGCAGTTTCAATTAAAGATTATTTTTGAGTTTGGGTAAAATGTCCCTTTAACTAGCCTGCATCCCGCTGTGAGTGTGTTCTTATGCTGCTTATGCTTGCTTAGGCTATTTAATGGACGTCAGCATACATTTTTATTATAAGTAAGGCAACTGGATCATTGGGAATCATTTGAAGGGGAAATTGTATTAGTATTCTTTTGTAGAAAGCTTATTTTTTGTGTTATATGCGGTTGATTATATTTGGCTGGAGAGCTGCAGAATGGTGAATATCAAATTATACACAATGTTAAATCCAATAATTTTGTTGTGGTTAAACTAATTAGCATTTATCAAGTTTTAGTGTGAATTTTATATGTTTAAGCAGTAAACAGTGTTTCTCCTTTAAGTAAAAATGAAACTTTGAGCTTGCCTTACTATCCTTGAGAAAGAGTAATAACACTGTGCATGTTTTGCTTTTCTTTAAAAAAAAAAAAAAAGTTCTCTCTTGTGTTTGGCTTCGTCGCAGAGAGAAAGATTTGCACTTTACATTTAAAGAGGCAGTACTGGTGTTCTATGTTCTAAAAAATTATAAATATAAATTGCTCACTACAAAGAAACCAGTATTTATATTATATTCTGTCAACAAACTGTATCTCACAGATATTTCAGAACTCTTTGTTATTTAAAATAACCCCCACTGTGTTCAATAAATAAATGAGATATTATTTAATGAAGTGATTTCAGTGACACTTTAAAATATATATAGTTATTCGGTTATTAACTAGTCTACCACTATTATTGCAATGACTTTGATTGCTGCTTACCAGCTAAGCAGTGGTCTATAATGTGTCTACAATAAACATCCTTATATTAAGGCAATAGGTGACTGCAAACAAATGATGCACAATTTCTCTGATTCCACTGCATTTATATAACTTGCTACTTTATCTGAGTATAGTTTTAGTTTTATTTATATGGCTTACGTGTATTTTGTCTCTTGGTGTTGCAAAGAGATTTAAACAGCCTGTGATAAGAGGCAGCCCTCAAAGGCTTAAAAATTAGCATTTGAGCCTACCTATGTTTGGTTTAATCTAGGACGGTTGGTTAAAATTAAAAGTCCTATCTGAATAATGAAATTTTCATTTATCCTACAATGTCCCTTTAACAGTGGCTACCGTGGTTATCTGATCGTTCCCAGATAAGCGCAATTTTATTTGTATAATCTGCAACTGAAGTTTCTTGTGCATCTGCCGTGATTGTACAGAGTGGATGTTTTTAATTGTTTGTAGTGTTTTGCGAATGTTGCATTTCAATAAATGTCAGAATATGTGTTGCATTTTAGGTTAATTGTGGTTGTTTGAAATTTGTGTCGGCAGCTAATGTTTTGTTTTGTGAAAGACAAGAACAATTTTTTTTGTTTTTCTCTTTTGTGACTACGTGTGGAAGCGTGCTGTAGGGACAGCATCTTGAATTGTGAAGTGTATTTGATTTTGCTTGTGAATTGTCTCTGCATGAGTGGAGTGCATGATTTGTCATTTAGTTTCTTGTTATGTTGTGTTTGCGTGTCATATGAGATGTTTCACGCAAACAAGGGGGAAGTATTGATGAATATCTTTATGTAATGGGGGTGATTGTTTTTAGGAAGTGAACCTAAAATGTTTTGAATCTCCTCTTACAATGTTATTGCCTAACCACCAGCTGTGCCATAAATTTCCTTGTCTTACCCCTATGCAGGATGCACTACGTCCCTAGGATTGTCTAGAACTTTCCTTCATTGGGAATCTGGCCACGGACAGCATCTACCTTGATGGCCACCCCGATCGTAGCCTGTACACCCACACCCCACTCCTTTTTTTTTCCCTCCCTGGTGGATTAGATCTTTTTATTGTCTTTCTGTGTTTTATTTTGCTCTCATATTTCAGATGCCTAAAATGTTTTATTTTTCTATTTGGTTCTTAACACCTTATTTGTATTTGCAGGATGAGAGTATGCAGCTGTCTTCAGAGATTGAAAGACACTAACTGAATTATTTTTGAGTTTCCATATTTAGGTAAAATCTGTACAGGCAAAATTCCATAAGTGCACTCTTCAAAAGATCAAAGATTGAAAGCAAGTAAACCTTTAAAGAAAGAAAAGATGAAGATGAAAAACCTTTTGTCAAGCTTGTTTTAACCACCATACTGCAGTAAAAGTTGCTGAACTATCTTTGGATCCATTCTTTGCTTTGCATGCTTTTACCAGCCCCAGAACTGGACTCTGGGTAATCCATGACTGTTTCCTCTGATGTATGTCTTCAGGACATAAAGACTATCCTTTTCTGAACTGTGCCTTGCCGCTCGATATGGAGGACCTGTTATGCTTTTACAGGGTCAACCAAGTCAATTAGGGGAGTATTGTTTTAACTCCATTCCTTATATTGCTTGTTTTGTATTCTCTGGTATTTGTTTTATTTTTATTGATCATATTTGGTATAAGAAATCATATGCTTCTTTGGTATTCTTTGGTATTAGTGCACATTGTAGTTTATGTGCTTAACATAGTAACTCTTTAGATAAATGTAACTGTGAACTTCGCAAGTATTGTACCCTATTGAATGGCCCACTGAGTATAAAAATATGTTTAAGGAAAATGCTGCAATATATCATAATATCTTAGACCCTTCACCCTTTAGAACATAAGGAGGACACGTCTAAGCTAGGAGTTTATATTAAATATACGGAGAAATATTTGTTTAGGGAATAGCATAATTATAGTTTATGAAAGCAAATGTATTTTTCCCTTTTATTAATTAGTATGGTATCTGCAAAGTGAATTTGGTCATTCCTGATGTTTATCAAAGAGAGTAATTCTTACCATAAAGTTGTGTTTACCTTTAAAAGAGTCTGTAGTTTTAAATGATGTTCTGTTTGTATTCTTTCCTCATACAGGAGTGTGAGAGAATGGAGGTTGCATAAAATAATTAATAAACTAGTAGTGTTTATATCAGATGAGATTGTTGAATATTAGGATCATGGTTGGAGAATTATAAACATTATAGATAGCAGCCATACAGAATAAAGCAACACGAGGTTCTTTTATTTTTAGAAGTTCAAAGTGACACTGTAAAGAAATTCATTTATTTTCGTTGCCTGTTTTCTTTTTTTCCATTTTTGCTACAGGGTAGGCCTTAGCATAAGTTTTGGCATAACCCTTCAGGCCTTTGATGAAGTCTGGCAGGTTTTCACTTGCTTAGTGTTCATGAGGTATCATTTAAAAGAATATAGAGAAGTTGTAAATTGTTCTCTGAGAAATATCAATGTATTTAGTTTGTATTATATATCAACAATGTTTTGTTTGATTTTAAATGACATAGGATGAAAGTGGCGTTTTATTTGGACATAATTGTGATTGTATTGCGGTGTGTACTCATCCTGTACTGTTTCTGTTTGCTTCCTAGACTCCCTGTGACTCGAGTGTTTGCTTGCCATGGGTATCCACTGGTTGCCTTGTCTACCCCATGAACAAACCATCAGATTTCCAGTATCTCCCTGCGGAAGAACCGTGGATAAGCACCCCTACTGCAAATGAACTGTTGGAGAACTGTATTATAGCAAAGTGTCAAGGTGCAGTGCTCTCAAATGGACAAAGACTGTTCTTAAAGTGATCAGAGGCCACCTAGAGACAGTTGTGCTGTTGCTATGTCATGCTTTACTGTGGAAAAGGAACTGTTGGACATATTGGGGGGGTGCTAGCAATGCAGGTGGAGAGATAGAAGATGCAGCGTTGTTTGGGGGTAGATGGGGGGCTGGTTGGGTCTCTGTGCAGGTAGACCGGTAGTTTTGGGAAGGCTGGAAGATAGATGGAAGGTATTGGAGGGACTGTACCAATATGCAGTGACAATTAGCCTATAAAAGTATATCACGACATAGGAATATTTTTCTCTTTAGTATTCTCACAGAGTTCTGTTACCATAATATAAGGCTTTACTAATTTTCTATGCCTGTCTATTTTAATGTTATTCTGTTAGAATAAAAGGATGGTATGTTAGGGGTAATATGAACCTGACGGCAGCCATCTTGTTCCTCGCAGCCATCTTGTGATGATTAGCATCCATTTTGTAATGATTAGACTTTTATTATACTGGGTTATTATGTAGTGAGAACTATGTGCATGTTATGATAGTTTCCTTAGCTGTTCGGCCTTGTCAATGTACTCTGGCTGTACGCCAAGAAGAAGATAATGTCAATAAGATGGTTCAGAAACCTTGCTGTCCCCGCAGATGTTAGACTATTATGACTATGTAATTCTTGTTATGAGAAACTCATTTTCCAGCTTCACATTGTACTTTGCTCTGTATAACTGTGTAAGATGACGCGGTCCTAACGTGTCATCCCCTTAACCCTGTATGCTGTTATAAGAAATGCTTGCACTGTTCAATAAACAGAATTGGCTTTAGATCATATTGCTGCGTGGTCTGAGTCATTCTAAGGGGCCCTTATCAGATAATCTACATATACCTCAGGTGGTACACTGGCCCCGTGGCTTCGGCCTGACCTGACACTTACCCCCCTGGGGAAACACCTAACACCTATAAATACACCCCTCACCACACCCACAATTAAGTTTAACGAATAGCCAAGCAGTGGGGTGATAAAGAAAGGAGTAGAAAGCATCAACAAAGGAAATTTGGAAATAATTGTGCTTTATACAAAAAATCATAACCCTCCCTCTCTAGTGACTCTTCCACTCAAGAGTCACTAGAGAGGGAGGGAATAAAAATAAAAACAGCCATATTTCGCTGAAAAAATTAATCCACAACCCAAAAAAATGAGTTTATTTTCATGTTTGAAAGAAAAAAACTTAAATCAAAAAGCAGAAGAATCAAACTGAAACAGCTGCCTGAAGAACTTTTCTACCAAAAACTGCTTCTGAAGAAGCAAATACATCAAAACGGTAGAATTTAGTAAATGTATGCAAAGAGGACCAAGTCGCCGTTTTGCAAATCTGATCAACTGAAGCTTCATTCTTAAAAGCCCACGAAGTGGAGACTGATCTAGTAGAATGAGTAATTCTCTGAGGCGGGGCCTGACTCGACTCCAAATAAGCTTGATGAATCAAAAGTTTCAACCAAGAAGCCAAGGAAATAGCAGAAGCCTTCTGACCTTTCCTAGGACCAGAAAATAAAACAAATAGACTGGAAGTCTTCCTGAAATCTTTAGTAGCTTCCACGTAATATTTCAAAGCTCTTACCACATCCAAAGAATGTAAGGATCTCTCCAAAGAATTCTTAGGATTAGGACACAAGGAAGGGACAACAATTTCCCTACTAATGTTGTTAGAATTCACAACCTTAGGTAAAAATTGAAAAGACGTCCGCAAAACTGCCTTATCCTGATGAAAAATCAGAAAAGGAGACTCACAAGAAAGAGCAGATAGCTCAGAAACTCTTCTAGCAGAAGAAATAGCCAAAAGGAACAACACTTTCCAAGAAAGTAGTTTAATGTCCAAAGAATGCATAGGCTCAAATGGAGGAGCCTGCAAAGCCTTCAGAACCAAATTAAGACTCCAAGGAGGAGAAATTGATTTAATGACAGGCTTAATACGAACTAAAGCCTGTACAAAACAGTGAATATCAGGAAGTATAGCAATCTTTCTGTGAAATAAAACAGAAAGAGAGGAGATTTGTCCTTTCAAGGAACTTGCAGACAAACCCTTATCCAAACCATCCTGAAGAAACTGTAAAATTCTAGGAATTCTAAAAGAATGCCAGGAGAATTTATGAGAAGAACACCATGAAATGTAAGTCTTCCAAACTCTATAATAAATCTTTCTAGAGACAGATTTACGAGCTTGTAACATAGTATTAATCACAGAGTCAGAGAAATCTCTATGACTTAGAACTAAGCGTTCAATTTCCATACCTTCAAATTTAATGATTTGAGATCCTGATGGAAAAACATAATTTATGTAAGAACTTACCTGATAAATTCATTTCTTTCATATTAGCAAGAGTCCATGAGCTAGTGACGTATGGGATATACATTCCTACCAGGAGGGGCAAAGTTTCCCAAACCTCAAAATGCCTATAAATACACCCCTCACCACACCCATAATTCAGTTTAACGAATAGCCAAGAAGTGGGGTGATAAAAAAAAAGTGCGAAAGCATATAAAATAAGGAATTGGAATAATTGTGCTTTATACAAAATCATAACCACCACAAAAAAAGGGCGGGCCTCATGGACTCTTGCTAATATGAAAGAAATGAATTTATCAGGTAAGTTCTTACATAAATTATGTTTTCTTTCATGTAATTAGCAAGAGTCCATGAGCTAGTGACGTATGGGATAATGATTACCCAAGATGTGGATCTTTCCACACAAGAGTCACTAGAGAGGGAGGGATAAAATAAAGACAGCCAATTCCTGCTGAAAATAATCCACACCCAAAATAAAGTTTAATGAAAAACATAAGCAGAAGATTCAAACTGAAACCACTGCCTGAAGTACTTTTCTACCAAAAACTGCTTCAGAAGAAGAAAATACATCAAAATGGTAGAATTTAGTAAAAGTATGCAAAGAGGACCAAGTTGCTGCTTTGCAAATCTGATCAACCGAAGCTTCATTCCTAAACGCCCAGGAAGTAGAAACTGACCTAGTAGAATGAGCTGTAATCCTCTGAAGCGGAGTTTTACCCGACTCAACATAGGCAAGATGAATTAAAGATTTCAACCAAGATGCCAAAGAAATGGCAGAAGCTTTCTGGCCTTTTCTAGCACCGGAAAAAATAACAAATAGACTAGAAGTCTTTCGGAAAGACTTAGTAGCTTCAACATAATATTTCAAAGCTCTAACAACATCCAAAGAATGCAACGATTTCTCCTTAGAATTCTTAGGATTAGGACATAATGAAGGAACCACAATTTCTCTACTAATGTTGTTGGAATTCACAACTTTAGGTAAAAATTCAAAAGAAGTTCGCAACACCGCCTTATCCTGATGAAAAATCAGAAAAGGAGACTCACAAGAAAGAGCAGATAATTCAGAAACTCTTCTGGCAGAAGAGATGGCCAAAAGGAACAAAACTTTCCAAGAAAGTAATTTAATGTCCAATGAATGCATAGGTTCAAACGGAGGAGCTTGAAGAGCTCCCAGAACCAAATTCAAACTCCAAGGAGGAGAAATTGACTTAATGACAGGTTTTATACGAACCAAAGCTTGTACAAAACAATGAATATCAGGAAGAATAGCAATCTTTCTGTGAAAAAGAACAGAAAGAGCAGAGATTTGACCTTTCAAGGAACTTGCGGACAAACCCTTATCTAAACCATCCTGAAGAAACTGTAAAATTCTCGGTATTCTAAAAGAATGCCAAGAAAAATGATGAGAAAGACACCAAGAAATATAAGTCTTCCAGACTCTATAATATATCTCTCTAGATACAGATTTACGAGCCTGTAACATAGTATTAATCACAGAGTCAGAGAAACCTCTTTGACTAAGAATCAAGCGTTCATACCTTTAAATTTAAGGATTTCAGATCCTGATGGAAAAAAGGACCTTGTGACAGAAGGTCTGGTCTTAACGGAAGAGTCCACGGTTGGCAAGAGGCCATCCGGACAAGATCCGCATACCAAAACCTGTGAGGCCATGCCAGAGCTACCAGCAGAACAAACGAGCATTCCTTCAGAATCTTGGAGATTACTCTTGGAAGAAGAACTAGAGGCGGAAAGATATAAGCAGGATGATACTTCCAAGGAAGTGATAATGCATCCACTGCCTCCGCCTGAGGATCCCGGGATCTGGACAGATACCTGGGAAGTTTCTTGTTTAGATGAGACGCCATCAGATCTATTTCTGGAAGTTCCCACATTTGAACAATCTGAAGAAATACCTCTGGGTGAAGAGACCATTCGCCCGGATGCAACGTTTGGCGACTGAGATAATCCGCTTCCCAATTGTCTATACCTGGGATATGAACCGCAGAGATTAGACAGGAGCTGGATTCCGCCCAAACCAAAATTCAAGATACTTCTTTCATAGCCAGAGGACTGTGAGTCCCTCCTTGATGATTGATGTATGCCACAGTTGTGACATTGTCTGTCTGAAAACAAATGAACGATTCTCTCTTCAGAAGAGGCCAAAACTGAAGAGCTCTGAAAATTGCACGGAGTTCCAAAATATTGATCGGTAATCTCACCTCCTGAGATTCCCAAACTCCTTGTGCCGTCAGAGATCCCCACACAGCTCCCCAACCTGTGAGACTTGCATCTGTTGAAATTACAGTCCAGGTCGGAAGCACAAAAGAAGCCCCCTGAATTAAACGATGGTGATCTGTCCACCACGTTAGAGAGTGTCGAACAATCGGTTTTAAAGATATTAATTGAGATATCTTTGTGTAATCCTTGCACCATTGATTCAGCATACAGAGCTGAAGAGGTCGCATGTGAAAACGAGCAAAGGGGATCGCGTCCGATGCAGCAGTCATAAGACCTAGAATTTCCATGCATAAGGCTACCGAAGGGAATGATTGTGACTGAAGGTTTCGACAAGCTGAAATCAATTTTAGACGTCTCTTGTCTGTTAAAGACAGAGTCATGGACACTGAATCTATCTGGAAACCCAGAAAAGTTACCCTTGTCTGAGGAATAAATGAACTTTTTGGTAAATTGATCCTCCAACCATGATCTTGAAGAAACAACACAAGTCGATTCGTATGAGATTCTGCTAAATGTAAAGACTGAGCAAGTACCAAGATATCGTCCAAATAAGGAAATACCACAATACCCTGTTCTCTGATTACAGACAGAAGGGCACCGAGAACCTTTGTAAAAATTCTTGGAGCTGTAGCTAGGCCAAACGGCAGAGCCACAAACTGGTAATGCTTGTCCAGAAAAGAGAATCTCAGGAACTGATAATGATCTGGATGAATCGGAATATGCAGATATGCATCCTGTAAATCTATTGTGGACATATAATGCCCTTGCTGAAAAAAAGGCAAGATAGTCCTTACAGTTACCATCTTGAACGTTGGTATCCTTACATAACGATTCAATATTTTTAGATCCAGAACTGGTCTGAAGGAATTCTCCTTCTTTGGTACAATGAAGAGATTTGAATAAAACCCCATCCCCTGTTCCGGAACTGGAACTGGCATAATTACTCCAGCCAACTCTAGATCTGAAACACAATTCAGAAATGCTTGAGCTTTCACTGGATTTACTGGGACACGGGAAAGAAAAAATCTCTTTGCAGGAGGTCTCATCTTGAAACCAATTCTGTACCCTTCTGAAACAATGTTCTGAATCCAAAGATTGTGAACAGAATTGATCCAAATTTCTTTGAAAAAACGTAACCTGCCCCCTACCAGCTGAGCTGGAATGAGGGCCGCACCTTCATGTGGACTTAGAAGCAGGCTTTGCCTTTCTAGCAGGCTTGGATTTATTCCAGACCGGAGATGGTTTCCAAACTGAAACTGCTCCTGAGGATGAAGGATTAGGCTTTTGTTCTTTGTTGAAACGAAAGGAACGAAAACGATTATTAGCCCTGTTTTTACCCTTAGACTTTTTATCCTGTGGTAAAAAAGTTCCTTTCCCACCAGTAACAGTTGAGATAATAGAATCCAACTGAGAACCAAATAATTTGTTACCCTGGAAAGAAATAGAAAGTAGAGTTGATTTAGAAGCCATATCAGCATTCCAAGTCTTAAGCCATAAAGCTCTTCTAGCTAAAATAGCTAGAGACATAAACCTGACATCAACTCTGATAATATCAAAAATGGCATCACAGATAAAATTATTAGCATGCTGAAGAAGAATAATAATATCATGAGAATCATGATCTGTTACTTGTTGCGCTAAAGTTTCCAACCAAAAAGTTGAAGCTGCAGCAACATCAGCCAATGATATAGCAGGTCTAAGAAGATTACCTGAACACAGATAAGCTTTTCTTAGAAAGGATTCAATTTTCCTATCTAAAGGATCCTTAAACGAAGTACCATCTGACGTAGGAATACTAGTACGTTTAGCAAGGGTAGAAATAGCCCCATCAACTTTAGGGATTTTGTCCCAAAATTCTAATCTGTCAGACGGCACAGGATATAATTGCTTAAAACGTTTAGAAGGAGTAAATGAATTACCCAATTTATCCCATTCTTTGGAAATTACTGCAGAAATAGCATTAGGAACAGGAAAAACTTCTGGAATAACCACAGGAGATTTAAATACCTTATCTAAACGTTTAGAATTAGTATCAAGAGGACCAGAATCCTCTATTTCTAAAGCAATTAGTACTTCTTTAAGTAAAGAACGAATAAATTCCATTTTAAATAAATATGAAGATTTATCAGCATCAATCTCTGAGACAGAATCCTCTGAACCAGAAGAGTCATCAGAATCAGAATGATGATGTTCATTTAAAAATTCATCTGTAGGGAGAGAAGTTTTAAAAGATTTTTTACGTTTACTAGAAGGAGAAATAACAGACATAGCCTTCTTTATGGATTCAGAAACAAAATCTCTTATGTTATCAGGAACATTCTGCACCTTAGATGTTGAAGGAACTGCAACAGGCAATGGTACTTTACTAAAGGAAATATTATCTGCATTAACAAGTTTGTCATGACAATTAATACAAACAACAGCCGGAGGAATAGCTACCAAAAGTTTACAGCAGATACACTTAGCTTTGGTAGATCCAGCACTAGACAGCGATTTTCCTGTAGTATCTTCTGACTCAGATGCAACGTGAGACATCTTGCAATATGTAAGAGAAAAAACAACATATAAAGCAAAATTGATCAAATTCCTTAAATGACAGTTTCAGGAATGGGAAAAAATGCCAAAGAACAAGCTTCTAGTAACCAGAAGCAATGAAAAAATGACACTGAAATAATGTGGAGACAAAAGCGACGCCCATATTTTTTAGCGCCAAATCAGACGCCCACATTATTTGGCGCCTAAATGCTTTTGGCGCTAAAAATGACGCCACATCCGGAACGCCGACATTTTTGGCGCAAAATAACGTCAAAAAATGACGCAACTTCCGGCGACACGTATGACGCCGGAAACGGAAAAGAATTTTTTGCGCCAAAAAAGTCAGCGCCAAGAATGACGCAATAAAATGAAGCATTTTCAGCCCCCGCGAGCCTAACAGCCCACAGGGAAAAAAAGAGTCAAATTGAAGGTAAGAAAAAAATGATTAATTCAAGTGCATTATCCCAAATATGAAACTGACTGTCTGAAAAATAAGGAATGTTGAACATTCTGAGTCAAGGCAAATAAATGTTTGAATACATATATTTAGAACTCTATAAACAAAGTGCCCAACCATAGCTTAGAGTGTCACAGAAAATAAGATTTACTTACCCCAGGACACTCATCTACATGTCTGTAGAAAGCCAAACCAGTACTGAAACGAGAATCAGCAGAGGTAATGGTATATATAAGAGTATATCGTCGATCTGAAAAGGGAGGTAAGAGATGAATCTCTACGACCGATAACAGAGAACCTATGAAATAGACCCCGTAGAAGGAGATCACTGCATTCAAATAGGCAATACTCTCCTCACATCCCTCTGACATTCACTGCACGCTGAGAGGAAAACCGGGCTCCAACTTGCTGCGGAGCGCATATCAACGTAGAATCTAGCACAAACTTACTTCACCACCTCCATCGGAGGCAAAGTTTGTAAAACTGAATTGTGGGTGTGGTGAGGGGTGTATTTATAGGCATTTTGAGGTTTGGGAAACTTTGCCCCTCCTGGTAGGAATGTATATCCCATACGTCACTAGCTCATGGACTCTTGCTAATTACATGAAAGAAAATGGACCTTGAGATAGTAGGTCCGGCCGTAACGGAAGTGGCCAAGGCGGGCAACTGGACATCCGAACCAGATCCGCATACCAAAACCTGTGTGGCCATGCTGGAGCCACCAGCAACACAAAAGACTGTTCCATGATGATTTTGGAGATCACTTTTGGAAGGAGAACTAGAGGTGGGAAGATGTAAGCAGGTTGATAACACCAAGGAAGTGTCAGCCCATCCACTGCTTCCGCCTGAACATCCCTGGACCTGGACAGGTATCTGGGAAGTTTCTTGTTTAGATGAGAGGCCATAAGATCTATCTCTGGAAGCCCACACATCTGAACAATCTGAGAAAACACATCTGGATGGAGAGACCACTCCCCTGGATGTAAAGTCTGGCGGCTAAAATAATCCGCCTCCCAATTGTCTACACCTGGGATATGCACCGCAGAGATTAGACAGGAGCTGGATTCCGCCCAGGCAAGTATCAGAGATACTTCTTTCATAGCTTGGGGACTGTGAGTCCCACCCTGATGATTGACATAAGCCACAGTTGTGATATTCTCTGTCTGAAAACAAATGAACGGTTCTCTCTTTAGTCCAGAACTGAAGAGCCCTGAGAATTGCACAGAGTTCTAAAATATTTATTGGTAATCTTGCCTCTTGAGATTTCCAAACCCCTTGTGCTGTCAGAGATCCCCAAACAGCTCCCCAACCTGAAAGACTCGCATCTGTTGTGATCACAGTCCAGGTTGGGCGAACAAAAGAAGCCCCTTGAACCAAACGATGGTGATCTATCCACCATGTCAGAGAGTGTCGTACATTGGGATTCAAGGATATTAATTGTGATATCTTTGTATAATCCCTGCACCATTGATTCAGCATACAAAGCTGTAGAGGTCTCATGTGAAAATGAGCAAAGGGGATCGCGTCCGATGCTGCAGTCATGAGACCTAAAACTTCCATGCACATAGCCACTGAAGGGAACGACTGAGACTGAAGGAGCCGGCATGCTGTGACCAATTTTAAACGTCTCTTGTCTGTTAGAGACAGAGTCATGGGCACTGAATCTATCTGGAAGACTAAAAAGGTGACCCTTGTCTGAGGAATCAAGAAACTTTTTGGTAAATTGATCCTCCAACCATGTTTCCGAAGAAACAACACTAGTTGATTCGTGTGAGATTCTGCAGTATGTAAAGACTGAGCTAGTACCAAGATATCGTCCAAATAAGGAAACACTGCAATACCCTGTTCTCTGATTACAGATAGTAGGGCACCCAGAACCTTTGAAAAGATTCTTGGAGCTGTTGCTAGGCCAAATGGAAGAGTAACAAATTGGTAATGCTTGTCTAGAAAAGAGAATCTCAGAAACTGAAAGTGTTCTGGATGAATCGGAATATGAAGGTATGCATCCTGCCAGTCTATTGTGGACATATAATGTCCTCGCTGAACAAAAGGCAGAATAGTCCTTATAGTCACCATCTTGAAAGTTGGTACTCTTACATAACGATTCAAAATTTTTAGATCCAGAACTGGTCTGAATACATTTTCTTTCTTTGGTACAATGAATAGGTTTGAATAAAACCCCAAACCTTGTTCCTGAGGAGGAACTGGCATGATTACCCCTGAAGACTCCAGGTCTGAAACACACTTCAGAAAAGCCTGAGCTTTTACTGGATTTACAGGGATGCGTGAGAGAAAAAATCTTCTCACAGGTGGACTTATTTTGAATCCTATTCGATACCCTTGAGAGACAATGCTCTGAATCCAATGATTTTGGACAGATTGTATCCAAAAATCCTTGAAAAACCTTAATCTGCCCCCTACCAGCTGAGCTGGCATGAGGGCCGCACCTTCATGCAGATTTAGGGGCTGACTTTGGTTTCCTAAATTGCTTGGATTTATTCCAATTTAAGGAAGGCTTCCAATTGGAAGCAGATTCCTTGGGGGAAGGATTGAGTTTTTGTTCCTTATTCTGACAAATGGAACGAAAACGATTAGAAGCCTTAGATTTACCCTTAGGTTTTTTATCCTGAGGCAAAAAAACTCCTTTTCCCCCAGTGATAGTTGAAATAATAGAATCCAACTGAGAACTAAATAAATTATTACCTTGGAAAGAAAGAGATAGTAATCTAGATTTAGATGTCATATCAGCATTCCAGGATTTAAGCTACAAAGCTCTTCTAGCTAAAACAGCTAAAGACATGGATCTAACATCAATTTTGATAATATAAAAAATGGCATCACAAATAAAATGATTAGCATGTTGCAGTAAGCGAACAACGCTAGATATGTCAGAATCCAATTCGTGTTGCGTTAAATTCTCCAACCAGAAAATTGATGCAGCCGCAACATCAGCCAAAGAAATAGCAGGTCTGAGAAGATGACCTGAATATAAATAGGCATTCCTTAGATAAGATTCAAGCTTCCTATCTAAAGGATCCTTTAAGGAAGTGCTATCTTCCATAGGAATAGTGGTACGTTTAGCAAGAGTAGAAATAGCCCCATCAACTTTGGGGATTTTTTCCCAAACCTCTATAGATTTTGCTGGTAAAGGATACAATTTTTTAAACCTTGAAGAAGGAGTAAAAGAAGTACCTCGCTTATTCCATTCCCTAGAAATCATATCAGAAATAGCCTCAGGAATGGGAAAAACCCCTGGGGAAACCACAGGAGGTTTAAAAACAGCATTTAAATGTTTATTAGACTGAACGTCAATAGGACTGGTTACCTCAATATCCAAAGTAATTAACACTTCTTTTAATAAAGAACGCGTATACTCTATTTTAAATAAATAAGTAGATTTGTCAGTGTCAATGTCTGAGGAAGGATCTTCTGTTTCAGATAGATCCTCATCAGAAGAGGATGAATTATTATGTTGTTGGTCATTTGAAATTTCATCAGCTAAATGAGAAGTTTTAAAAGACCTTTTACGTTTATTAGAAGGTGGAAATGCAGACAAAGCCTTCATAATAGAATCAGAAACAAATTCTTTAAAATTTACAGGTATATCATGCACATTAGAAGTTGAAGGAACTGCAACTGGCAATGTACTATTACTGATGGAAACACTATCTGCATGAAAAAGTTTATCATGACAACTATTACAAATTACATTCGGTGGAATAATTTCTACAATTTTACAGCAAATGCACTTAGCTTTGGTAGAACCGATGTCAGGCAGCAATGTTCCAAGAGAAACTTCTGAGACAGGATCAGAATGGGACATCTTTCACAATGTAAGAGAAAAAACAACATATAAAGCAAAATTATCTATTTCCTTATATGACAGTTTCAGGAATGGGAAAAAATGCAATAGCATAGGCCTCTGAAAGCAAAAAGCAAGAGGCAAACAAACAAGGGGTATTGAAATAATGAAAAAAGTTTGGCGCCAAGTATGACGCACAACGTAACGTAAACTCTTTTTTGGCGCCAAAAATGACCGGAAATGACACACTTGCGTCACTAATGACGCCGCCGTGTGAAAGGTCTCGGCGTCACGTATGACGCCAGAAATGACGAAGTTGCGTCATAAACGTACTCTTTCGCGCCAAAATAAATTTCTTACAAATGTTTACATTCCGAAATATGAAACTGACAGTCTGCAGAAGGAAATACATGAACCTGACTCATGGCAAATATAAGTACAATACATATATTTAGAACTTTATATAAATGCATAAAGTGCCAAACCATAGCTGAGAGTGTCTTAAGTAATGAAAACATACTTACCAAAAGACACCCATCCACATATAGCAGATAGCCAAACCAGTACTAAAACAGTTATTAGTAGAGGTAATGGTAAATTGAGAGTATATCGTCGATCTGAAAAGGGAGGTAGGAGATGAATCTCTACGACTGATAACAGAGAACCTATGAAATAGACCCCCGTTAGGGGAATCATCGTATTCAAATAAGTGATACTCCCTTCACGTCCCTCTGACATTCGCTGTACTCTGAGAGGAATTGGGCTTCAACAATGCTGAGAAGCGCATATCAACGTAGAAATCTTAGCACAAACTTACTTCACCACCTCCATAGGAGGCAAAGTTTGTAAAACTGAATTGTGGGTGTGGTGAGGGGTGTATTTATAGGCATTTTGAGGTTTGGGAAACTTTGCCCCTCCTGGTAGGATTGTATATCCCATATGTCACTAGCTCATGGACTCTTGCCAATTACATGAAAGAAATGTTCATTTATGACTGCGATTAAAGAAAAATTGTCATAGATAAAAAGGAAACCTTCAAATCATTAGGGCATATTGATTTTTTAATACCGGCTGTATAACTCAGCGTATTAAATCCCCCACAATGAGGTTAAACAAATAGATAAAGTCTGGCATTTTAGCTTCAAAGCTGTACACACCAGGTGATTGATGCTACTGCTGATTAGCTTGCCGGCTGTTTTCTTGTTGGGCCCAGTAGTGTCTCTCCTTAACATAATGTTTATTGGTGAACACCCCCTAAGAAAATACACAGTTCACAAGGTAAAAACAATCTCTGAGGGGCCTTGTAAAACTGACGAGGCAACTTATAATAAGTTGTGCAAAAATGAGATGCTCTAGCAAATTAGAACAAAGGGTTAAACACTTGCGTAATATCCCGCTAAGTAGGAAATGAGAAGTGACTGGTTGATACCTGCATATGTCAGTCCAGATTCGCTTACCAGCCTGGAGCAGGAATGCTTACAACTTAACCTATGTTGTTTACTCCTGCTGGGTTAAACACAGCTATCTAGGATTTGTAATGCAAAAATTACATACCAGAACAAATTAGATTGTGCAATCTTTGTATTAGACTTTCCTTTTAAACTAAACTGTTGTGTAACTAAAATTTGTACACAGCAGACACTAAAGTTCTTACTTCAAGTGAAATCTGTAAATATATTTTTAGTGTATAAATCAAAACATTACAGCAAGGGGGGCGGAGCCAACTACCAAGGAAATCAGACGCGCGTGTATGGAGCTCCTGTCTCCTAAAAGACTTAAAAACCATGTTTAATTGCCCTTAAAGTAATATTTTTTCTTGAATCACAAGGGAAATCTTTTGCCTACGCTAGCACCAAAGACTTGGAGGGTAATCAAGCAGATATCCCTAACTTAGGGAACCCAAACCAAAATATGACTGAAAGGGAGGCCTGGGGATCGGCGGTGGCGCAGCTCCTGCTTGAACATTTCGCAAAAATGGAGGCGACACTATATGAGAACTATGCTACAGTTGCCAAATCTACGGACGCTGCCTTCAGCCTGACCACAGCCAACACTGCCTTGGATCAGAGTAATAGTGCTGACATGGCATCCCCTGGGATCTCGTGCGGTCTATCAGATCTCCTGCAATTTAAGGAACCTTCTGATTACCGATATGCTGTGCGGACAAGCGATGAGGCTTGTGTAACTGAGGAGGCGAGAGAAAGTGTCATGCACCCAGAACCAGGACGGACCGGTGTAACCTTGGTCCCTGAAACAAATAGCGACTCACTCCCACACTCACCTTCAGCTGCAAGACGTGCGGTATCTACAGTATGCGGCCATGTTTGGAAAGCTCTCCCTCTGCTCCGTAGCACTGATCTTGAGGTGATTGACCCTGTGCCTGCTACTTGCTGCGCTGGACATGACTTGAAAGAGGCAGACATTGGCCATCTCTGGAGCGGGAGTGAGGGTGTTCGGTGCCGGCCTATGAGGTCCTCTGTTCCCTCGAAACGCCTCAGAAAAGGCATTGGATAGACCCGCAGGGCCTCAAATCAGCCCGGTATCTTGGCCGTGAAAGACTTCGTCATTACTGCAGTACCCACTAACAGAGCACAACACTTGCGGTAACTGGGACTTGGGGACACTATTCTTTGCAGTGCGGAACACATTGACTCTGCTTGGGGACTTATCCTTTTGGACTTGAATCCCTTTCAGATCATGACCTTAATTACTCTATGCCATAGACCAGTGTGGCTATAACCTAAGCCTACCTTCTTAATCTTACCTGTCTGGTTCTATGGATGAGAGGTTCAGGAGACTCCTATGATTAAGTTACAGACTTTGACATCTGAAGTGGACTTGCAATATAAAGTTTTCCTATTCACAAGGGAGTGCGTGGGATATTCAATGTGATTCTTTCTTTTTTCAATAGTTCCACATACGTTTGCATGATGTTAAGCCTGTTGTTGGTTTTTAAATTTCTCTTCTTTCAGCTCTTCACCATTAGTTACTAGTTCATTATTATTGCCCTAGCATTTTGAGTCAGGCACAGTAACACAATCTTATAATGTTACCTACTAGTCCCTCTTGGATACCCCTATAGTATATAGCCACACATTTACTCATGTGGATACTAATAAGATCCTCAATACCCCAATAGTATTTTCTACTGTTTTTACCCTGAAAATTTATATACTTATATGTGCGCTCAACTGTCTGTCGAGATTCTATAACTGTTGCCGCGGGGCATAGGGCCCATGCCCCGTGGTAGACCTGCTCTCTATTTGTTTTTTGTTTTCATGTAAATATGATTTGGACTGTTGGGGAGTGTTCTGTTTGGCTTACAGGTATATTGCATGAGGATCCTACATATCTGTTTTGGCGTTTGAATTGACACTACACAATGTGCTGAAATACTATTCCGATCGCCATATTTATGGGAGTCTATTGGGTGATCTGATGTTTTTTCCACCCAAGTAATTAAGATGTCTGGTACATTTATTGGAATCTCCCCCAGCTTACCACTTTTGTAATTGTATATATCCAATCCTAAATCTTATAACAAACTGCACATAGTTACTCCATTGCAGCCTGTTTCTAAGCTATTTGTTGTGATACCACGATGTGCCCCTGTCCATTATTGCAGCTACAACTGCATTTATATCTCTAATTCTATAAGAGGTTTGACTGAATCCAGAGATAGTGCTCCCAGGAAAATAGATGTTTATTGGGGACATTTATATTGGCTGTTTTCACGGTGTACCATGATCTATATATCTCTTCTACCTACAGTTAGTCAACTCTACAATTCCGCCACACAGATACTCTAAGACTGCTACAAGACAGAATACATACACCTAGCTTATTAAGATCCAGGTTACCCTTTCTCACACCTCTGTTACTTTATTATATTCAGTTTACCACCTCCTCCCCCCCATAATGTACCTTCCTAATTGGAAGAGCTACTTAAGCGGTTTAGCTTATTTGTACCGCAACCTTTTATTTTGCAAGTATTATTGTGACATTTTTCTATTTCATTTGTGCTTGTTTTCTTTTTGTTCTAATAAGAGGTATGTATTTTGTATCGCTAAATTTTTCTGAGATCTATTAGCTAAGATTATATTTCTAAGAGTATATCAGATGTTGAAAAAAGTATTTGAAAATGTCCTAGTTCTTAGCAACAAAAAATGGAAAACTTGAGGTTTATTTTCAGTGTATGTTTACCATTTTTGATATGCAACAAACTGAACCCTATTTGAAGATATAGCGGTTATTGTAACTTCTTTACTTTTATGTCATTTATTTGTTGTAATGCAGCTATATCTCAATAAAAATGTTGGAAAATAAAAACATTACAGCAATATAATTCTGTACATAAGCACCCTTTTTGTTCATTGATTTTGTGTTCTTGAAAGTAACAAGACCGATATATTCCATCCTCATTAAGCAGTTATACATTTTTAATATATTGATTTCCTTCTAATGGATGCACTTTGTTACAATACTCCCAAATATAGCTTAGAAACTACTAAAACAATTACCACATCTAGACTATGTTTTCCGCTTGGAGCTATATTTGATTTCACCTTATGTTTATGACAATCAACAAGAAATGCTCTACTCTTAACATCCAAACAGATTGGTATATATAGCGTGTGTTTATATTGGCGTCATCCAAGCATACCTGTATCAGGTGAGGATGAAATCTTTGGCTTGTCACATATAATCGTTGAATTTTGATACAGTGTGATTGTTACCCTGAAATAAACAGAAGTTTAGATTTTCTTTTTACCCTTGACAAATTTTCAGCAACGGTTGTGACATTAAAGTCGTTGGGAGGCAAGAATTGATAATTTGCACTTTTGGCTTGTTGTATGCTGTTGTTAATAGGCCCATGTTTTCAGTTTCCTCTACTAAATGTAAAACATTTTTTATATATAAGTAAAAAACACACCAATATAATTATGAATATGTATTAGTTATGTTGACTAATGAAAAAAGTACATATAAAGATCAAATGTATAAAATATGGAAAAAATAATAAATCAATAAATGTTTCATAAATATATACAGGATATTATTTAAGACAATGAATACAAATATATTATCTAAAGATTGTTAGTCTATCATCTGTATCTGTCTTTCTATGTATCATCTGAATCTATCTATTGTTCTATCAATCATCTGTAGCTATCTATCATCTGAATCTATCTATCTATTTTTCTATCTTTCAATTTCTTTATCTATCTACAGGGCCTATGAATACCCAAAAACTTCCCAAAAACATCACAAAAAACTTACCAGCCCGCAAGAAACTTTAGTCGCCTGTGCATATCTGCATTTAGTGTGTATATATCTTATATCTCTTGGTATCTTGCATTTCAAATAAAGATACCAAGAGAATGAAGAAAATTTGATAATAGGAGTAAATTAGAAAGTTGCTTAAAATTTCATGCTCAATCTGAATCACGAAAGAAAAATTTTGGGTACAGTGTTCCTTTAAGACTCCAGGAGGAGAAACGGGTTTAAACCAAGGCCTGATCCTAACCAGGGCCTGACAAAAAGATTACACATCTGGCGCATCCGCCAAACGCTTATGCAACAAAATAGACAACGCAGAAATCTGACCTTTCAGAGTACTAGCTGACAAACCCTTCTCCAGACCCTCCTGAAGAAAAAACAAAATCCTAGGAATCCTGACTCTACTCCAAGAGTAGCCTCTGGATTCACACCAATACAGATATTTATGCTATATCTTATAGTAAATCTTTCTTGTCACAGGCTTACAAGCCTGAATCATGGTCTGAATGCCCAACTCTGAAAACCCACACTTGGATAAAATTAAGCGCTCAATCTCCAAGCAGTCAGCTTCAGAGAAACGAGATTTGGATGAAGAAAGGGACCCTTAAGTAGAAGGAAGGTCCTTCCTCAGAGGGAGTCTCCCTCTGAGAGAGACGACATTTCCACTAGATATGCATACCAGATTCTGCGAGGCCACGCCGGTGCTATGAGAATCACTGACGCCCTCTCCTGCTTGATCTGAGCAATGACTCTTGGCAGGAGAGCGAATGGAGGAAATATGTATGCTAGACTGAAATTCCAAGGGACCGCCAGAGCATCTATCAAGAAAGTCTGTGGATCCCTTGACCTTGAGCCATACCTCAGAAGCTTGGCATTCTGCTGAGAAGCCATGAGATCCAGTTCTGGCTGCCCCCAATTGAAGATTAAACTGGAAAATACTTCCGGATGTAGTTCCACTCCCCCCGGATGAAAGGTCTGTTGGTTCAGAAAATCTGCCTCCCAATTGTCAACTCCTGGGATGTGGATTGCAGAAAGACAACAGTTGTAAGACTCCGCCCACTGGATTATCCGTACGACCTCTGTCATGGCCAAGGAACTCAGAGTATCCCCCTGGTGGTTGATGTATGCCACCGATGTTATGTTGTCCGACTGGAACCTGATAAACCGGGCTAAGGCTAACTGAGGCGAGGTCAGGCCAATAGAGCATTGAAAATCACTCTCAGTTCTAGAATGTTTATAGGGAGAACTGACTCCTCCTGAGTCCACAGACCCAAATTGCTCCCCAACCTAAAAGGCTGGCATCCATGGTCACGATCACCCAGGAAGGTCTGTGAAAGCAAGTTCCCTGGGAGAGGTGTTCCTGAGACAACACCACAGAAGAGAGTCCCTTGTCGCCTGATTTAGAACTGTTTCCACAGACAGATCTGCATAGTCCCTGTTCGATTGCCTTAACATGCATAACTGCAGAGATCTGAAATGGAACCTAGCAAAACGGAATGATGTCCATGGAAGCTACCATCAGACCAATTACCTCCATACAGAAAGCCATTGACGGCCGAGGAGAGGACTAAAGGACAAGGCAAGAAAAAAAAAATATCTTCATTAGTAGGGAGTCGATTATGGTCCCTAAAAGCACTACTCTTGTGGCTGGGATCAGAGAACTCTTTCCCAGATTCACCATCCAACCAATGGGAGCAAAGAAAAGACAACAAGATCTCCGTATGGGAGTTTGATTGTTGAAAAGACAGCGCATGAACCAGAGTGTCGTCCAAATAAGGAGCTACTGCAATGCCCCAAGACTGGATCACTGCCAAAAGAGCCCCCAGGACCTTTGAGAAAATTCTGGGAGCTGTGGCAAGGCCCGAATGGAAGAGTCACAAACTGAAAATGATTGTCTAAGAAAGCAAACCTTAGAAACTTGTGATGATCCCGGTGAATGGGAACATGAAGGTACGCATCCTTTAAGTCTATGGTTGTCATAAACTGACCCTCTTGAATCAAAGGAAGAATGGAACGTATAGTCTCCATCTTAAAGGACGGTACTCTGAGGAATTTGTTTAAACACTTTAGGTCTAAAATAGGTCTGAAAGTCCCTCTTTCTGGGAACCACAAACAAATTTGAATAAAATCCCAGACTCTGTTTCTGTGGAGGAACTGGAACTATAACTCCTAGGGAAAAAAGATCCTTGATACAATTTAAGAATGCCTCTCTCTTTATCTGGTCTACAGATAATCTTGAGAGAAGAAACCCGCCTCTGGGAGGAAAAGTCTTGAATTCTATCTTGTACCCCTGAGATACAATTTCCACGGCCCACAGGTCTAGGGCATCTCGTATCCAAGCCTGAGCAAATTGAGAAAGCCTGTCCCCTACTAGATCCGTTCCTGGATCAGGGGCCAATTCTTCATGCTGACTTGGATTCAGCCGCAGGTTTCTTAGACTGTTTCCCCTTGTTCCAAGACTGATCAGACTTCCAGGAAAACTTGGATAGTTCCTGCTTGGAAGAGGAAGTGGAGGGTTTACCTTTTTAAAGTTACAAAAGGAAGGAAAATTACTCTGACGCCCTATCTGCTTATTCTTCTTATCCTGAGTAAGAAAAGATCCCTTTCCTCCTGTGATATCTGAAATAGTTTCAGCCAAACAAGGTCTTACCCTTGTAGGGTATAGCTAATAACAGACTTAGAAGAAACAACCGCAGACCAGCATTTTAACCAAAGGGCTCTGCGAGCTATAACCGCAAAACCAGACATTTTTGCTCCCAGTTTAATGACCTGTAAGGAAGCATCCGTAATAAAGAAATTGGCTAACTTAAGAGCCTTATCCTGTCCTGGATCTCCTCAAGAGTATTATCTGTCTGAATAGAATCAGACAAGGCATCAAACCAGTAAGCTGTAGCGCTGGTAACAGTAGCAATACACACCGCAGGCTGCCATTGAAGACCTTGGTGAACATACATTTTCTTTAAAAATGCCTCCAATTTCTTATCCATTTGGATCCTTAAAAGAACAACTATCCTCTATGGGAATAGTTGTCCTCTTTGCCAAAGTGATAGCTCCTTCAACCTTAGGAACCGTTTGCCACAACTCCTTATTAGTCAGCTATAGGAAACATTTTCTTAAAAATAGGAGATGGAGAAAAAAGGTATACCAGGTCTCTCCCACTCCCGTGCAATAATCTCAGAAGCACGGTCTGGAAAAGGAAATACCTCCACCCCAGAGGGAACATCAAAATACTTGTTCAGCTTACTAGACTTCTTAGGGTTAACAACGATAGTAGTATCGGAGTCATCCAAGGTAGCCAAAACCTCATTAAGTAACAAGCGGAGGTGTCCCAGCTTAAATCTGAAGGACACAACTTCAGCTTCAGTAGAAGGAATTATACTGCCTTAATCCGAGTTTTCATCCTCAGATGCACCCGAAGAATCATCATCCTCAGACTTCTGAGAGGAAATATTTTGATTAGCCACTTCAGGATCAGAAACCTTACTTACTGTTTCTTTAAAATTTTCTTTCGCGTTTTCCCTGCAGCATGGGAAAAGCAGACAGCGCCTCAGATACCGCAGATGAAACCTGGGCAGCAATATCTTCCAAAGTAACCCCAGACGGAGCATGAGAGGAAACACAGGGGACTGCATGGGCAGATGAATAGGATTGGGATGCTTGAGGAGACAGCTGCGGCACCTCTGAAACAGGAGGCTCCTGAACATCATCCGCCTTAGCTAATAATGGCTCAGGGTCAAAAAGTCTATTTCTATAAGCTAAAGTTCTTTCAATACATGAAGAACAAAAAGGTACTGGGGGTTCCACCTGGGCATCAAAACATAAGCTACAGGTAATGTAGTGTTGTGCTTACTTCCTGGTTTGGTTAGATGGCACATTGAGGCTTCCATGCAAAGATGATGTCATCAAGTGGGCAGTGCTTAGAATCAGAACAGTTCAGAGAAGCCATCTTGTGACAGTTTGTGATGCAGTTATAAAGTACAAGGACTGAACTTCAGGATCAGACAAGTGCTGCTAATAATAATAATAATAAGTGTAATGTCAGCTACAGATCACTGCAGAGGATACAGAATCAGCCAGTCAGGAAGAGTAAGAACTGTCAGTTACACATTATAAGTTATATTGTAGTTATACAGTTAACAGTTATACAGTTATAAGTGTCCCTGGATTACTATAGTGCTGCATACACAGTGTACAAGACTGCTAATATAAGGAGTGCAGCAGCCAATCATTATAAAGGACTATATATGTGTATCTATCCATATTACTGTGTGCAAATCTACAGGAGCACCTTGTTATGTCATCCAGTAAATAAAGTGCCAGTTTACATTTAGAAGTTGCAAGTGCATCATTCATATAAAGCATTAATGTTTGCTATGTAAGGACATTACATCTGGCGACGAGTATACTACCACAAACTCACGCTATAATGGCTGTATTTGGAGCATTGAAAGAATTTGACCCTGACACAGATAACTGGGTTTCCTGGACTGAAAGGCTACAGCAGTATTTACTTGCCAATGACATTGGAGATACTAAGTCTGTTGCTGTCTGTCTGACAAATATTGGTGCTAAAACATATGAGATTCTAAAAGACCTGCTACACCCAGAAAAGCCAGCCACCAAGTCTTTGTCTGAAATAATACAGATCTTAACACAACATTTCCAACCACGGCCATTAGAGATTGCTGAGCGGTTCAAGTTTTATAGCAGGCACCAAGGGGTACAAAAGACTGTATCTACATTTGAATATTGCCCTTAGAGATCAGTTTGTTATGGGTATCAGTACAGAATCTATTCAAAGGCAACTTTTGACAGAGGAGAGCTTGACCTTCCATAAAGCACAAGAGATTGCTTCTGTTTTGGAACAGGCCACATGAGACACTAGTTTACTGCAGGCGCATTCTCACACTAAGGAAGAACAGGTATTTTTCTCTAATGTGAAGCAACAGACTAAACCAGCCAGTAAATATTCAGCAAAAGCAGCATCGCCTATTAACTGTTACAGGTGTGGAGCACAGAATCATGTAGCTTCTGAATGCTGATTTAAAAATGCTCGTTGTCATGGCTGTGGTAAAATAGGACACTTAAAGAAGGCTTGCAGAGGATCTCAGCAGAGTGTCTCAAGCAAAACACATAAGAAGGGAAATTACCACATGACTTATAAGGGAGCCACATCAGATTCAGAAGAGGAAATGACTGTTCAGAGTTTGACTGTATACACCATGACAGCAGGGTCTGAGCCTTTGACCGTTCATGTTAATATTGAAGGAAAAGATTTGACCATGGACTTAGATACTGGGGCTGCAGTTTCAGTTATGATAATTAAAGATTGGAAACAGCTGAAAATTCCAGTATTGCTGCAGCCCACTACCTTGAAGCTACAAACATACTCCAGAGAAGTCTTGACGCCACTGGGGTGTGCATCTGTATCTGTGTGTACAAACAGTAAAACTGCCAATCTTACACTATATATACTAAAATCAGGTGGCCCACCTCTTTATGGAAGGGACTGGATACGGGCCCTTGGCATGCGTGAGAGCCTCAAAAACAGTGAAGTTCATCATATTGGAGTTGATCGTGCTATGTGGATTCAGAACATTAAGACCAAATATGCCCCGGTGTTTGAAAATGTTCTGGGAAAAGTTAAGAACAAAAGGGTATGGTTACAGTTAAAACCTGGAGCAAGGCCAAAGTTTTTCAAAACACGAACTGTGCCATTCGCTTTAAGGGCAGGAGTTGATGCTGAACTGAGGAGGTTAGAAGAGTTAAAGTTTATAACCCCAGTGCATCGTAGTGAGTGGGCTTCTCCTATTGTACCGGTAAGAAAGAAAGATGGACAGATCCAAATATGTGGAGACTTTAGGATGGTGTTGAATGAACAGTTAGCAGTGGATAAGTATCCATTACCCAGAACAGAAGAGATTTTTGCTAACTTAGCTGGGGGACAACATTTCACAAAGATTGATTTAAAAAATGCTTACCTTCAACTTGAAGTACATCCAGATTCCCGCAGGTTACTCACCATCAATACTCATCGTGGTTTGTTTCAATATAATCGTATGGTCTTTGGCATTGCTCCTGCACCAGCCATCTGGCAACGCACCATGGAAGAACTGTTTAATGGACTACCCTATGTCAAATGCCTTTTAGATGACATGTTAATCACGGGCAGGACGGAGGAAGAACATCGACACAATGTAGAGAGGGTACTACAGCGGCTAATGACCTACAGGTTGAAGGTCAACTTGGAGAAGTGTGCTTTCATGCGTGACAAATTAGAATTTTGTGGCCATGTTATAGATTGTCATGGTCTACACACTGCTGATGACAAAGTCAAGGCCTTGCAAGAAGCTCCTATACCACAGAATGCATCACAACTACGATAATACCTTGGTCTCCTTAACTATTACCACAGTTTTCTTCCCCAGCTAGCCCATACGTTACACCCACTACATCAGCTTCTTGAGACAAATCGACCCTGGTTGTGGAGCAGTGAATGCAATAAAGCCTTCCAGGAATCCAAGAACCTACTCCTGTGTTCCCACATGTTAATGCACTATGATCTTCAGAAACCACTCATGATAGCATGTGATGCTTCGCCTTATGGTTTAGGGGCTGTATTGTCACACACAATGCCAGATGGGACAGACCGACCGGTAGCCTTTGCTTCCTGTTCTCTAACGACGGCAGAGAAGAACTATTCCCAATTAGACAAGGAAACATTGGCCATTGTATGGGCTGTTAAGAAGTTCCATAACTATATTTATGGTAGACAATTTACTCTTTTAACTGACCATAAGCCACTGCTGACCATCTTTAATCCAAAGAAAGGAATTTCAACCACTACAGCGGCTAGATTGCAAAGGTATGCTCTAACTTTGGGAGCATATCATTACTCCATCAAATACCGGGCCCATGATTCCCATGGCAATGCTGATGCCATGTCCAGGCTTCCACTAATGAATTCCTTACCAGTTGTTCAAGAAAGCCTTCCAAGTGTGTGTTTTACGGGTATAGTACATGCCAAACAAATTGCAAAGGAGACAGCTTGTGATACTGAATTACAACTTCTGGCAAAGTATTTGAGAGATGGCTGGCCAAGAACTGGCTGTGATGTGCAGCGAGCATACATACTACGAGCGAAAGAACTCACACTCAGAAATTGATGTATTTTATGGGGTGAGAGAGTTCTGGTTCCTAATGGGCTACGTTAAAACTCCTTCATGAAGGACACCCAGGCATTGTCAGAATGAAACAGAAGGCTAGGGGTCATGTTTGGTGGCCGGCCATTGATAAGGACATTGAGAACTATGTTATGGCATGCAAAGGGTGTGTTCAAGCTCAAGGACAGCTTCCATGAGGAGCTGTACAACCATGGGACTGGACTACTACTCTAAGTGGCCAGAAGTAATTCTAATGACAAGGACTACAACTACTGAAGTCATATCAGCATTAGAAAGACTGTTTTCAGTATTTGGGTTGCTAAGAAAACTGGTCACAGACAATGGTCCCCAGTTTGTGTCACAAGACTTCCAGATTTTTTTATATACGAATGGAATTCACCATCATCGGACGGCACCATATCACCCAGCCACCAACGGGCAAGCAGAAAGATTTGTCCAAACCTTTAAAAGGGCACTGAAAGCGCTAAAAGCAGAGAAGCAGGTTAATACTAAAAACATTTTACAATTTTTGCAACAATATAGGGTTACTCAACACCCCACCACGGGAGTTGCCCCAGCTCAACTATTGTTTGGCAGGAAGATCCGTACAAAGCTGGATTTAATCACACCAAATGTAGCAGAAACAGTCCGCATCATGCAAGATAAAATGAGAGTGGGAAAACCTTCATGGACCTATACAGAAGGAGACTTGGTTTGGTATAGGGTGTACCATACAGAGGAAAAATGGGCACCAGGTGTTGTTGCCCAGGTTGAGGGCCCAAAGATGTATGTGATAACCACTCAATCAGGTGTGTGTCGCCGCCATGTGAACCAACTACGACCACGGCTAGAGAGGAGAGAACAGGCTGGTGAGGACCATCACATAAAAATGCAATCAGACAATGACTTTGATATCTGGGGTGGTGTTTGGCATGATCCAAACACAGGCTCTGACTCAACTACAGAAGATGACTCAGAAATACCAGCCTCAATAGAAGAACCTTGTAATGATGAGTCAGGAAATTCTATCCAGGACCAAAATAGTCATGCTCGTACTCCCAGGCAACGAACACCTGTTGTTCGTTGGTCTCCTGAAGTGAATCTCAGAGACACTCGCTGGAGACAACATGCAACATATCAGAGAAACTTTCGTCAACAGAAGAAACAAGAAGCAGCTTTCACTTCCACAATACAAGAGGATGCTGGAGAAGACTGATTTATCTTACAGTTGTTGTTGTGCAGTTAAGTTTAAAAAATAAAAATAATAAATAAGTAGGAAAGGAGATGTAGTGTTGTGCTTACTTCCTGGTTTGGTTAGATGGCACATTGTGACTTCCATACAAAGATGATGTCATCAAGTGGGCTGTGCTTAGAATCAGAACAGTTCAGAGAAGCCATCTTGTGACAGTTTGTGATGCAGTTATAAAGTACAAGGACTGAACTTCAGGATCAGACAAGTGCTGCTAATAATAATAATAAGTGTAATGTCAGCTACAGATCACTGCAGAGGATACAGCATCAGCCAGTCAGGAAGAGTAAGAACTGTCAGTTACACATTATAAGTTATATTGCAGTTATACAGTTCTAAGTTTCCCTGGATTACTATAGTGCTGCATACACAGTGTACAGGACTGCTAATATAAGGAGTACAGCAGCCAATCATTATAAAGGACTATAAATGTGTATCTATCCATATTACTGTGTGCAAATCTACAGGAGCACCTTGTTATGTCACCCAGTAAATAAAGTGCCAGTTTACATTTAGAAGTTGCAAGTGCATCATTCATATAAAGAATTAATGTTTGCTATGTAAGGACATTACAGGTAACATACTGCACAGCCTCTTGATCCATAATATAAAAATAAAAGCAAATAATTTTATTTTTTTTCTTAATCTTTTATAATAAAGAACAAAAAAATGTTCTTAAATAAATGTTCCCTTTAAATTTACCAAATCAAGAAAACATACCCCAGGCAACACTCTACACCTCAGCAGAATTACTGAGGTGCCTTGCCTGTCCTGCAACCCACAGCAAACAGAGGAAAAAAACAATCCCATTTACAATCTGGATTCCAGAGAAGCAAAAACAGCAAGAAGCCTTCTAAACAGCAGAGCCATCTTAAATATGCGCACCCTACTCTACAGGAAGCGAAGAAAAGCGTAAAAAAACTCTGACATTAAAGAATCAGACCCTCCCTAAAAGGGGCTATAGCTGACAAAAAAGTCATTTAAAAAAAAAAAAAAAACTTTCTTGAAAACAGGCTTAAAAACAAACAACAAAACCCCCAATAAAAGTACATAATCCGTTACTAAAAACGGATCCTCACTGAGCCATCAATACAGGGAGTGCAGAATTATTAGGCAAATGAGTATTTTGACCACATCATCCTCTTTATGCATGTTGTCTTACTCCAAGCTGTATAGGCTCGAAAGCCTACTACCAATTAAGCATATTAGGTGATGTGCATCTCTGTAATGAGAAGGGGTGTGGTCTAATGACATCAACACCCTATATCAGGTGTGCATATTATTAGGCAACTTCCTTTCCTTTGGCAAAATGGGTCAAAAGAAGGACTTGACAGGCTCAGAAAAGTCAAAAATACAGGGAGTGCAGAATTATTAGGCAAATGAGTATTTTGACCACATTTATGCTCTTTATGCATGTTGTCTTACTCCAAGCTGTATAGGCTCGAAAGCCTACTACCAATTAAGCATATTAGGTGATGTGCATCTCTGTAATGAGAAGGGATGTGGTCTAATGACATCAACACCCTATATCAGGTGTGCATAATTATTAGGCAACTTCCTTTCCTTTGGCAAAATGGGTCAAAAGAAGGACTTGACAGGCTCAGAAAAGTAAAAAATAGTGAGATATCTTGCAGAGGGATGCAGCACTCTTAAAATTGCAAAGCTTCTGAAGCGTGATCATCGAACAATCAAGCGTTTCATTCAAAATAGTCAACAGGGTCGCAAGAAGCGTGTGGAAAAACCAAGGCGCAAAATAACTGCCCATGAACTGAGAAAAGTCAAGCGTGCAGCTGCCAAGATGCCACTTGCCACCAGTTTGGCCATATTTCAGAGCTGCAACATCACTGGAGTGCCCAAAAGCACAAGGTGTGCAATACTCAGAGACATGGCCAAGGTAAGAAAGGCTGAAAGACGACCACCACTGAACAAGACACACAAGCTGAAACGTCAAGACTGGGCCAAGAAATATCTCAAGACTGATTTTTCTAAGGTTTTATGGACTGATGAAATGAGAGTGAGTCTTGATGGGCCAGATGGATGGGCCCGTGGCTGGATTGGTAAAGGGCAGAGAGCTCCAGTCCGACTCAGACGCCAGCAAGGTGGAGGTGGAGTACTGGTTTGGGCTGGTATCATCAAAGATGAGCTTGTGGGGCCTTTTCGGGTTGAGGATGGAGTCAAGCTCAACTCCCAGTCCTACTGCCAGTTTCTGGAAGACACCTTCTTCAAGCAGTGGTACAGGAAGAAGTCTGCATCCTTCAAGAAAAACATGATTTTCATGCAGGACAATGCTCCATCACACGCGTCCAAGTACTCCACAGCGTGGCTGGCAAGAAAGGGTATAAAAGAAGAAAATCTAATGACATGGCCTCCTTGTTCACCTGATCTGAACCCCATTGAGAACCTGTGGTCCATCATCAAATGTGAGATTTACAAGGAGGGAAAACAGTACACCTCTCTGAACAGTGTCTGGGAGGCTGTGGTTGCTGCTGCACGCAATGTTGATGGTGAACAGATCAAAACACTGACAGAATCCATGGATGGCAGGCTTTTGAGTGTCCTTGCAAAGAAAGGTGGCTATATTGGTCACTGATTTGTTTTTGTTTTGTTTTTGAATGTCAGAAATGTATATTTGTGAATGTTGAGATGTTATATTGGTTTCACTGGTAAAAATAAATAATTTAAATGGGTATATATTTGTTTTTTGTTAAGTTGCCTAATAATTATGCACAGTAATAGTCACCTGCACACACAGATATCCCCCTAAAATAGCTATAACTAAAAACAAACTAAAAACTACTTCCAAAACTATTCAGCTTTGATATTAATGAGTTTTTTGGGTTCATTGAGAACATGGTTGTTGTTCAATAATAAAATTAATCCTCAAAAATACAACTTGCCTAAAAATTCTGCACTCCCTGTAAAATAAATAAATCCTCACACTAACAGTGCCTGCAAAAAGTGCCATAAAAACCTGCACCCTGACAGGAATAATAAAAAATGTCCCCCTGCAGCGTTTCAGCTGAATAAGTGCCACATTTTTCCGTGCTTACATAGAAAAATAAAACTGACACTCACCTTAATATTTATCTGTCCGGCAGTAGGACAGCTCACCTGGTTTGAGAGGAAGCCATCCCTCACATGGACCTGTGGAAATACAGAAAGACTGAGTAAACATACTCAGGCTATCTAAATAGGGCAGCAAAATGTTTTGGGAAAACACAGTGAGGATTGTACCCCACAAGTTCCCAATTGCTTAAAGCCACCACTGCCCTACTGAAGAGACTGACATGGACTAAGGCTAGACCCTTTAAAAAGATCAGAGCAAACCTACTCTGCTTTTAAAATAAGAAAATCTTGATTGTAGATCAGACACCAAAACTTCACCTCCTCCGTGCACTGCAGGCAAAGAGAATGACTGGGGATTATGGGTAAGGGAAGTGACATATATAGCAGCTTTGCTGTAGTGCTCTTTGCCTCCTCATGCTGGCCATGAGTGATATTTCCACTAGTAATTGATTCTGTGGACTCACAATATTTTAGGAAATAAATATTTTTTCTCAGATAAGACAGGTGGTTGGGGGCATAGTAGCCCATTGGCTTCCTTCAAGCACAATGATATAGTCTAAAATTCATTGGCGTGAGCAGGGGGTGGAACAGAATTGTCCAGGCACATTATAATGTAGGGGTCCTGCTGCAATAACCCGTGTTTAATAAATGCCTAGTCTGCTTAGTGCTCTGCCTCGGTTCAGCTAAAATACGTGGTGAAGAAACTGCAGATCGCAGCAGAGCAATATGAGCTCCTACTTGCATTTGTACAGTCACTCATTTGGCTTTATCTGCCGGCCTGATAGGTTTGGTAGTAAAGCTCAGTACTTTTTGCCATACTTATGTCCCCTGCAGTAAAGAGCACTAAGCTAGAGGGTAGTGTGACACTTGTTCCCTCCTAAGTCACTCACTTGGCTTCTGTCCCCTGCAGTAAAGAGCACTGAGCTAGAGGGTAGTGTGACACTTGTTCCCTCCTCAGTCACTCACTTGGCTTTATCTGCCGGGCTGTTTAGTAGTAACGCTCAGTACTTTTTGCCATACTTCTGTCCCCTGCAGTAAAGAGCACTGAGCTAGAGGGTAGTGTGACACTTGTTCCCTCCTCAGTCACTCACTTGGCTTCTCTCCCCTGCAGTAAAGAGCACTGAGCTAGAGGGTAGTGTGACACTTGTTCCCTCCTCAGTCACTCACTTGGCTTTATCTGCCGGGCTGTTTAGTAGTAACGCTCAGTACTTTTTGCCATACTTCTGTCCCCTGCAGTAAAGAGCACTGAGCTAGAGGGTAGTGTGACACTTGTTCCCTCCTCAGTCACTCACTTGGCTTCTCTCCCCTGCAGTAAAGAGCACTGAGCTAGAGGGTAGTGTGACACTTGTTCCCTCCTCAGTCACTCACTTGGCTTTATCTGCCTGGTTGTTTGGTAGTAAAGCTCAGTGCCATACAGGGAGTGCAGAATTATTAGGCAAATGAGTATTTTGACCACATCATCCTCTTTATGCATGTTGTCTTACTCCAAGCTGTATAGGCTCGAAAGCCTACTACCAATTAAGCATATTAGGTGATGTGCATCTCTGTAATGAGAAGGGGTGTGGTCTAATGACATCAACACCCTATATCAGGTGTGCATAATGGGTCAAAAGAAGGACTTGACAGGCTCAGAAAATAGTGAGATATCTTGCAGAGGGATGCAGCACTCTTAAAATTGCAAAGCTTCTGAAGCGTGATCATCGAACAATCAAGCGTTTCATTCAAAATAGTCAACAGGGTCGCAAGAAGAGTGTGGAAAAACCAAGGAGCAAAATAACTGCCCATGAACTGAGAAAAGTCAAGCGTGCAGATGCCAAGATGCCACTTGCCACCAGTTTGGCCATATTTCAGAGCTGCAACATCACTGGAGTGCCCAAAAGCACAAGGTGTGCAATACTCAGAGACATGGCCAAGGTAAGAAAGGCTGAAAGACGACCACCACTGAACAAGACACACAAGCTGAAACGTCAAGACTGGGCCAAGAAATATCTCAAGACTGATTTTTCTAAGGTTTTATGGACTGATGAAATGAGAGTGAGTCTTGATGGGCCAGATGGATGGGCCCGTGGCTGGATTGGTAAAGGGCAGAGAGCTCCAGTCCGACTCAGACGCCAGCAAGGTGGAAGTGGAGTACTGGTTTGGGCTGGTATCATCAAAGATGAGTTTGTGGGGCCTTTTCGGGTTGAGGATGGAGTCAAGCTCAACTCCCAGTCCTACTGCCAGTTTCTGGAAGACACCTTCTTCAAGCAGTGGTACAGGAAGAAGTCTGCATCCTTCAAGAAAAACATGATTTTCATGCAGGACAATGCTCCATCACACGCGTCCAAGTACTCCACAGCGTGGCTGGCAAGAAAGGGTATAAAAGAAGAAAATCTAATGACATGGCCTCCTTGTTCACCTGATCTGAACCCCATTGAGAACCTGTGGTCCATCATCAAATGTGAGATTTACAAGGAGGGAAAACAGTACACCTCTCTGAACAGTGTCTGGGAGGCTGTGGTTGCTGCTGCACGCAATGTTGATGGTGAACAGATCAAAACACTGACAGAATCCATGGATGGCAGGCTTTTGAGTGTCCTTGCAAAGAAAGGTGGCTATATTGGTCACTGATTTGTTTTTGTTTTGTTTTTGAATGTCAGAAATGTATATTTGTGAATGTTGAGATGTTATATTGGTTTCACTGGTAAAAATAAATAATTTAAATGGGTATATATTTGTTTTTTGTTAAGTTGCCTAATAATTATGCACAGTAATAGTCACCTGCACACACAGATATCCCCCTAAAATAGCTATAACTAAAAACAAACTAAAAACTACTTCCAAAACTATTCAGCTTTGATATTAATTAGTTTTTTGGGTTCATTGAGAACATGGTTGTTGTTCAATAATAAAATTAATCCTCAAAAATACAACTTGCCTAATAATTCTGCACTCCCTGTATTTCTGTCCCCTGCAGTAAAGAGCACTGAGCTAGAGGATAGTGTGACACTTGCTCCCTCCTCAGTCACTCACGTTAGCTGAGCTGCCAGCAGTCCTGTGTGGGGCTGTGAGCCCCTCCCCTGCTTAGGCACCTTGTTATTGACAGACACACTTTGAGTAGTTTCAGGCTGTGTTTGTATATACTAACCCCCTAGATACCATAAATCTGTGAGGACAACTTGGTCCTAGGGGGTGTGACACAGTTCAAAATAATAATTAAAGGGATCTTTTTTCTTTCTTTCACAATTCAGATAGAGCATGTAATTTTAAAGAACTTTTTTCTATTATCAAAGTTGTTTAATTCTCTTGCTCACATTTAGTGAAAAAGCAGCTGTGCACTACTTGAAGCTAGCTATACACATCAGGTGAACCAGTGACAATTCATATATAAGCAGCCACCAATCAGCAGCTAGTAATGCATTGCTGCACCTGAGCCTACATAGGTATTCTTTTCAACAAAGAATATCAAGAGAATGAAGCAAAATAGATAATATAAGTTAATTGGAAAGTTGTTAAAAATTGCATGCTCTGTCTGAATGATATAATAAAATTGTGGCGTTTCATGAGCATTAATATGCAAGTGTCTTGCAGATTTAAAAGTAATGTCCTCTCAAAAATGCATATCTACACACTCTGAGGACTGCTAAATGTAGCCACCAATCAGCAAGCTCTACCCAGGATGCGGAAACAAAAACAGAGTTTATGCTTACCTGATAAATTACTTTCTCCAACGGTGTGTCCGGTCCACGGCGTCATCCTTACTTGTGGGATATTCTCTTCCCCAACAGGAAATGGCAAAGAGTCCCAGCAAAGCTGGCCATATAGTCCCTCCTAGGCTCCGCCCACCCCAGTCATTCGACCGACGGACAGGAGGAAATATATATAGGAGAAACCATATGGTACCGTGGTGACTGTAGTTAGAGAAAATAATTCATCAGACCTGATTAAAAAACCAGGGCGGGCCGTGGACCGGACACACCGTTGGAGAAAGTAATTTATCAGGTAAGCATAAATTCTGTTTTCTCCAACATTGGTGTGTCCGGTCCACGGCGTCATCCTTACTTGTGGGAACCAATACCAAAGCTTTAGGACACGGATGAAGGGAGGGAGCAAATCAGGTCACCTAAATGGAAGGCACCACGGCTTGCAAAACCTTTCTCCCAAAAATAGCCTCCGAAGAAGCAAAAGTATCAAATTTGTAAAATTTGGCAAAAGTGTGCAGTGAAGACCAAGTCGCTGCCTTACATATCTGGTCAACAGAAGCCTCGTTCTTGAAGGCCCATGTGGAAGCCACAGCCCTAGTGGAGTGAGCTGTGATTCTTTCAGGAGGCTGCCGTCCGGCAGTCTCATAAGCCAATCGGATAATGCTTTTAAGCCAAAAGGAAAGAGAGGTAGAAGTCGCTTTTTGACCTCTCCTTTTACCAGAATAAACAACAAACAAGGAAGATGTTTGTCTGAAATCTTTAGTAGCCTCTAAATAGAACTTTAGAGCACGGACAACGTCCAAATTGTGTAACAAACGTTCCTTCTTTGAAACTGGATTCGGACACAAAGAAGGTACAACTATCTCCTGGTTAATATTTTTGTTAGAAACAACTTTAGGAAGAAAACCAGGCTTAGTACGCAAAACCACCTTATCTGCATGGAACACCAGTTAGGGCGGAGAACACTGCAGAGCAGATAACTCTGAAACTCTTCTAGCAGAAGAAATTGCAACTAAAAACAAAACTTTCCAAGATAGTAACTTAATATCTATGGAATGTAAAGGTTCAAACGGAACCCCTTGAAGAACTGAAAGAACTAGATTTAGACTCCAGGGAGGAGTCAAAGGTCTGTAAACAGGCTTGATCCGAACCAAAGCCTGAACAAATGCTTGAACATCTGGCACAGCTGCCAGTCTTTTGTGTAGTAAGACAGATAAAGCAGAGATCTGTCCCTTTAGAGAACTTGCAGATAATCCTTTCTCCAAACCTTCTTGTAGAAAGGAGAGAATCTTAGGAATTTTTATCTTACTCCATGGGAATCCTTTGGATTCACACCAACAGATATATTTTTTCCATATCTTATGGTAAATTTTTCTAGTTACAGGTTTTCTGGCCTGAACCAGAGTATCTATAACAGAATCTGAAAACCCACGCTTTGATAGAATCAAGCGTTCAATCTCCAAGCCGTCAGTTGGAGGGAGACCAGATTTGGATGTTCGAATGGACCCTGAACAAGAAGGTCCTGTCTCAAAGGTAGCTTCCATGGTGGAGCCGATGACATATTCACCAGGTCTGCATACCAAGTCCTGCGTGGCCACGCAGGAGCTATCAAGATCACCGAGGCCCTCTCCTGTTTGATCCTGGCTACCAGCCTGGGAATGAGAGGAAACGGTGGAAACACATAAGCTAGGTTGAAGGTCCAAGGTGCTACTAGTGCATCTACTAGAGTCGCCTTGGGATCCCTGGATCTGGACCCGTAGCAAGGGACCTTGAAGTTCTGACGAGATCCATGTCTGGAATGCCCCATAATTGAGTTATTTGGGCAAAGATTTCCGGATGGAGTTCCCACTCCCCCGGATGGAATGTCTGACGACTCAGAAAATCCGCTTCCCAATTTTCCACTCCTGGGATGTGGATCGCAGACAAGTGGCAGGAGTGATCCTCCGCCCATTGAATTATTTTGGTCACTTCTTTCATCGCCAGGGAACTCCTTGTTCCCCCCTGATGATTGATATATGCAACGGTCGTCATGTTGTCTGATTGAAACCTTATGAATTTGGCCTTTGCTAGTTGAGGCCAAGCTCTGAGAGCATTGAATATCGCTCTCAGTTCCAGAATGTTTATCGGGAGAAGAAACTCTTCCCGAGACCATAGTCCCTGAGCTTTCAGGGATTCCCAGATCGCGCCCCAGCCCACTAGACTGGCGTCGGTCGTGACAATGACCCACTCTGGTCTGCGGAAGCTCATTCCTTGGGATAGATGGTCCAGGGTCAGCCACCAACGGAGTGAATCTCTGGTCTTTTGATCTACTTGAATCATTGGAGACAAGTCTGTATAATCCCCATTCCACTGTTTGAGCATGCACAGTTGTAATGGTCTTAGATGAATTCGTGCAAAAGGAACTATGTCCATTGTTGCAACCATCAATCCTACTACTTCCATGCACTGCGCTATGGAAGGACGAGGAACAGAATGAAGCACTTGACAAGAGCTTAGAAGTTTTGATTTTCTTACCTCTGTCAGAAAAATCCTCATTTCTAAGGAATCTATTATTGTTCCCAAGAAGGGAACTCTTGTTGACGGGGACAGAGAACTTTTTTCTTTGTTCACCTTCCATCCGTGAGATCTGAGAAAGGCTAGAATGATGTCCGTATGAGCCTTTGCTGTTGACAGGGACGACGCTTGTATTAGAATGTCGTCCAAGTAAGGTACTACTGCAATGCCCCTTGGTCTTAGAACCGCTAGAAGGGACCCTAGCACCTTTGTGAAAATCCTTGGAGCAGTGGCCAATCCGAATGGGAGGGCCACAAACTGGTAATGCTTGTCCAGAAAAGCGAACCTTAGGAAATGATGATGTTCCTTGTGGATAGGAATATGTAGGTACGCATCCTTTAGATCCACGGTAGTCATAAATTGACTTTCCTGGATGGTGGGTAGAATCGTTCGAATAGTTTCCATTTTGAACTATGGTACCCTGAGAAATTTGTTTAGGATCTTCAAATCCAAAATTGGTCTGAACGTTCCCTCTTTTTTGGGAACTACGAACAGATTGGAATAAAATCCCATTCCTTGTTCCTTTATTGGAACTCGGTGTATCACTCCCATCTTTAACAGGTCTTCTACACAATGTAAGAATGCCTGTCTCTTTATTTGGTTTGAGGATAAGTGAGACCTGTAGAACCTTCCCCTTGGGGGTAGTTCCTTGAACTCCAGGAGATAACCTTGAGAAACTATTTCTAGCGCCCAAGGATCCTGAACATCTCTTGCCCAAGCCTGAGCAAAGAGAGAGAGTCTGCCCCCCACTAGATCCGGTCCCGGATCGGGGGCTACTCCTTCATGCTGTTTTGTTAGCAGTGGCAGGCTTCTTGGCCTGCTTACCCTTGTTCCAGCCTTGCATTGGTTTCCAGGCTGGTTTGGGTTGTGAGGCATTACCTTCTTGCTTAGAGGATGCAGAATTAGAGGCTGGTCCGTTTCTGCGAAAGGGACGAATTCCTGAATCTGAGATTTCTCCATCAGACAAAACCTCCCTCATGGCCCCATCAGATTGGTGCGAGGGTATGACAGAACAATTATCATCAGCGCCCTCTTGCTCTTCAGTGTTTAAGACAGAGCAATCGCGCTTTCTCTGATAAGTAGGCATTTTGGATAAAAGATTTGCTATGGAGTTATCCATTACAGACGTTAATTGTTGCATGGTAATAAGTATTGGCGCACTAGATGTACTAGGGGCCTCCTGCATGGGCAAAACTGGTGTAGACACAGTAGGAGATGATGTAGTATCATGTTTACTCCCCTCATTTGAGGAATCATCTTGGGCAATATCATTATCTGTGGCAGTACTGTCCTTACTTTGTTTGGACGCTATGGCACAATTATCACATAAATTTAAATGGGGAGACACATTGGCTTTCATACATATAGAACATAGCTTATCTGAAGGTACAGACATGTTAAACAGGCTTAAACTTGTCAACAAAGCACAAAAAACGTTTTAAAATAAAACCGTTACTGTCTCTTTAAATTTCAAACAGAAAACACTTTATTACTGAATATGTGAAAAAATATGAAGGAATCGTTCAAAAATTACCAAAATTTCACCACAGTGTCTTAAAGCATTAAAAGTATTGCACACCAAATTTCAGAGCTTTAACCCTTAAAATAACGGAACCGGAGCCGTTTTAAAATTTAACCCCTATACAGTCCCAGCTATAGTCTTTGCTGAGACCCAACCAAGCCCAGAGGGGAATACGATACCAAATGACGCCTTCTAGAAGCTTTTTTAGTGATTCTTAGATCCTCACACATGCATCTGCATGCCCTGCTTCCAAAAAACAACTGCGCAGTAATGGCGCGAAAATGAGGCTCAGTCTATAACTAGAAAGGCCCCCTGACTGAGAAAGGTGTCTAACACAGTGCCTGCCGTTTTATAAACGTTCCCCAAGATTATAAATGCCAATTGTTAGCCTAAATCTGAATAATATGCCCAAATAAAGCAATCGATTTAGCCCATAAAAATGTCTACCAGTTTTTTAGCCCATATTAAGCCCTTTATTCTGTTTGTTTGACTAAGAAAATGGCTTACCGGTCCCCATGAGGGGAAATGACAGCCTTCCAGCATTACACAGTCTTGTTAGAAATATGGCTAGTCATACCTTAAGCAGAAAAGTCTGCTAACTGTTTCCCCCAACTGAAGTTACTTCATCTCAACAGTCCTATGTGGAAACAGCAATCGATTTTAGTTACTGTCTGCTAAAATCATCTTCCTCTTACAAACAGAAATCTTCATCCTTTTCTGTTTCAGAGTAAATAGTACATACCAGCACTATTTTAAAATAACAAACACTTGATAGAAGAATAAAAACTACATTTAAACACCAAAAAACTCTTAACCATCTCCGTGGAGATGTTGCCTGTGCAACGGCAAAGAGAATGACTGGGGTGGGCGGAGCCTAGGAGGGACTATATGGCCAGCTTTGCTGGGACTCTTTGCCATTTCCTGTTGGGGAAGAGAATATCCCACAAGTAAGGATGACGCCGTGGACCGGACACACCAATGTTGGAGAAAATGGGCCGGCATTTAAGCTTACATTCCTGCTTTTTAAAATAAAGATACCAAGAGAATGAAGAGAAATTGATAATAGGAGCAAATTAGAAAGTTGCTTAAAATTGCATGCTCTATCTGAATCATGAAAGAAAATATTTGGGTTTCATTTCCCTTTTAAACACTGCAGCCAATACAAATCAGATTACCCTGTTTTCAGTGTAAAGAATTTTACAATCGCATCACATATTTTCATATGTATATGATTTTCTATTACAGTAATAGAATATATTATTGACACAGAATACTTTTGATTTCAAGATATTAGTTTGCCTTGCTGCATCTCATGCAGTTAGCTACTGTAAAAGAGTTTGAAACTGGGGTTTCTTAGCACACAAAAAAAACAAGTTTAAGAATGCTTAGTGAAGTGAAATGCTGTTGTGATATAAGAGTTATACAGTGGTATTTTACACAGCTATCACATTAATGTAGCTAGTGCATTGGCATATAGCTGATTGAATAGGTGCAGCAAATATATTTTCCATAAACCCTTTGGATGGGCGAGTGCAGACTTACTGTGGAGTAGATAACTGGATGTCATGTTCACGTAGCTAAACATTATCTAATTCTTGGAGTTGATAAAATACCCTTTCTTCTGTTAAGTGTGATCAGTCCACGGGTCATCATTACTTGTGGGATATTAACTGCTCCCCTACAGGAAGTGCAAGAGGATTCACCCAGCAGAGTTGCTATATAGCTCCTCCCCTCTACGTCACCTCCAGTCATTCTCTTGCACCCAACGACTAGATAGGATGTGTGAGAGGACTATGGTGATATATTTAGTTTTTATATCTTCAATCAAAAGTTTGTTATTTTATAATAGCACCGGAGTGTGTTATTCCTTCTCTGGTAGAATTTGAAGAAGAATCTACCTGAGTTTTTCTATGATTTTAGCCGGAGTAGTTAAGATCATATTGCTGTTTCTCGGCCATCTGAGGAGTGAGGTAAACTTCAGATCAGGGGACAGCAGGCAGATTAATCTGCAAAGAGGTATGTAGCAGTTTATTATTTTCTGACATGGAATTGATGAGAAAATCCTGCCATACCGTTATAATGTAAACTCAGCCTTGAATGCAGTAGATGTAGCTGATATCAGGCTGTCATGTATGTATATTTTACACTTCAGTTTTCTGGGAAATGGTACTTCTCTGGCTTTTAAACTGTATACATAGACTTAACCTATTTTGCAGGGACTTGCAATAGGTTTTAAATGACAATTAATTATTGAGGTAAAATGTTTTTTTGCTGGCATGTAAAAACGTTTTTTTCTCTGAGGTACTGGGTGAAAAAATGTTTTGGGCACTTTTTTTCCACTTGGCAATAGTTTTGATTTAAATTAGAGCAGTTCACTGATCCCTCTCACTGTTATGTGTGTGGGGGAGGGGCCATTTTGGTGCTTTCACTATGCATCAGAAAAACTCAGTCAGAGGTTCATTTTCTTCCTGCATGATCCGGTTCATCTCTACAGAGTTCAGGGATCTCAAGAGTCTTTTTTGAGGGAAGTAATCATACAGCAGAGCTGTGCTGATTGTATTGACTGTGATATAAAAAACGTTTATTTGTGTATTTTTTTTCTGCTGCCTGGGTTAGTTATCATTTGCTGAGGGGAACAATCCTTTGCTAAAACTGTATATTCTGACAAAGATTGATGCTATAACTTAATTATTTTATCTGTTATAATATTTTTCTGTGCTTCTTAAAGGCACAGTTCGTTTTCATATTATTTGTAAATTACTTTGAAAAGTATTTCCAAGTTGCTGTTTATTTGCTAGTGTGTTAAACATGTCTGATTCAGAGGAAGATATCTGTGCTATATGTGTTAATGCCAAAGTGGAGCCCAATAGAAATTTATGTACTAAATGTATTGATGCTACTTTAAAAAATAGTCAATCTGTACAAATTGAACATATTTCACCAAACAACGAGGGGAGAGTTATGCCGACTAACTCGCCTCACGTGTCAGTACCTGCATCTCCCGCTCAGGAGGTGCGTGATATTGTAGCGCCGAGTGCATCTGGGCGGCCATTACAAATCACATTACAAGATATGGCTACTGTTATGACTGAAGTTTTGGCTAAACTACCAGAACTAAGAGGTAAACGTGATCACTCTGGGATGAGAACAGAGTGCGCTGATAATGCAAGGGCCATGTCTGATACTGCGTCACAGTTTGCAGAACATGAAGACGGAGAGCTTCATTCTGTGGGTGACGGTTCTGATCCAAATAAACTGGACTCAGACATTTCAAATTTTAAATTTAAGCTTGAGAACCTCCGTGTGTTACTAGGGGAGGTATTAGCGGCTCTGAATGATTGTAACACAGTTGCAATCCCAGAAAAAATGTGTAGGTTGGATAAATATTTTGCGGTACCGACGAGTACTGACGTTTTTCCTATACCTAAGAGACTTACTGACATTGTTACTAAGGAGTGGGATAGACCCGGTGTGCCTTTCTCACCCCCTCCTATATTCAGAAAAATGTTTCCAATAGACGCCGCCACACGGGACTTATGGCAAATGGTCCCTAAGGTGGAGGGAGCAGTTTCTACTTTAGCTAAGCGTACCACTATCCCAGTGGAGGATAGCTGTGCTTTTTCAGATCCAATGGATAAAAAAATTAGAGGGTTACCTTAAGAAAATGTTTGTTCAACAAGGGTTTATATTGCAACCTCTTGCATGTATTGCGCCTGTCACGGCTGCAGCAGCATTTTGGTTTGAGTCTCTGGAAGAGACACTTCAATCATCCACACTAGATGACATCACACACAAACTTAAATTCCTTAAGTTAGCTAATTCATTTATTTCAGATGCCGTAGTACATTTAACTAAACTTGCGGCTAAAAATTCAGGATTCGCCATTCAGGCACGCAGAGCTCTGTGGCTAAAATCCTGGTCAGCTGATGTTACGTCTAAATCTAAATTGCTTAATATTCCTTTCAAAGGGCAGACCTTATTCGGGCCTGGCTTGAAAGAGATTATTGATGACATTACAGGAGGTAAAGGTCATGCCCTGCCTCAGGACAAGGCCAAAGCCAAGGCTAGACAGTCCAATTTTCGTTCCTTTCGTAATTTCAAAGCAGGAGCAGCATCAACTTCCTCTGCACCAAAACAGGAAGGAGCTGTTGCTCGCTACAGACAAGGCTGGAAACCTAACCAGTCCTGGAACAGGGGCAAACAGGCCAGAAAACCTGCTGCTGCCCCTAAGACAGCATGAATTGAGGGCCCCCGATCCGGGACCGGATCTAGTGGGGGGCAGAGTTTCCCTCTTCGCCCAGGCTTGGGCAAGAGATGTTCAGGATCCCTGGGCGTTAGAGATCATATCTCAGGGATACCTTCTGGACTTCAAATCCTCTCCCCCAAGAGGGAGATTTCATCTGTCAAGGTTGTCAACAAGGACAAGGGTTTTACTCAAATCTGTTTGTAGTTCCCAAAAAAGAGGGAACCTTCAGGCCAATCTTGGATTTAAAGATCCTAAACAAATTCCTAAGAGTTCCATCGTTCAAGATGGAAACTATTCGAACAATTTTGCCCATGATCCAAGAGGGTCAGTACTTGACCACAGTGGATTTAAAGGAGGCTTACCTTCACATACCGATTCACAGAAGTCATTACCGGTATCTAAGGTTTGCCTTTTTAGACAGGCATTACCAGTTTGTAGCTCTTCCATTCGGACTGGCTACGGCTCCAAGAATCTTCACAAAGGTTCTGGGCACTCTTCTGGCGGTACTAAGACCGCGAGGAATTTCAGTAGCTCCGTACTTAGACGACATACTGATACAAGCTTCAAGCTTTCAAACTGCCAAATCTCATACAGAGATAGTACTGGCATTTCTAAGGTCGCATGGATGGAAAGTGAACGAAGAGAAAAGTTCTCTCTTTCCACTCACAAGAGTTCCCTTCCTGGGGACTCTGATAGATTCTGTAGAAATGAAGATTTACCTGACAGAGGACAGGTTAACAAAACTTCAAAGTGCATGCCGTGTCCTTCATTCCATTTAAGAGACCAGAAATTCTCTTCTATGGTGGCTTTATCGGCCACATCTGTCCAGGGGAATGCCATTCAGCAGGCCAGACTGGTCAATTGTAACAACAGACGCCAGCCTACTAGGTTGGGGCGCTGTCTGGAATTCTCTGAAGGCTCAGGGACTATGGAATCAGGAGGAGAGTCTTCTTCCAATAAACATTCTGGAATTGAGAGCAGTCCTCAATGCTCTTCTGGCTTGGCCCCAGTTAGCAACTCGGGGGTTCATCAGGTTCCAGTCGGACAACATCACGACTGTAGCTTATATCAACCATCAGGGAGGGACAAGAAGCTCCCTAGCAATGATGGAAGTATCGAAGATAATTCGCTGGGCAGAGTCTCACTCTTGCCACCTGTCTGCAATCCACATCCCGGGAGTGGAGAACTGGGAGGCGGATTTCTTAAGTCGTCAGACTTTTCATCCGGGGGAGTGGGAACTTCATCCAGAGGTCTTTGCCCAAATACTTCGACGTTGGGGCAAACCAGAGATAGATCTCATGGCGTCTCGACAGAACGCCAAGCTTCCGCGCTACGGGTCCAGATCCAGGGATCCGGGAGCGGTCCTGATAGATGCCTTGACAGCACCATGGACCTTCAGGATGGCTCATGTGTTTCCACCTTTCCCGATGCTTCCTCGATTGATTGCCAGAATCAAACAGGAGAAAGCATCAGTGATTCTAATAGCGCCTGCATGGCCACGCAGGACTTGGTATACAGATCTGGTGGACATGTCATTCTGTCCACCTTGGTCGTTACCTCTGAAACAGGACCTTCTGATTCAGGGTCCTTTCAAACATCAAAATCTAACTTCTCTGAAGCTGACTGCTTGGAAATTGAACGCTTGATCTTATCAAAGCGTGGTTTTTCTGAGTCAGTTATTGATACCTTAATACAGGCTAGGAAGCCTGTTACCAGAAAGATTTACCATAAAATATGGCGTAAATACCTATATTGGTGCGAATCCAAAGGTTACTCTTGGAGTAAGGTTAGGATTCCTAGGATATTGTCTTTTCTACAAGAAGGTTTAGAAAAGGGGTTATCCGCTAGTTCCTTAAAGGGACAGATCTCAGCTCTGTCCATTCTGTTACACAAGCGTCTGTCAGAAGTTCCAGACGTTCAGGCTTTTTGTCAGGCTTTGGCCAGGATTAAACCTGTGTTTAAAGCTGTGGCTCCACCATGGAGTTTAAACCTTGTTCTTAACGTTTTACAGGGTGTTCCGTTTGAACCCCTTCATTCCATTGATATAAAGTTGTTATCTTGGAAAGTTCTATTTTTAATGGCTATTTCCTCGGCTCGAAGAGTCTCTGAGTTATCAGCCTTACATTGTGATTCTCCTTATTTGATTTTTCACTCGGATAAGGTAGTTCTGCGTACTAAGCCTGGGTTCTTACCTAAGGTAGTCACTAACAGGAATATCAATCAGGAGATTGTTGTTCCATCCTTGTGCCCAAATCCTTCTTCGAGGAAGGAACGTCTTTTGCACAATCTGGATGTAGTTCGTGCCCTTAAATTTTATTTACAGGCAACTAAAGATTTTCGACAAACGTCTTCCCTGTTTGTCGTTTACTCTGGTCAGAGGAGAGGTCAAAAAGCTTCTGCTACCTCTCTCTCTTTTTGGCTTCGTAGCATAATTCGTTTAGCTTATGAGACTGCTGGACAGCAGCCTCCTGAAAGAATTACAGCTCATTCCACTAGAGCTGTGGCTTCCACTTGGGCCTTTAAGAATGAGGCCTCTGTTGAACAGATTTGCAAGGCTGCAACTTGGTCTTCGCTTCATACTTTTTCCAAATTTTACAAATTTGACACTTTTGCTTCCTCGGAGGCTATTTTTGGGAGAAAGGTTCTTCAGGCAGTGGTTCCTTCTGTATAAAGAGCCTGCCTATCCCTCCCGTCATCCGTGTACTTTTGCTTTGGTATTGGTATCCCACAAGTAATGATGACCCGTGGACTGATCACACTTAACAGAAGAAAACATAATTTATGCTTACCTGATAAATTCCTTTCTTCTGTAGTGTGATCAGTCCACGGCCCGCCCTGTTTTTTAAGGCAGGTAAATATTTTTTAAATTATACTCCAGTCACCACTACACCCTTGGCTTCTCCTTTCTCGTTGGTCCTTGGTCGAATGACTGGAGGTGACGTAGAGGGGAGGAGCTATATAGCAACTCTGCTGGGTGAATCCTCTTGCACTTCCTGTAGGGGAGCAGTTAATATCCCACAAGTAATGATGACCCGTGGACTGATCACACTACAGAAGAAAGGAATTTATCAGGTAAGCATAAATTATGTTTTATCTTTTGGGACGTGCCGATTGTGTTAGATCATACCAGGACATATTAGGACTTTTTAGCATGTGCAGAGGAAATAAGCAGGGTACGTTTGACTGCTTGGCATAGCTTGAGTTAGTCTTGTCCAGCAGTACATATTCTGCATTGCTGGTTCTATTTAAATGACCAAGCACAGTTCAGTGGATATGTTGCTGTAATAACAATATTCTAGCCGATTCACACATGTATTCTGGTCAGCTGACCCTGATTAATTGCTTGTGTTGTTGGTCACAAGGAAGGGTTTTCTCTAGATTTCCAATCACATCTTCATGAGCGTTTTATCTTCATGTGTCAATGTTAACAAGCTGCAGGGTAACCCATGACATATTGATAGTAAATGCTATCTAGCTCTGGCAGTCTAATTTCACTGTTTTATGCTTATAAACACAGTCTTTTAATGAACATTTCCTGTAAATATTAAACATAAAGGTATTTCATGCTTAACTGCACCTTCTCCATCTATGTCCGTTGTTGAAAAGCATACCTAGGTAGCCAGATGAGCAGCTATTAGGAGCTAGCTGCTGATTGGTGGCTACATATGGCTCTTGTCATTGGCTCACCAGGGCCTCAATAACATACTTGGCGACGTGCGCAAAAACCAGCATTGCCAAATTTTTCTCTCATCGAGCGATCACAAACCCAGCGCAGCAGACAAGTTACATGCGTAGATTTTTCATGGCGTGCACATATTTTACTCTCATAGACTAACACAGAACTGGTGTCAGCAGTCAGTATCCCAAAGGCAGCACATGGACTTACGTGCAGAATGGATATATTATACTCCATTTTCAGCTCGCCACACATAGGCAGGCGCAGCAACTCTTGCGTAAATTAAAAAAAACAGAATTTATGTTTACCTGATAAATTTCTTTCTCCTACGGTGTGTCCGGTCCTCGGTTTCATCCTTACTTGTGGGATATTCTCATTCCCTACAGGAAATGGCAAAGAGAGCACACAGCAAAAGCTGTCCATATAGCCCCCCCTCTGGCTCCGCCCCCCCGTCATTCGACCGACGGTTAGGAGAAAAAGGAGAGACCATAAGGTGCCGTGGTGACTGTAGTGTCCAGAAAATATTTTTTTTTTTAAACCTGACTAAAAGCCAGGGCGGGCCGTGGACCGGACACACCGTAGGAGAAAGAAATTTATCAGGTAAACATAAATTCTGTTTTCTCCTACATTGGTGTGTCCGGTCCACTGCTTCATCCTTACTTGTGGGAACCAATACCAAAGCTTTAGGACACGGATGAAGGGAGGGAACAAGTCAGGTAACCTAAACGGAAGGCACCACAGCTTTAAAAAAACCTTTCTCCCAAAAACAGCCTCCGAAGAAACATAAGTATCGAATTTGTAGAATTTGGCAAAAGTATTCAGAGAAGACCAAGTCGCTGCCTTACAGATCTGTTCAACAGAAGCCTCATTCTTGAAAGCCCATGTGGAAGCCACATGGGCTTTCAAGAGTGAGCTGTAATTCGTTCAGGAGGCTGCCTTCCGGCAGTCTCATAAGCCAATCGGATGATGCTTTTCAGCCAAAAGGAAAGAGAGGTAGCAGTAGGTTTCTGCCCTCTCCTCTTACCAGAATAGACAACAAACAAGGATGATGTCTGTCTGAAATCCTTTGTTGCTTCTAAATAGAATTTTAAAGCACGGACCACATCTAGGTTAGGTAACAAACGTTCCTTCTTCGAAACTGGATTCGGACACAGAGAAGGAACAACTATTTCCTGGTTAATATTCCTATTGGAAACCACTTTTGGAAGAAAACCAGGCTTGGTACGTAAAACTACCTTATCTGTATGGAATACCAGATAGGGTGAAGTACACTGCAAAGCAGACAATTCAGAAACTCTTCTAGCGGAAGAGATAGCAACCAAAAACAGAACTTTCCAAGATAGTAACTTAATATCTATGGAATGTAAAGGTTCAAACGGAACCCCTTGCAGAACAGAAAGAACTAAGTTTAGACTCCATGGAGGAGTCATAGGTCTGAAGACAGGCTTGATTCTGACTAACGCCTGTACAAACGCCTGTACGTTTGTGCAACAAAATAGACAGAGCAGATATCTGTCCTTTTAGAGAACTAGATGACAAACCTTTATCCAAACCCTCTTGGAGAAAGGAAAGTATCCTAGGAATTTTAATTTTACTCCAAGAGTATCCCTTGGATTCGCACCAACAGATATATTTTTGCCATATCTTATGGTAAATTTTCCTTGTCACAGGTTTTCTGGCCTGAACCAGAATCTGAAAACCCACGCTTAGATAGAATCAAGATTTGGATGTTCGAATGGACCCTGAACAAGAAGATCCTGCCTCAAAGGTAGCTTCCATGGTGGAGCCGATGACATATTCACCAGGTCTGCATACCAAGTCCTGCGTGGCCACGCAGGAGCTATTAGAATCACAGAGTCCTTCTCCTGTTTGATCCTGGCTACAAGCCTGGGAAGGAGAGGGAACGGTGGAAACACATAAGCTAGATTGAACGACCAAGGCGCCACCAATGCATCCACTAGTGTCGCCTTGGGATCCCTGGATCTGGACCCGTAGCGAGGAACCTTGGAGTTCTGTCGAGACGCCATCAGATCCATATCTGGAATGCCCCATAGTTGAGTTAACTGGGCAAAGACCTCCGGGTGAAGTTCCCACTCCCCCGGATGGAAAGTCTGACGACTCAAATAATCCGCCTCCCAGTTGTCTACTCGTGGGATGTGAATTGCAGATAGATGGCAGGAGTGATCCTCCGCCCATTTGATGATCTTGGATACCTCTCTCATCGCCAAGGAACTCTTTGTTCCCCCCTGATGATTGATGTACGCTACAGTCGTCATGTTGTCTGACTGAAATCTTATGAATCTGGCCTTCGCTAGTTGAGGCCAAGCCAGAAGCGCATTGAATATCGCTCTCAGTTCCAAAATGTTTATCGGGAGAAGAGACTCTTCCCGAGACCATAGACCCTGAGCTTTCAGGGAGTCCCAGACCGCGCCCCAGCCTAAGAGACTGGCGTCGGTCGTGACAATGACCCACTCTGGTCTGCGGAAACTCATTCCCTGAGACAGGTGATCCTGAGTCAACCACCAGAGGAGTGAGTCTCTGGTTACCTGGTCTACTTGAATCTGGGGAGACAAGTCTGCATAATCCCCATTCCACTGTTTGAGCATGCACAGTTGCAATGGTCTTAAATGAATTCGAGCAAAAGGAACCACGTCCATTGCTGCAACCATTAGTCCTATTACCTCCATGCACTGAGCTATGGAAGGCTGAGGAATAGATTGAAGAACTCGACAAGCGTTTAGAAGCTTTAACTTTCTGACCTCTGTCAGAAAAATCTTCATTTCCACAGAATCTATTATTGTTCCCAGAAAAGGAACCCTTGTGGACAGGGACAGGGAACTCTTTTCTATGTTCACCTTCCACCCGTGAGACCTGAGAAAGGCTAACACAATGTCTGTATGAGCCCTTGCTTTGGAAAGGGACGACGCTTGGATTAAAATGTCGTCTAGGTAAGGTGCTACAGCAATGCCCCTCGGCCTTAGGACCGCTAGAAGGGACCCTAGCACCTTTGTGAAAATTCTGGGAGCAGTGGCTAAACCGAATGGAAGAGCCACGAACTGGTAATGTTTGTCCAGAAAGGCGAACCTCAGGAACTGATGATGATTTTTGTGGATAGGAATATGCAGATTTGCATCCTTTAAGACCACGGTAGTCATATATTGACCCTCCTGGATTGTTGGTAAAATCGTCCGAATGGTTTCCATTTTGAATGATGGAACTCTGAGGAATTTGTTTAGAATTTTTAAATCCAGAATTGGCCTGAAAGTTCCCTCTTTTTTGGGAACTACAAACAGGTTTGAGTAAAAACCCAGACCTTGTTCCGCTGTTGGAACTGGGTGTATCACTCACATCTTTAATAGGTCTCCTACGCAATGTAAGAATGTTTGTCTCTTTATCTGGTCTGAAGATAAGTGAGACATGTGGAACCTTCCCCTTGGAGGAGGTTCCTTGAACTCTAGAAGATACCCCTGAGAGACTATTTCTAGTGCCCAGGGATCCGGAACATCTCTTGCCCAAGCCTGAGCAAAGAGAGAAAGTCTGCCCCCTACTAGATCCGGTCCCAGATCGGGGGCTACCCCTTCATGCTGTCTTGGTAGCAGCAGCAGGCTTCTTGGCCTGTTTACCCTTGTTCCAGCCCTGCAATGGTTTCCATGCTGGTTTAGGCTGGGAAGCGTTACCTTCTTGTCTAGAGGCTGCAGAGTTAGGAGCCGGTCCGTTCCTGAAATTGCGAAAGGAACGAAAATTAGATTTGTTCTTAGCCTTGAAAGGCTTATCCTGTGGGAGGGCATGGCCCTTTCCCCCAGTGATGTCTGAAATAATCTCCTTCAATTCTGGCCCGAAAAGGGTCTTAACTTTGAAAGGAATATTAAGCAATTTTGTTTTGGACGACACATCCGCCGACCAAGATTTTAGCCAAAGCGCCATGCGCGCCACTATTGCAAAACCTGAATTTTTCGCCGCTAATTTAGCCAATTGAAAAGCGGCATCTAAAATAAAGGAATTAACCAACTTTAGTGCGTGAATTCTGTCCATGACTTCATCATATGGAGTCTCCTTTTGGAGCAAATTTTCTAGTTCATCAAACCAAAAAGACGTCGCCGTGGTGACAGGAATAATGCACGAAATTGGTTGCAGAAGGAAACCTTGCTGAACAAAAATCTTTTTAAGCAATCCTTCCAACTTTGAAAGCGCAACTGTCCGCTATAGGAATAGTTGTGCGCTTGGCCAACGTTGAAACTGCCCCCTCTACCTTAGGGACCGTTTGCCATGCATCCCTTCTGGGGTCGACAATGGGGAACATTTTCTTAAATATAGGAGGTGGAACAAAAGGTACACCTGGCCTGTCCCACTCCTTAGTCACTATGTCCGCCACCCTCTTGGGTATCGGAAAAGCATCAGCGTGCACTGGGACCTCTAAGAAATTGTCCATTTTGCACAACTTCTCTGGAATCATCAAAGAATCCCAATCATCAAGGGTAGCTAGCACCTCCTTAAGCAGGGCGCGGAGATGTTCTAGCTTAAATTTAAATGCCACGATATCAGGTTCTGCCTGCTGAGAATTTTTTCCTGAATCAGAAATTTCTCCCTCAGACAGACCCTCCCTCACTGCCAACTCAGATTGATGTGAGGGTATAACAGATAAATTATTGTCAGCGCCTACTTGCTCATCCTCTGTATTTAAAACTGAGCAATCACGCTTTCTGGGAAATGCTGGCAGTTTGGATAAAAGAGCTGCTATAGAATTATCCATTACTGCTGTTAATTGCTGCATAGTAACAAGCATTGGCACGCTAGATGTACTAGGTGTCGTCTGCGCGGGCAAAACTGGTGTTGACACAGAAGGAGAGGATGATGAACTATCCCCACTACCTTCATTTGAAGAATCATCTTGGGCAACCTTATTAAATGTGACAGTACTGTCCTTACTTTGTTTGGATGCCATGGCACAATTTGCACATACATTTAATGGGGGAACCACCTTGGCTTCCATACACACAGAACATATGCTATCTGAAGGTACAGACATGTTAGACATATTTAGGCAGGCTATTAATGTAATAAAAACAATTTTAAACAAAACCGTTACTGTCTCTTTAAATAATAAAGAGAGCACACTTTATGTCTGAATGATCGAAAAACTATGAAAGAAATATCCGATCTTTATGAAATTTATACCCCAGTGTCTTAATGCTTTGAAAAGTATTGCACACCAAATTTCAAGTCTCTAACCCCTTAAATGAGCAAACCGGAGCTAATAGTTCAATTTACCGGTTTAAACACACTACAGTCCCTGCCACAGACTTTGCTGCGGCTTTTACCTTCCTTAGGGGTTATTCACCACAGTAATAAACCTTTCTGAGCCACAGGACCCTCTCACGTGAAGCTGCATGCACTGCCTATAGAAGTAACTGCGCAACTGAGGCGCGAAAATGAGGCCTCCTCCCTCTGCATACCAGAGTGAAGGGGCCTTTCTGACTAGATTAGGCGTCTAAACAACTGCCAGGCGCAAATAAACGTTCCCAAAAGTGTTTCAAAGTTTGCAAAACACTCCAAATGTCACATAAATATGTTAAAAATAAATCGATTTAGCCAACAATAGTGTCAACCAGCATAGAGCCCACTTTATAAGCCTTAATTCTGTTACTGAGTCTAAGAAAATGGCTTACCGATCCCATAAGGGAAAACTGACAGTCTTCTAGCATTACTAAGTCTTGTTAGAAAATAGACTGGTCATACCTGAAGCAGATAAGTCTGCAAACTGTTCCCCCCAACTGAAGTTCTCTGGTTTCAACAGTCCTGCGTGGGAACAGCAATGGATTTTAGTTACTGGTGCTAAAATCATACTCCTCTTTTAACAGAAATCTTCATCACTTTCTGTTGTAGAGTAAATAGTACAAACCGGCACTATTTTAAAATAACAAACTCTTGATAGAAGAAATAAAACTACAACTAACACCACATACTCTTTACCATCCCCGTGGAGATGCTACTTGTTCAGAGCGGCAAGAGAATGACTGGGGGCGGAGCCAGAGGGGGGGCTATATGGACAGCTTTTGCTGTGTGCTCTCTTTGCCATTTCCTGTAGGGAATGAGAATATCCCACAAGTAAGGATGCAGCCGTGGACCGGACACACCAATGTAGGAGAAAGCAGCGTAACTCCCTAGAAGGCTTAACAAACACTTAATGCATGCACACTCACGTACATTTCATCCGCACATATTAAACAGTTAAACCTAAAATAAACACTAACGTTATTAACCCGTAAACCGCCATCCCCTCACATTGCAAGCACTAATTATATAGTTAGGGTTTATATAATTTTGGGGTGTTTTTTTGGGGGGGGGGGTATTAGAATAACAATTTTTTTTTATTTTGGAGAATTTAATTTTTTATAATGTTAGTATTTTATTTTTGTAATGTTAGTATTTTTTATGTTTGTAATGTAGCTAATTTTTTTATCAATTAAGGTTAGTTTTTTTGTTTTAGCTTCGGTTTAAATTTTGTTTTACAGGTAATTTTTTTTTTAAAAGTAGTTTATTTTTACTTTAAATTAGGTGCATTTAAATTGAGGTTAAGTTAGGGGTGTTAGGTTAGGAGGTTAAGATATTAATTTAATACTTTGCAATGTGGGGGATGGCGGTTTAGAGGTTATGTTTAATTCATTTTTGCGATGTGGGGGAATGACGGTTTAAGGGTTAATAACTTTATTAGTGTTTGCTATGTGACGGGGATAGCGATTTAGGGGTTAATATGTTTAATTAGTGTTTGCGACGTGGGTGGCAGTTTAGGGGTTTCAAATGGTGTTTTCTAACAACAGAAATGTGTATTTGCGTACATGTCTGAGCCTCGCCAGTTTGGCCGACTTACGCCAGTATATTATATGGCAGAGTGTGTTATGTGATTCACCCAATGTGCTAGGTGAACGTACAGGCAACATGGGTTTCAGCAGTTGCGCTGAAAATTATGCAACATATGTGATCGCACCCCAGATATGTTCAGTTAGGCTGCACTGGACGCGACCTCAACTCTGTGTTTAACCCCTTTACAGATAAACAGTTAAATGAAAGCAATACAATTAAAATTATCTAAAGCATTAGGGCAATTTAAACGATAATATAGTTTAATATTAAAAACATTCTAATTCACTAGATTATTTTATTATCAATCAAATGCTTATTGCGAAGTGTAAGTTTAACCCCTGCAAAGTGATTTAACAAATAATTAAAACAGCTGTCCATGGAAGCTCCTCCGCCACCTATTGCAGAATACAGGCAGTGAGGGGCCACATTAGATTGGCTCACCAGCAACGCCCAATTTAGAAAGAGCCACACTTTATGCTCGTTAGCACAGTGTTAACTAGAGCTATATGTTTGGTAGCACAATGTTAACTAGGGATTTATGCTCGTTAGCAGTGTTAACTAGAGCTATATGTTTGGTAGCACAGTGTTAACTAGGGTTTTATGCTCGGTAGCACAGTGTTAACTAGAGCTATATGTTTGGTAGCACAGTGTTAACTAGGGATTTATGCTCGGTAGCAGTGTTAAAGGATTAGTAAAGTCTACTTAAAAATGTCAGTTGTTAACATGCATATCGTTCCTAAATGGTAAAACAATAAATGTGAACTTACTTTTTGAAGAAACCGAATCTTCGAAGATGGTTAAAAACGTTATTTATTTTACCGTTGTGACGTGTCAATTGCCAACCCATCAGAAAGAGCTGTCCGTCCCAGTTTTTTTAAACGCCCATCTATTTGTAATATTTTACCATAAATTCACTCCCCCACAACTTATGCACATTTCTACTGGGCATATTGCGCATTAGCACTGCAATACATGAAGACTTTTGCCAGGTCTTCTAAGAAAGTAGCCGCATAGCAAATAGTCTCTGCGCTATACTAGCAATGATATATGCCCACTGCTAGCTTCCGACTCTGATCTGGACTAACTCCGGTCACGTGACCGCCAGAGCAGTGACGCTGAAAAGGGAACTCCGATCAGAAAGCTCATGCATTAAATTAGAGCATAGTAGAGCGCACGCGTGGCCTGTAAAGAAATACCCAGAACTGGAGGGAATGTAAAACGCAGGTTTCCCTCCGTGATTGGCTAATGCAAATTAGCCTCACAGTAAGTTTGGAAATAACCCCACTTTACAGTAGGAATATCAAGTGACCAGTAATAGAAGCGCAATGGAAGGTATTTGAACATAATTTTATTATAAGTAACCAAGTATAATGCAAAAAAACTAAATTTATGCTTACCTGATAAATGTATTTATTTCTTGACACGGTGAGTCCACGCATCATCTAATTAATATTGGGAATATCACTCCTGCCCAGCAGGAGGCGGCAAAGAGCACCACAGCAAAGCTGTTAAATATCACCTCCCTTCCTAACCCTAGTTATTCGAACAAAGTAAAGGAGAGAAAGGAAGCAACAAGGTGCAGAGGTGCCTGAGGTTTATAACGTGACAAAAACCTGTCTTAGAAAAAACAGGGCGGGCCGTGGACTCACCGTGTCAAGAAATAAATTTATCAGGTAAGCATTAATTTTCTTTTCTTTCTAATGACACAGTAAGTCCACAGGTCATCTAATTACTATTGGGAATCAATACCCAAGCTAGAGGACGCAGATGATAAGGGAGGGACAAGACAGGAAACCTAAACAGAAGGTACCACTGCCTGAAGAATCTTTCTCCCAAAAGAAGCCGAGGCTCTGGTTACGTTTCCCAGAGAAAACAACAAACAGAGCCGAAGACTGGCAAAACTCCTTAGTCGCCTGTAAATAGAATTTCAACGCACGCACCACATCTAGGTTGTGCAGCAGACGCTCTTTAGGGGAAGAAGGGTTAGGAAATAAAAAAGGAACAACAATTTCTTGATTAATGTTCCTATCCGAAACAACCTTAGGAAGGAAACCCAACTTAGTACGCAGAACTACCTTAACAGAATGAAAAATAAGATAAGGGGATTCACACTGCAATGCCGAGAGTTCTGAGACTCTGCGGGCAGAAGAAATTGCAACAAGAACAAGAAACAAAACTTTCCAAGATAATAACTTAATATCTAGGGAATGCATAGGTTTAAACGGAGCCTGTTGAAGAACTTTAAGAACAAGGTTAAAACTCCAGGGAGGAGTAACAGGTTTGAACACAGGCCTGATTCTGACTAAGGCCTGACAAAAGGATTGCACATCTGGTATATCCGCCAGACGTTTATGTAACAAAATAGACAAGGCAGATATTTGACCTTTCAAAGAACTTGCCAATAAACCCTTCTCCAAACCCTCTTGGAGAAAAGACAGAATTCTAGGAATTCGAACTCTACTGCTAGGAGTAGCCTCTGTATTCACACCAATGCAGATATTTACGCCATATATTGTAGTTAGTCTTCCTGGTAACAGGCTTACGAGCCTGAATCATGGTCTCAATGACCAATTCAGAAAAACCACGCTTAGATAAAATTAAGCGTTCAATCTCCAAGCAGTCTGCTTCAGAGAAACTAGATTTTGGTGAAGGAAGGGCCCTTGAACTAGTAAGTCCTTCCTCAGTGGAAGTCTCCAAGGAGGGAGAGATGACATCTCCACTAGGTCTGCACTGACGCCCTCTCCTGTTTGATTCGAGCAATGACCCGAGGAAGAAGAGTGAATGGAGGAAATAGGTATGCGAGACCGAAATTCCAAGGGACCACCAGTGCATCTATCAGTACAGCCTGAGGATCCCTCAACCTCGACCCGTACCTCGGGAGCTTGGCATTCTGAGGAGATGCCATGAGATCCAGATCTGGCTGTCCCCATTTGAGAATGAAGCTGGAAAACACTTCCGGATGCAGTTTCCCACTCCCCCAGGTGAAAAATCTAGTCTGCTCAGAAAATCTGCTTCCCAATTGTCCACTCCTGGAATGTGGATCGCAGATATACATCAGTTGTGGGTCTCCGCCCACCGAATAATCTTGGCTACCTCTGTCATGGCCAAGGAACTCAGAGTTCCCCCCTGATGGTTGATGTAAGCCACTGAAGTTATGTTGTCCGACTGGAACCTGATAAACAAGGCCGAAGCTGACTGAGGCCAGGCCAGAAGAGCATTGAAGATTGCCCTTAGCTCCAGAATGTTTATGGGGAGAACTCCCAAGTCCATGTCCCCTGAGCCTTTAGAGAGCCCCAGACTGCTCCCCATCCCAGCAGGCTGGCGTCCGTTGTCACAATCACCCAGGTGGGTCTGCGAAAGCAGGTTCCCTGGGAGAGATGATCCTGAGACACCCACCAAAGAAGAGAATCTCTTGTTGCCTGATCCATATGTTATCGCGGAGACAGATCCACATAATCCCTGTTCCATTGACTTAGCATGCATAACTGCAGCGGTCTGAGGTGGAAATGGGCAAACAGAATGATGTCCATGGCAGCTACCATCAGACGGATTACCTCCATACATTGAGCCACTGACTGCCGAGGAGAGGACTGAAGGGCCAGACAAGAGAGTCTAAGATCTTTGATTTTCTGACCTCTGTTAGAAATATTTTCATCGATAGGGAATCTATTATGGTTCCCAAGAACACTAACATTGTAGCTGGAATTAAGGAACTCTTTCCTAGATTCACCTTCCATCCGTGAGATCGCAGGAAGGATAACAACATCTCCGTGTGGGAGTTCGCTTGTTGAAAGGATGGCGCCTGAACCAAGATGTCGTCCAGATAAGGCGCCACTGCAACACCCAGCAACCAGAGCACCGCCAACAGAGATCCCAGAACCTTTGAAAAAATTCTGGGAGCTGTGGCAAGGCCGAATGGAAGAGCCACAAACTGGAAGTGTTTGTCTAGAACCTCAGAAACTTGTGATGGTCCCTGTGTATGGGAACATGCAGGTACGCATCCTTTAAATCTACTGTTGTCCTTGCTCTAACGTAGGCAAAGAGAATGACTGGGGTTGGAGGGAAGGGAGGTGATATTTAACAGCTTTGCTGTGGTGCTCTTTGCCGCCTCCTGCTGGGCAGGAGTGATATTCCCAATAGTAATTAGATGATCCGTGGACTCACCGTGTCATTAGAAAGTAAGATCATTTTTGACCATACCATCCCTTTAACTAGGGTTTATGTTTGGTAGCACAGTGTTAACTAGGGTTTATTTATTACATCCAGGAGGAGCCAATGGCAACTAGAATATTTAACGCTGCCATCCAATAAACTTAACACATACATTAAAATAAATATCACTGTATTGTTTAATATTACAGATATATGCATGCATGTCAATAAAAAGAACAATACACAAAGACCATTTTTAGAAGTTTATGAAAAATATCTGTTGTAATATGTATGTAGTGCTGCTGTTTATGTTGAGATGTCTGTCCTTGTCCAGAAACTGGTTTGATATCTATAAGAATCTGATTCCTGCTCCAAACTGCACGCCGTCACATATCCTGAAAACAGAATATAGTAAATCCTTAGGTCAGACAAGACTTTGCATTACTGAAGATATTGTAAAATGACTGAAAATGTGAAAACATTATTCAACTTCTGTTACAGTAAAGTACATCTCCAATAGCTCAATTGCTGCAAACTGCAAGGATATAGCTAAGTCACTTTATTATGGTATGTAGCAAGCAACTAATTACAAAAAAATCATTCATTAAGCTTATTGTCCAGCATGGACATAAAATTCTAAATTCCAACATAAAAGATACAATATAGTAGCCAACCTGTCTCCACTCTGAACTCCCATAGGGATGCAGTAATTGAGCTCCAGTCTTGCGATGTTACCAAGGCGAAGCACTATGCCTGCTCCGTATGACCAGCGAATACACTCAGCGAGCTTGCGTAAATGTGCTTGTGGGCCTTCACCTGCAGCAATGATATAACATGCAAGGAACTTAAAGGGCCATGACACCCAAATGTTGAAACACTTGAAAGTGATGCAGCATAGCTGTAAAAAGCTGACTAGAAAATATCACCTGAACATTTCTATGTAAAAAAGAAAGATATTTTACCTCAAAAGTTCCTCAGTAGCCACATCCCATTATAAAGGACTTCTAAGCAGCAAATCAGTATGTCTGTCCCGGGACAGCTAATGGATTGAGCCTCGTGCACTCTCATGTTATTTCCCTTTTCAGTTTAAGGAAGTTTACTATGAAATCTCATGAGACAAGTCAAATCTCATGAGATCACAGTTAAAGTTCATGACCTCAACACTGCTGATGCTGATTGGCTGCTGTTCATTTCTTAATTTATTTATTTTTTACCTGCAGCTGGGCAACAGTTGAAGTATTTTTTTTTTACACAACTTACTCTGGTGAGCTGAGGAGATTGTGAGGTAAATATCTTCCTTTTTTACATAGAGATGCTCAGGTGATATTTTCCTGTCAGCTTTTTACAGTTATACTGCATCAGTTTCAAGTGATTTAGCATATGAGTATTATGTCCCTTTAAGGAACAATTTAAAGCGAGAACGCTTGTGACCATGTAGTACATCATATGATCTGCCAGCAAATCATGTGATAACATGATCAGACACACTTACAGCATGATAAAAGAATCTAAAACTCAAAATAAATTATTCACATACAATTGCATTTTTATGACTATATTCAGGTTCATGTGCTGAGCTAAAGTAACTTTAATTTTTAACAGACCCCTCTTTATATACATATGCCTAGATTACGATTTTGCGTTAGCCTTAAAAAGCAGCGTTGAGAGGTCCCAACGCTGCTTTTTATCTAATGCTGGTATTACGAGTCATACAGGAAAGGGTCTACCGCTCACTTTTCTTCCGCAGCTCGAGGCTACCGCAAATTCCCTTACGTCAATTGCGTATCCTATCTTTTCTATGGGATTTGCCTAACGCTGGTATTACAAGTCTTGGAAGAAGTGAACGGTAGACCCTCTCCTGGCAAGACTTCTACCGCATTTAAAAGTCAGTAGTTAAGAGTTTTATGGGCTAACGCCGGAACATAAAACTCTTAACTAAAGTGCTAACAAGTACACTAACACCCATAAACTACCTATTAACCCCTAAACCGAGGCCCCCCACATCGCTAACACTATAATAAATATTTTTAACCCCTAATCTACCGACGGACATCGCCGCCACCTACATTATACTTATGAACCCCTAATCTGCTACCCCTAACATCGCCGACACCTACATTATAGTTATTAACCCCTAATCTGCCGCCCCCAACGTAACCGCAACCTAATTACCTAACTACCTAATCTGCCGACCGGACATCGCCGCTACTTTAATAAATTAATTAACCCCTAAACCACCGCACTCCCGCCTCGGAAACACTAGTTAATTTTTATTAACCCCTAATCTGCCTACCCTAACATCGCCGACACCTACTTACATTTATTAACCCCTAATCTGCCCCCAACAACGTCGCCGCTACTATAATAAAGTTATTAACACCTCTAACCCTAACCCCCCCTAATTTAAATATAATTTAAATACATATAAATAAAATAACTACAATTAAATAAATTATTCCTATTTTAAAATAAATACTTACCTATAAAATAAACCATAAGATAGCTACAATTTAACTAATAGTTACATTGTAGCTGTCTTATGATTTATTTTTATTTTACTGGCAACTTTGTATTTATTTTAACTAGATACAATAGTTATTAAATAGTTATTAACTATTTAATAACTACCTAGCTAAAATAAGTACAAAATTACCTGTAAGATAAATCCTAACCTAAGTTACAATTACACCTAACACTACACGATCATTAAATAAATTACCTAAACTACCTACAATTAATTACAATTAAATACAATAAACTAAATTACTAAAAAAAATAAACACTAAATTACAGAAAATAAAAAAAATTACAAGAAGTTTAAACTAATTACACCTAATCTAAGCCCCCTAACAAAATAAATAAGCCCCCAAAATAATAAAAAGCCCTACCCTATACTAAATTTCAAATAGCCCTTAAAAAGTAATCAGCTCTTTTACCTGTAAAAAAAAAAGAATACAATACCCCCCCAACATTGCAACCCACCACCCACACACCCCTACTCTAAAACCCACCCAATACCCCCTTATAAAAAACCTAACACTACCCCATTGAAGATCACCCTACCTTGAGCCGTCTTCATCCAGCCGGGCACCAGTGGTCATCCGATCCGTCCAGTAGTCTTCATCCGATGGGCCAGAAGAGGACATCCAGACCGGGAGAAGTCTTCATCCAAGCGACATCTTCTATCTTCATCCATCTGACGAGGAACGGCTCCATCTTGAAGAACTCCGGCACGGAACATCCTTCTAGGCCGACGACTAACGACGAATGACGGTTCCTTTAAAATGACGTCATCCAAGATGGCGTCCCTCGAATTCCGAGGGACGCCATCTAGGATTCTATCAGCCAATCGGAATTAAGGTAGGAAAAATCTGATTGGTTGATGCTATCAGCCAATCAGATTGAAGTTCAATCCGATTGGATCAGCCAATAGAATGCAAGGTCAATTCTATTGGCTGATCCAATCAGCCAATCTGATTTTTCCTACTTTAAGTTCGATTAGCTGATAGAATCCCATCAGCCAATCAGAATTCGAGGGACGCTATCTTGGATGACGTCATTTAAAGGAATATTCATTCGTCGTTAGTCGTCGGCCTAGAAGGATGTTCCGCGCCGGAGGTCTTCAAGATGGAGCCGTTCCTCGTCGGATGGATGAAGATAGAAGATGCCGCTTGGATGAAGAATTCTCCCGGTCCGGATGTCCTCTTCTGCCCGGATAGGATGAAGACTTCTGCCGGTCTGGATGTCCTCTTCTGGCCCATCGGATGAAGACTTCTGGACGGATCGGATGACCACTGCTCAAGGTAGGGTGATCTTCAATGGGGTAGTGTTAGGTTTTTATAAGGGGGTATTGGGTGGGTTTTAGAGTAGGGGTGTGTGGGTGGTGGGTTGTAATGTTGGGGGGGGTATTGTATTCTTTTTTTTTTTACAGGTAAAAGAGCTGATTACTTTGGGGCAATGCCCCGCAAAAGGCCCTTTTAAGGGCTATTTGTAATTTAGTGTAGGGTAGGGAATTTTATTATTTTGGGGGGCTTTTTAATTTTATTAGGGGGGATTAGATTAGGTGTAATTTCTTTTTTATTTTCTGTAATTTAGTGTTTGGTTTTTTTCGTAATTTAGTTTATTTAATTTAATTGTATTTAATTGTAGGTAGTTTAGGTAATTAATTTAATTATAGAGTAGTGTTAGGTGTAATTGTAACTTAGGTTAGGGTTTATTTTACAGGTATATTTGTATTTATTTTATCTAGGTAGTTATTAAATAGTTAATAACTATTTAATAACTATTCTACCTAGTTAAAATAAATAGATAGTTGCCTGTAAAATAAAAAATAAATCCTAAAATAGCTACAATGTAACTATTAGTTATATTGTAGCTATCTTAGGGTTTATTTTATAGGTAAGAATTTAGTTTTAAATAGGAATAATTTATTTAATTATAGTAATTTTATTTAGATTTATTAAAAATAGATTTAAGTTAGGGGGGTGTTAGGGTTAGGCTTAGACTTAGGTTTAGGGGTTAATACATTTAATATAGTAGCGGCGACGTTGGTGGTGGCAGATTAGGGGTTAATAAATGTAGGCGATGTTAGGGCAGGCAGATTAGGGGTTAATAAAAATTAACTAGTGTTTGCGAGGAGGGAGTGTGGCGGTTTAGGGGTTAACACATTTATTAAAGTAGTGGTGATGTCCGGTCAGCAGATTAGGGGTTAATAGGTGTAGTTAGGTTGCGGCGACGTTGGGGGCGGCAGATTAGGGGTTAATAACTAATGTAGGTGTCGGCGATGTTAGGGGCGGCAGATTAGGGGTTAATAAGTGTAAGGTTAGGGGTATTTAGACTCGGGTTCATGTTAGGGTGTTAGGTGTAGATTTAGAAAGTATTTTCCCATAGGAAACAATGGGGCTGCATTAGGAGCTGAACGCTGCTTTTTTGCAGGTGTTAGAAAATTTGCTCAACGCTCACTTTTCTGAGGCTAACGCAGCCATTCAGAAAACTTGTAATACCAGCGTTGTTTAAAGTGAGCGCTGGGAAAAAAAAAAAACTTGTTAGCAACGCACGGCTTTACCGACAAAACTCGTAATCTAGCCGTTTTTTTTTGTTTTTTTTTACTAGTGCAAAAACTAAGTCAACAGGAGACTAAAGAAATGAAAAGAAAAGATTGATTACACACAGTCGAAAAAATGTAGTCTATCATTCCCAGTTCAGTTTTCAGTTCCTGGATATTATTGACAGGATCATTGCACCTGGGCTGTCACTGCCCTCTAGAGGACAGAAAGGGGACGATGAATGCAGCTTCTATTTTGTAAGATCACTCAGATACAACAACTAAAGGAGACCATGAGATGATTTGTGTCACTTCTAAAGGAGGATATGTAAAATTGCATTACAGGTTGTGTTTTATAAAAAATAATGTGTCCCCGTGCACCTACAAAGCTGTGAGAGCTGTCCTTATCAGACAGTACAATGTGAATTTTCATATTATTTTCTTCTTAATTACAACAGCAAACGTAATCACGGGGGGGGGGGGGGGGATGTATTTAAAGGGAATAGAGTCTCTCAATTCCGGTCATTGGGGCACACTAAGAGGTAAGATTTTCAGGATATCTCAACTAGAGCACAATTAAAATAATCAGGTGATCAGTAACCATGGTAATTAACCAGTTCTCACCCAAAGTAATCCTGAAAACCTGGCCTGTGAATGTGCCCTGAGGAATGCAATTGAGAGGTAGTGTTCTTTAACACTGTATTATTGCACTACTGCATGCATCTATGTATTTAACACCTGCAAATTGGTTAAACACATAGTTAAAGCCCACTCCAAAGTGGCAGTGCATAAGCTCAGGATTAAAAGTGCAACTATATTAAAATATTTCTTTCTAGAGCTGCAGCTAACAATTATTTTCATAATTGATTAAAGGGACATAATACTCATATGCTAAATCACTTGAAACTGATGCAGTATAACTGTAAAAAGCTGACAGGAAAATATCACCTGAGCATCTCTATGTAAAAAAGGAAGATATTTTACCTCACAATTTCCTCAGCTCAGCAGAGTAAGTTCTGTGTAAAAAGTTATACTTCACCTGCTCCCAGCTGCAGGTAAAAAAAAATTAAAAAAATGAAGAAATGAACAGCAGCCAATCAGCATCAGCAGTGCTGAGGTCATGAACTTTTACTGTGATCTCATGAGATTTGACTTAACTCTCATGAGATTTCATAGTAAGCTTCCTTTACCTGATTGGTGAAATAATATGCACGAGTGCACGATGCTCATCCCTTCAGATGTCCCAGGACAGACACACTAAAATGCTGCTTAGAAATCCTTTACAATGGGAGGTGGCTACTGAGGAACTTTTGAGGTAAAATATCTTTCTTTTTTACATAGAGATGTTCAGGAGATATTTTCTAGTCAGCTTTTTACAGCTATGCTGCATCACTTTCAAGTGTTTAAACATTTGGGTATTATGGCCCTTTAATCAGCAGATTTTTTCGATTAAGCGATTAATTGGAAAAAAAAAATGAATACCATTTTTTCTTATATTTAACATAAAATCCATATATTGAGTGTTACAAAATAAACTTCAGACTAAAACTTTACATTAACACAACTGTTTTTAAGCAGCAGAAAACATGTTTATAATTAAGCAAAACAAAACCAAGAACTGTTTGAAAAGAGGCAGAACTAGAAAGAGGCAGAACTAGAAAGAGGCAGAACAAGAAAGAGGCAGAACAAGAAAGAGGCAGAACAAGAAAGAGGCAGAACAAGAAAGAGGCAGAACAAGAAAGAGGCAGAACAAGAAAGAGGCAGAACAAGAAAGCGGTAGAACTAGAAAACAGAATGTATGCTTACCTGATAAATTACTTTCTCTTACGGTGTATCCAGTCCACGGTTTCATCCTTACTTGTGGGATATTCTCAATCCCTACAGGAAGTGGCAAAGAGAGCACACAGCAAAGCTGTCCATATAGCTCCCCTCAAGCTCCGCCCCCCCAGTCATTCGACCGACAGTTAGGAGAAAAAGGAGAACCATAGGGTGCAGTGGTGACTGTAGTTATTTAAAAAAATTAAATTTGAACCTGACCGAATTGTCAGGGCGGGCCGTGGACTGGATACACCGTAAGAGAAAGTAATTTATCAGGTAAGCATAAATTCTGTTTTCTCTTACTTGGTGTATCCAGTCCACGGTTTCATCCTTACTTGTGGGATACCAATACCAAAGCTTTAGGACACGGATGAAGGGAGGGAACAAGTCAGGTAACCTAAACGGAAGGCACCACTGCTTGCAAAACCTTTCTCCCAAAAATAGCCCCCTAAGAAGCAAAAGTATCGAATTTGTAAAATTTGGCGAATGTATGCAGTGAAGACCAAGTCGCTGCCTTACAAATCTGTTCAACAGAAGCCTCATTCTTGAAAGCCCATGTGGAAGCCACAGCTCTGGTGGAATGAGCTGTAATTCGTTCAGGAGGCTGCTGTCCAGCAGTCTCATAAGCCAATCGGATGATGCTTTTCAGCCAGAAGGAAAGAGAGGTAGCAGTCGCTTTCTGACCTCTCCTCTTACCAGAATAGACAACAAACAAGGATGATGTTTGTCTGAAATCTTTAGTTGCTTTTAATTTGAATTTCAAAGCACGAACCACGTCAAGATTGTGTAAAAGTCGTTCCTTCTTAGAAACTGGATTAGGACACAGAGAAGGAACAATGATTTCCTGGTTAATATTCTTATTAGAAACCACTTTTGGAAGGAAACCAGGTTTGGTACGCAAAACAACCTTATCTGCATGGAACACCAGATAGGGTGAATTACACTGCAAAGCAGACAATTCAGAAACTCTTCGAGCAGAATAAATGGCTACTAAAAACAAAACTTTCCAAGATAATAACTTAATATCTATGGAATGCAAAGGTTCAAACGGAACCCCTTGAAGAACTGAAAGAACTAAATTTAGACTCCATGGAGGAGCCACAGGCTTGTAAACAGGCTTGATTCTAACTAGGGCCTGTGCAAACACCTGAACGTCTGGTACAGCTGCTAGACGCTTATGTAACAGGATAGACAGAGCAGATATCTGTCCCTTTAAGGAACTAGCTGACAGACCTTTCTTCAATCCTTCTTGGAGAAAAGACAATATCCTTAGAATCCTAACCTTACTCCACGAGTAACCCTTGGATTCACACCAACAAAGATATTTCCGCCATATCTTATGGTAAATTTTCCTGGTGACAGGCTTTCTGGCCTGTATCAGAGTATCTATAACTGATTCAGAGAAACCACGCTTAGCTAGAATTAAGCGTTCAATCTCCAAGCAGTCAGTTGCAGAGAAACTAGATTTGGATGCTTGAAAGTACCTTGAATTTGAAGATCCTGCCTCGATGGCAGTTTCCATAGTGGGACCGATGACATGAACACTAGGTCTGCATACCAAGTCCTGCGTGGCCACGCAGGTGCTATAAAAATTACCGAAGCCTTTTCCTGTTTGATTCTGGCTACTAGCCGAGGGAGAAGAGGAAACGGTGGAAAGACATAAGCTAGACTGAATGACCAAGGCGTTATTAATGCATCTATCAATGCCGCCTTGGGATCCCTGGATCTGGATCCGTAAAGGGGAAGTTTGGTGTTCTAACGAGACGCCATCAGATCCAATTCTGGAATGCCCCATAGCTGGGTCAGCTGAGCAAAAACCTCTGGGTGGAGTTCCCACTCCCCCGGATGGAAAGTCTGACGACTTAGAAAATCCGCCTCCCAGTTGTCTACCCCTGGGATGTGAATTGCAGATAGATGGCAGGAGTGATCCTCCGCCCATTTGATGATCTTGGATACTTCCTTCATCGCTAGGGAACTCTTTGTTCCTCCCTGATGATTGATGTACGCTACAGTCGTGATGTTGTCCGACTGAAATCTGATTAATTTGGCCTTCGCTAGTTGAGGCCACGAATGAAGCGTATTGAATATCGCTCTCAGTTCCAAAATGTATATCGGGAGAAGAGATTCTTCCCGAGACCATAGACCCTGAGCTTTCAGGGAGTCCCAGACCGCACCCCAGCCTAACAGACTGGCATCGGTCGTGACAATGATCCACTCCGGTCTGCGGAAACTCATTCCCTGAGACAGGTAATCCTGAGACAACCACCAGAGAAGAGAGTCTCTGGTTTTCTGGTCTATTTGTATTTGAGGAGACAAATCTGCATAATCCCCATTCCACTGTTTGAGCATGCACAGTTGCAGTGGTCTGAGATGAATTCGGGCAAAGGGGACTACGTCCATTGCCGCAACCATTAAACCGATTACCTCCATGCACTGAGCCACAGAAGGCCGAGGAATGGAATGTAGAACTCGGCAAGTATTCAACAGTTTTGACTTCCTGACCTCAGTCAGAAAGATTTTCATTTCTACCGAGTCTATTAGTGTTCCCAGGAAAGGAACCCTTGTGAGCGGGGACAGAGAACTCTTTTCTACGTTCACCTTCCACCCGTGAGACCTTAGAAAGGCCAGGACAATGTCCGTATGAGCCTTGGCTCTGTGAAAAGACGACACCTGTATTAAGATGTCGTCTAGGTAAGGTGCTACTGCAATGCCCCGCGGTCTTAGTACCGCCAGAAGCGACCCTAACACCTTTGTGAAATTCTGGGAGCGGTGGCCAACCCAAAAGGAAGGTCCACGAACTGGTAATGTTTGTCCAGAAAGGCGAACCTTAGGAACTGATGGTGATCTTTGTGGATAGGAATATGTAGGTACGCATCCTTTAGATCCACGGTAGTCATATATTGACCTTCCTGGATCATCGGCAAGATTGTCCGAATGGTTTCCATCTTGAAAGACGGAACTCTGAGGAATTTGTTTAGAATTTTTAGATCCAGGATTGGCCTGAAAGTTCCTTCCTTTTTGGGAACTACAAACAGGTTTGAGTAAAAGCCCAATCCTTGTTCTGCAATTGGAACTGGGTGTATCACTCCCATTTTAAGAAGATCTTCTACACAGCGTAAGAACGCCTGTTTCTTTGTTTGGTCTGAAGACAAACGAGAAATGTGGAACCTTCCCCTTGGGGGAGAATCCTTGAATTCTAGAAGGTACCCCTGAGCAACTATTTCTAATGCCCAGGGATCTGGAACATCTCTTGCCCAAGCCTGAGCACAGAGAGAAAGTCTGCCCCCTACTAGATCCGATCCTGGATCGGGGGCTACCCCTTCATGCTGTCTTGGTAGCAGGAGCAGGCTTCTTGGCCTGTTTACCCTTATTCCAGCCCTGCAAGGGTTTCCAGGTTGCTTTGGGCTGTGAAGCGTTATCTTGCTTTGCGGCAGCAGAGGTTGCAGCAGGTCCGCTCCTGAAGTTGCGAAAGGAGCGAAAATTAGCCTTGTTTTTGGCATTAAACGGCCTATCTTGTGGAAGGGCATGGCCCTTTCCCCCAGTGATATCCGAAATAATTTCTTTCAGCTCTGGGCCGAATAGGGTTTTCCCCATGAAAGGAATATTTAACAGTTTCGTTTTGGACGACACATCCGCCGACCACGATTTGAGCCAAAGCCCTCTTCTCGCCATGATGGCAAAAGCTGAGTTTTTCGCCGCTAACTTAGCTAATTGGAAAGCGGCATCAGTGATAAAAGAATTAGCCAGCTTTAAAGCATGAATTCTATCCATGACCTCGTCGTATGAAGTCTCCCTCTGGAGCGACTCCTCCAGAGCCTCAAGCCAAAATGCCGCTGCAGTAGTTACCGGAATAATGCAGGCAATTGGTTGAAGCAGAAAACCTTGCTGAACAAAAATTTTCTTCAGCAATCCTTCCAATTTTTTATCCATAGGATCTTTGAAAGCACAACTGTCCTCTATTGGTATAGTTGTACGCTTAGCCAGTGTTGAAACAGCTCCCTCTACCTTAGGGACCGTCTGCCACGCGTCCCGCCTGGGGTCGTTTATGGGGAACATTTACTTAAAGATAGGGGGGGGAACAAAGGGTACACCTGGTCTCTCCCACTCCCTAGTCGCAATATCCGCCACCCTCTTTGGGATCGGAAATGCCTCAGTGTATACAGGGACCTCTAAAAACCTGTCCATTTTAAACAATTTTTCTGGGACCACCATGGGGTCACAATCATCCAGCGTAGCTAAAACCTCCTTAAGCAGGACGCGGAGGTGTTCCAGCTTGAATTTAAATGCTAAGGAATCTGACTCTGCCTGCTGAGAAACTTTTCCTGTGTCAAAAATTTCTCCCTCAGACAGACCGTCCCTCACTGCTAACTCTGAGTGTTGTGAGGGTACTACAGATAACTCATCCAAAGCTTCTGATTGCTCATCCTCTGTATTTAAAACTGAGCTATCGCGCTTTTTTGGAAAAACTGGCAGTTTGGATAAAAATGCTGCAAGAGAATTATCCATTACTGCGGCTAATTGTTGTAAGGTAATAGGGGCCAATGCGCTAGAGGTACTAGGCATCGCTTGCGCGGGCGTAACTGGTGTCGACACATGGGGAGAGGAAGAAGGACTATCCTCATTACCTTCCATTTTTAAGTGTCACTGCATGGTCTTTAAAATGCTTAGATGTTTTAGCACACTTTAAACACAAATGCAATGGGGGTACCGCCATGGCTTTTAAACATAAAGAACAAGGTCTATCTGTAGACTCAGACATGTTTGACAGACTTAGACAGCACTACAATACAGTTAACGTTACTGTGCCTTTAAATAATAAAAAGCACACACTTTTACCAAATCACCAAAAAACATCCGATCTTTATGAAATTGTCACCACATGATCCCAATGCTTTGAAATGATTGCACACAAATTTTCAAATTAATTAACCCCTTATTGCCCAAACCGGAGCCAATTGAAGTAAACTACCGGTTTAACACACTACAGCACGGTGCCACAGTCTTTGCTGTGGCCCTACCTTCCTTTTGGGTTATTTGTAGAAGAATATAAGCCTCCCTGAAGTCCTCCTGCACTCTCAGGACTCTACACGTGAAGCTGCATGAAGCTGCCTTGCAAAACAACTGCGCAACTGAGGCGCGAAAATGAGGCCCCCTCCCTCTTCATTCCGGAGTTATGGGGCCTTCCTGAGCCAGATTAGGTGTCTTACAATATGCCAGGCGTAATAAAAACCCCAAAAGTGTTCGCAACGTCTAAAACACTTGAACAAATATAAGATTACCCTAAAAAAAGTAATCGATTTAGCCCATCACAGTGTCTACCAGTATTTAAACCCTTAACTAAAGCCATCCTTCTATACTGCGTCTCAGAAAATGGCTTACCTTCCCACATGGGGATTTCTATCAGTCTTCTAGCATTACCGGGTCTTGTTAGAAAAAATGACTGAGCATACCTTAAGCAGTTAAGCCTGCAAACTGTTCCTCCCAACTGAAGTTCTCCGGTACTCAACAGTCCTGTGTGGGAACAGCAGTGGATTTTAGTTACAACATGCTAAAATCTTTTTCCTCTCAGCAGAAATCTTCATCACTTTCTGCCTCAGAGTAAATAGTACAAACCGGCACTATTTTAAAATAACAAACTCTTGATTGAAGAAATAAAAACTACAAATCTACCACCACATACTCTTTACCCTCCCGTGGAGATGCTACTTGTTAGAGCGGCAAAGAGAATGACTGGGGGGGCGGAGCCTGAGGGGAGCTATATGGACAGCTTTGCTGTGTGCTCTCTTTGCCACTTCCTGTAGGGATTGAGAATATCCCACAAGTAAGGATGAAACCGTGGACTGGATACACCAAGTAAGAGAAAGAGGTAGAACTAGAAAGCGGTAGAACGAGAAAGCGGTAGAACGAGAAAGCGGTAGAACGAGAAAGCGGTAGAACGAGAAAGCGGTAGAACGAGAAAGCGGTAGAACGAGAAAGCGGTAGAATGATCACTGTTTAACATTCTGTGATTCAGTCTCAGAAATTTTGCATTGAAATTCAAAAATGTCAACATGACTTTATGCTCGTGGTTGGCTCTATTTTTGCAGCTATTTTGCCTGCAGCAGAGAAGAGGCGCTCAGATAGACTTTGCTTCTAACTTGGCTGTTTATGTCCTTTTCAGTTGCCCCTCTTTATTCTCTTCCTCACGGTTACCTTCTAGATGTTCTCACTGATCCCCAGTACACTGTGTGATTTATGTAGATCACCGGGTGACAGTGAGAAAAACACAGCAAATCGTGTGTCACACAGGCAGACCCTGTGAGTTGGCAGCTTTGTGATTTATTATAAACAATCCAAATGATGACTCCTATTATTTCTGGGTTGCACAGGTGATTTTACCCACATAAGCCAGGAGTAGTTGTAAGCTGAAAAAGAAACTTATAGTGTCCAGAAAAAGTGAAGAGTAAACGTCCTTTAGGTGAATGACATAACCATAACACACTACCATGTGCAGGAGTTCATCGGAATGAAGCAGCTGGTGCCAGGCACAGATCAACCAATCACATGAGATTAGATGACAACTATTTTCATAATCGATTATTATAGATTATTTTCATTATATTAATTAGTTGTTGCAGCTCTATTTCTTTGCAATGAAAATATTGCTAAAGGTTGCTGAGGTACAGATTGGTGCTAGAATACAAAGCTCTGGTACATTAGAACATTTTTCTCTTGCACTACTATGTTCCTTTAATTTGCAGCAAACTTCCTGTCAATAAAAACACAATTTATGTAAGAACTTACCTGATAAATTCATTTCTTTCATATTGGCAAGAGTCCATGAGCTAGTGACGTATGGAATATACAATCCTACCGGGAGGGGCAAAATCATAACCACCATAAAAAGGGTGGACCTCATGGACTCTTGCCAATATGAAAGAAATTAATTTAATCAGGTAAGTTCTTACATAAATGATGTTTTCTTTCATGTAATTGGCAAGAGTCCATGAGCTAGTGACGTATGGGATAGAAATACCCAAGATGTGGAAGTCCACAGAAGAGTCACTAGAAAGGGAGGGATAAAATAAAAACAGCTATTTCCACTGAAAAAATTAAATCCACCAAAAAAAAAAATTTCAAGAAAAAAAACTTAAATCATAAGCAGAAGAATCAAACTGAAACAGCTGCCTAAAGAACTTTTCTACCAAAGACTGCTTCAGAAGACGCAAATACATAAAAATGGTAAAATTTTGTAAATGTATGCAAAGAAGACCAAGTTGCTGCTTTGCAAATCTGATCAACTGAGGCGGAGACTTTCCCACCTCCAAATAAGCCTTGTGAATCAAAAGCTTTAACCAAGATGCCAAAGAAATGGTAGAGGCTTTTTCTGACCTTTCCTAGGACCAGAAAAAACAACAAATAGACTAGAAGTCTTCCTGAAATCTTTAGTAGCTTCGACATAATATTTCAAAGCTCTTAGAACATCCAAAGAATGTAAAGATCTTTCAAGAGTATTATTAGGATTAGGACACAATGAAGGAACAACAATTTCTCTACTAATGTTAGAATTCACAACCTTAGGAAGAAATTTAAACTAAGTCCACAAAACAGCCTTATCCTGATGGAAAATTAGAAAAGGAGACTCACAAGAGAGAGCAGACAATTTGGAAACTCTTCTAGCTGAAGAGATAGCCAAAAGAAACAACACTTTCCAAGAAAGTAGTTTAATATCCAAAGAATGCATAGGCTCAAAGGAGCCTGCAAAGTCTTCAAAACCAAATTAAGACTCCAAGGAGGAGAGATTGATTTAACAACAGGCTTGATACGAACCAAAGTCTGAACAAAACAATGAATATCAAGAAGTTTAGCAATCTTTCTATGAAATAAAACAGAAAGAGCAGAGATTTGTCCATTCAAGGTACTTGCAGACAAACCGTTATCCAAACCATCCTAAAGAAACTGTAAAATTCTAGGAATCCTAAAAGAATGCCAAGAGAATTTATGAGAAAAACACAATGAAATATAGTTTTTCCAAACCCGATAATAAATCTTCCTTGAAACAGACTTACGAGCCTGTAGCATAGTATTAATCACTGAATCAGAGAAACCTCTATGACTAAGTACTAAGCGTTCAATTTCCATACCTTCAAATTTAGAATCCTGATGGAAAAACGGCCCTTGAGACAGAAGGTCTGACCTTAAAGGAAGTGGCCAAGGTTGGCAACTGAACATCCGGACAAGATCCGCATACCAAAACCTGTGAAGCCATGCTGGTGCTATCAGAAATATATGCGATTGTTCCAATATGATCTTGGAGATCACCCTTGGAAGAAGAACTAGGTGTGGAAAAATGTAAGCAGGTTGGTAAAATCAAGGAACTGCTAATGCATCCACCAACTCCGCCTGAGAATACCTGGACCTGGAAAGGTACCTGGGAAGCTTCTTGTTTAAATGGGAAGCCATCAGATCTATTATTTCAGGGAGACCCCACATCTGTACAATCTGACAAAATACATCTGGATGGAGAGACCACTCCCCTGGATGTAAAGACTGATGACTGACATAATCCGCTTCCCAACTGTCTACACCTGGGATATGTATCGCAGAAATTAAACAGGAGTTGGATTCCGCCCAAGAAAGTATTCAAGATACTTCTTTCATCGCTAAAGGACTGCGAGTCCCCCCTTGATGATTGACATATGCCACAGTTGTGATATTATCTGTCTGAAAACGAATGAATGATTCTCTCTTTAATATAGGCCAAGCCTGAAGAGCCCTGAAAATAGCACAGAGTTCTAAAATATTGATTGGTAACCTCACCTCTTGAGAATTCCAAACTCATTGTGATGTCAGAGACCCCCAGAAAGCTCCCCAACCTGTGAGACTTGCATCTGTTGAAATCACAGCCCAGGAAGGACGAACAAAAGAGGCCCCTTGAAGAATCAGATGATGGCCCAACCACCAGGACAGAGAGAGTTGAATGTTGGGATTTAAGTATATCAAATGTGATATCAGAGTATAATCCCAGCACCATTGATTCAGTATGCAAAGCTGCAGAGGTCTCATATTAAAACGAGCAAAGGGGATCGCGTCCGATGCTGCAGTCATGAGATCTAAAACTTCCATGCACATAGCCACTGAAGGGAATGATCGAGACTGAAAGTTTTGATAGGCACAAACCAATTTCATTTGTCTCTTGTCTGTTAAGGACAGAGTGATGGACACTGAATCTATCTGGAAAGGTGACCCTTGTCTGAGGAATCAAGGAACTATTTGGTAAATTGATCCTCCAACCATATCGTTGAAGAAACAACACAAGTTGATTCATGCAAGAGTCTGCTAAATGAAAAGATTGAGCCAGTACCAAGATATCGTCCAAATAAGGAAACACTGCAATACCCTACTCTCTGATTAAAGATAGAAGGGCACAGAAAACCTTCAAAAAGATTATTGGAGCTGTTGCTAGGCCAAATGGATGAGCAACAAATTGGTAATGCTTTTCTAGAAAAGAGAATCTCAGAAACCAATAGTGGTCTGGATGAATCGGAATGTGAAGATACGCATCCTGTAAGTCTATTGAGGACATGCAATGACCTTGCTGAACAAAAGGCAGAATAGTCCTTATAGTCACCATCTTGAAAGTTGGGACCCTTACAAATTGATTCAAAAACTTCAGATCCAGAAGTGGTCTGAAAGAATTTTCCTTCTTCGGGACAATTAATAGATTTGAATAAAAACCCAGACCCTGTTCCAGAAGTGGAACTGGTACAATTACCCCTGAAAGCTCTATATCTGAAACACACTTCAGAAAGGCCTGAGCTTTCACAGGATTTGTTGGGACGTGAGAGAGAAAAAAAAATCTTCTCACAGGAGGTCTTATTCTAAAACCTATTTGATACCCCTGAGAGACAATATTCTGAATCCAATGATTCTGAACGGAACCTACCCAAACGTCTTGAAATAACTTCAATCTGCCACCCACCAGCAGAACTGGATTGAGGGCTGCACCTTCATGCATACTTGGGGGCTGGATTTGGTTTCTTATAAGTCTTGGATTTATTCCTACTCAAGGATGGCTTTCAATTGGAGACAGAGTCCTTGGGGAAGGAGTGGTTTTCTGTTCTCTATTCTGACAAAAGGAACGAAACCGAAAGCCCCCCCCCCCCCCCAGTAATAGTGGAAATAATAGAATCCAACTGGGAACCAAACAAATTATTACACTGGAATGATAGAGTTAGTAACCTAGATTTAGATACCATGTGAGCATTCCATGATTTGAGCCATAAAGCTCTTCTAGCTAAAATAGCCAAAGACATAGATTTAACATTAAATCTTGATATCAAAAATAGCGTCACAGATAAAATGATTAGCATGTTGAAGCAAACTAACAATGCTATGCAAATCAGAGTCATTTTCCCGTTGTGCTAAGCTATCCAACCAAAAAGTTGATGCAGCCGCAACATCAGCCATAGAAATGGCAGGTCTGAGAATATAGCCAGAATGCAAATAAGCTTTTCTTAGAAAAGATTCAATCTTCCTATCTAAAGGATCCTTAAAAGAAGTACTATATTCCATAGGAATAGTAGTACGTTTAGCAAGAGTAGAAATAGCCCCATCAACCTTTTTAAACCTTGAAGAAGGAACAAAAAAAGTACCAGGCTTAGACCATTCCTTAGCAATCACATCAGAAATAGCATCAGGAACAGGAAAAACCTCAGGAGTAGTCACAGGAGGTTTATAGACAGAATTTAAACGTTTACTGGATTTATTATCAAGAGGACCAGACTCCTCAATATACAAAGTTATCAACACTTCTTTTAACAAAAAACGAATATACTCAATCTTTAAAAGATAAGATGATTTATCAGAGTCAATGTCTGAAGTAGGATCTTCTGAATCAGAGAGATCCTCATCAGAGGAGGATATATCAGTATGTTGCCAGTCATTACAAATTTCATCAGTATTATGAGAAGTTTTAAAAGACCTTTTACTTTTATTTGAAGGCGGTATAGCAGCCATAGCCTTCTGTATCGCATCAGTAATATAATTTTTCATATCAACAGGGATATCATGAACTTTAGACGTTGAAGGAACAACATATACTGTACTAGCACTAATAGAAACCTTTTCTGCATGCAAAAGCCTATCATGACAACTGTTACATACTACAGCTGGAGATATAATCTCCACTAGTTTACAACAGATACACTTAGCTTTGGTAGAACTGTGTTCAGGCAGCATGGTTCCTACAGCAGCTTTGGAGACAGGATCAGATTGAGACATCTTGTAAAATGTAAAAGAAAAAATAACATTTAAACAAAAATATCTTATTTCCACAAATAGGAGTTTCAGGAATGGGAAAAAGTATGACGCACGACGCAAAAGGAAGTTGAGAAATGATTTGGCGCCAACAAATATCCGGAAACGACGCAACACGCGTCATAAACACAATTACACGCCAAACAACCTAGTGTCAACTAAGACACAGGAAATAACGAACTTGCGTCATTACAGAAGCACATTCCCACCAAAATAATTCTCACGCTAAGAATGACGCAATAAATAACAGCAATTTGCGCCCTCACAAGCCTAATTTGCCCGCAAGTTTTAAAGAAAAAACAAGTCAAATGAAAGAGACTATACCCCAGGTAAGACAAACTTCCTAAAACAGGATTCCCATAACGAAACTACCATACCTGAGAGTGTCTTAAATAATGTTACATACTTACTGAAAGACACCCATCCACATATAGCAGATAGCCAAACCAGTACTGAAAGCTATCAGCAGAGGTAATGAACCCTTGAAAAGATTTCCCACAAAGGAAACCATAAAATCATATAGGCGATACTCTCTTCGCATCCTTCTGACAAACACTGTACTCAGAGGAATTGGGCTTCATAATGCTTAAAAGCGCTTATCACAGAAGAAAACAAAAAAAAATCAAGCACAAACTTACTTCACTACCTCCATAGGTGGCAAAGTTTGTAAAACTGAATTGTGTGTGTGGTGAAGGGTGTATTTATAGGCATTTTGAGGTTTGGGAAACTTTGCCCCTCCTGGTAGGATTGTATATCCCATACGTCACTAGCTCATGGACTCTTGCCAATTACATGAAAGAAATCTCATTATTCACAAATCTAACTTCCAATAGATTGCACCTGCTAAGTCTGTACATATGTGGCAATTACCTCAATTAAACAAGAGCACTGAGTAGTCCATTATTATGCCTTTATATGGGAAGCCCTTCTTATAATAATAGGTCTATGGCTCAAGATTAGTTAATTATAAACATGATTACCTTAAAAAGGCAGACGTAACCAATTAGAGGTGCAGCAATTAGTAGATAAGTTATTGCTGTATTTTGACTGAATGGGAACATTAAAAAAAAAAAAAAAAAGTGCGGTGATGACTGAACCGTATTATAAACATCACCTCATTCTGAGTGGATGGGAAGTTTTTATAAATGTTCCCATAAGCAATAAGACACTGACAATTTGATCTAAAATTGGCACTATTTACGCGTATTGAGATAATTATGGTCAAGTCCCCTCTACACACAATCTGTTGCAAGTCCAGTGTAGGCAATAAAGCCAATAGATTTTGAGACTTGTAAATGTATTGACTGGCACTGGGAGAGACAAAGCCAGGATAAATGTATTGTTTAGAGACAAAAGATATTGATACAATATAAATATGTTCATGTATTTTCAAACGGTGTAAAAAAGAAAAAAATAGAACAAATATTATAAATGTCTCACCTAGAGGGAAAACGTAGGAAAAGGAAATTTATGCTTACCTGATAAATTTATTTCTTTTATGATATGACGAGTCCACAGATTTCATCCTTACTTATGGGATATCGCCTCCTGGTCAGCAGGAGGAGGCAAAGAGCTCCACAGCAGAGCTGTATATATAGCTCCTCCCTTCCCTCCCACTCCAGTCATTTGACCGAAGTTAGGAAGAGAAAGGAAAAGCCAGGGTGCAGAGGTGACTGAAGTTTAACAAAAAGAAAGACCTGTCTTAGAACATGACAGGGTGGGCCGTGGACTCGTCATATCGTAAAAGAAATACATTTATCAGGTAAGCATAAATTTCCTTTTCTTTTACAAGATATGACGAGTCCATGGATTTCATCCTTACTTATGGGATACATAACCAAAGCTATAGGACACAGATGAAAGGGAGGGACAAGACAGGAACCTAAACGGAAGGCACCACTGCTTGAAGAACCTTTCTCCCAAAAACAGCCTCGGACGAGGCAAAAGTATCAAATTTGTAAAATTTGGAAAAAGTGTGAAGAGACGACCAAGTTGCAGCCCTGCAAATCTGCTCAACAGAAGCATTTTTAAATGGAGGAAGCCACAGCCCTAGTAGAATGAGCCGTAATTCTTTCAGGAGGCTGCTGTCCAGCAGTCCCATATGCAAAACGGATGATACCCTTCAGCCAAAAAGAAAGAGAGGTAGCCGTAGCTTTCTGGCCCCTACGTTTTCCAGAAAAAAACAACAAATAATGAAAATGATTGACAAAATTCTTTAGTCGCCTGCAAGTAAAACTTCAGGGCACGGACCACGTCCAAGTTATGTAACAGACGCTCACTCTTAGGAGGAGGATAAGGACACAATGAAGGAACAATAATCTCCTGATTAATATTTTTGTTGGAAACAACCTTAGGAAGAAAACCAGATTTGGTACGTAACACTACCTTATCGGAATGAAAAATAAGTTAAGGAGAATCACATTGTAATGCTGAAAGTTCAGAAACTCTGCGAGCAGAAGAAATAGCAACCAAAAATAAAACTTTCCAAGATAACACTTTAATATCTATGGAATGCATAGGTTCATACGGAACCCCTTGAAGAACCTTAAGAACTAAATTCAAACTCCAAGGAGAAGCAATATGTCTAAACACAGGCCTGATTCTAGTCAGAGCCTGACAAAAAGATTGAACATCCGGAAAATCTGCCAGACGTTTGTGTAGCAAAATAGATAAGGCAGAAATCTGTCCCTTTAAGGAACTTGCTGACAACCCTTTCTCCAATCCTTCTTGGAGAAAAGATAAAATCCTAGGAATCCTAATCTTACTCCATGAGTCGCCCTAAGATTCGCACCAATAGATATTTACGCCATATCTTATGGTAAATCTTTCTAGTAACAGGCTTACGTGCCTGGATCAACGTATCAATGACCGAATCAGAGAACCCTTGCTTAGATAAAATCAAGCGTTCAATCCCCAAGCAGTCAGCTGCAGAGAAATTAGATTCGGATGATGGAAGGGTCCCTGAATGAGAAGGTCCTGCCGCAATGGAAGCTTCCATGGCGGCAGAGAGGACATGTCCACCAGATTGGCATACTAAGTCCTGCAAGGCCACGCAGGAGCGATGAGAATCACCGAAGCCCTCTCCTGTTTGACTCGAACAATCACCCGGGGAAGGAGAGCAAACGGCGGAAACACATAAGCTAGGTTGAACGATCAAGGCACTGCCAAGGCATCTATCAGTTCGGCCTGAGGATCTATGGACCTGGCTTCTTATCTCGGGAGCTTGGCATTTTGACAAGATGCCATAAAATACAGCTCCAGTCTACCCCATCTGAGAATCAGGTTGACAAAGACCTCCGGATGGAGTTCCCATTCCCCCGGATGAAACGTCGGTCTGCTCAAAAAATCCGCTTCCCAGATGTCCACTCCTGGGATGTAGATTGCTGACAGATAACAAGAGTGAGCTTCCGCCCACTGAATTATCTTGGATACTTCTGTCATCGCTAAGGAACTCCTTGTTCCTCCCTGATGATTGATGTAAGTCACAGTCGTAATGTTGTCCGACTGAAATCGGATGAATTTGGCCAAAGCCAACTGAGGCCAAGCCTGAAGCGCATTGAATATTGCTCTCAACTCCAGAATATTGATGGGAAGTAGAGACACCGACCAAGTCCACACACCCTGAGCCTTCAGGGAATTCCAAACTGCACCCCATCCTAGAAGGCTGGCGTCCTTTGTCACTATCACCCATGAGGGTCTGCGGAAGCACGTCCCTTGGGACAGATGATCCGGCGACAACCATCAAAGAAGAGAGTCCCTCGTCTCCTGATCCAGATCTATTTGAGGAGACAAATTTGCATAATCGCTATTCCATTGTCTGAGCATGCTCAGTTGTAGAGGTCTGAGATGAAAACGAAATCATGTCCATTGCAGCCACCATCAACCCAATTACCTCCATGCACTGAGCCACTGATGGCCGAGGATTGGACTGAAAGGATCTGCATGTATCCAGAATCTTTAACTTTCTGACCTCCATCAAAAAGATTTTCATGGATTGAGTTATTAGAGTTCCCAGGAAAGAAACCCTTGTCTGTGGAATTAGTGAACTCTTTTCTAGATTCACCTTCCACCCGTGAGTCCTTAGAAAGGATAGAACCATGTCAGTATGAGACTTTGTCAGCTGATAAGACGACACCTGGATCAGAATATCGTCCAGATAAGGCGCCACTGCAATGCCCCGCGGTCTGAGAACCGCCAGCAGAGACCCTAGAACCTTTGTGAAAATTATGGGTGCCGTGGCCAGCCCGAAAGGAAGGACCACAAACTGAAAATGTTTGTCCAGAAAGGCAAACCTCAGGAACTTGTAATGATCTCTGTGGATAGGAATATGAAGATATGCATCCTTTAAGTCCACGGTAGTCATATATTGACCCTCCTAGATCAATGGAAGAATTGTCCGAATAGTCTCCATCTTGAAGGATGGGATTCTGAGAAACTTGTTTAGACTCTTGAGATCTAAAATGGGTCGGAACGTTCCCTCTTTTTTGGGAACCACAAAAAGATTTGAGTAAAACCCCTGCCCCTGTTCCTGTATTGGAACGGGGCAAATTACTCCCATAGCGGAGAGGTCTTTTACACAACGTAAGAACGCCTCTCTTTTTATCTGGTCTACAGATAATCATGAAAGAAGAAAACTTCCTCTGGGGAAGGAATTTTTGAACTCCAACTGATACCCCTGAGACACAATTTCTAGTGTCCCAGGATCCAGAACGTCTCTTATCCTTCCTGGATAAAATGAGAAAGTCTGCCCCCTACCAGATCCGGTCCCGGATCGGGGGCCGACCCTTCATGCTGTCTTGGTAGCAGCAGCTGGCTTCTTGGATTGTTTACCTTTGTTGCAAGACTGGTTGGGTCTCCAAGTGGACTAGGCTTGTGATTCTGAAAGAAAAGTTAGCCAACTCAAGAGGCTCTCATCCTAGCCCAGTCCCTTATCCAGGGAAGAAGGCCAGATTATAGTGTCAGTTTACTAGTAACAGAACAACACATCAAACCATACGCTGTTGCACAGGTTGTTGCCGTTACAAGCCTAGTTGTATGAACCTTTATACGTTCTTACTGTCCTCTAAAGCTATTGTAGAACTTGTAGCTAGGTTGGTCATGGGAAAACATCCTTGTGATGAAAAGGAATGCAGTTAACCATCCCAATAACGCACCAGACACCGTAGGTAACACCCATAGTGACGGAGTCGTCCAGGATAGCTAAACCTCCTAAGTAACAAACGGAGGCATCCAAGCTAAAACAAAGGAAAAACAACCTCAGGACCGAATAATAGAGATAATTCAAACTGAGCCTGAGAATTCATTAACAGAAAATCCCGAAGAATCTTCCTCTTCGTCAACAGGGAAGAAATATCTGGGATAACAATTTTTAAACAATCATGCTGATTGAACTTAATTCCTCTAGAAACGTTTACTACTTCATAGGAAAAAACTATGATGTGTGAAGTGTTAGAGGAAGCGCAGGACACTCTATGTGGGCCATAATTTGTGGAACACTAGAGGATAAATACGTGGCATAGGTTGACCATAGTCAACAGACTCCCATCGCAGTAGGGGTCAGAAAAGAAATAAACAAAAAAAAAATCTCTTTGTTACTTTTTTATATATAAATAACACAAACGTTACTGTCTTATTAAAAAAGAAAAAGTAATTAATATTTTGTGCAAACTTCCGTCGACCTAAAGGATATAGTCAACAAACAGTAAAAAACCCTTTAAGGGAGACTAACAGAGCTCTGTTACGGTCTCTTTAAATATTAAAATAAACTCATTTACTGCTTACATGTACCTGAAATCATAAACAGAGAAATTATGGCAAATAAAATAAATAAATAAAAAAATGTTACAGTCACTTTAAATTTAAAACAGTAACGTTTACTGCAGTCCGTTCTACATTGCTTGCTTACAAAAATTCGCTAAGTGTATCATGATATCAAGGAATCATGCAACACGTAGCCATCATAATACATCCTCGTGCATAGAATAACTGAGACTGAGACACAAACTGTTAAACATTGTGGCATGTGTAAAAGGCAATCCTATGTAACAGAATGGAAACTGATCCGGAGCGCATTTTAGCGCTATCCGGACCCACATAAGACCAACACAGAGCTCGCTCACAAACTGCTCTATGCGAAATTTCCTGTGTACTACAGAGCAAGAATGGTCCCAGTCGGCCCCAGGCCCCGCCCATCTTGGGCGTGATAGAACTATCTAAGACTGCAGTGACATTCATGTAGCAGAAGAAAAGCGCCAAAAAAGAACCCCGCCCCTCGTGGGCGGAACAATACAAACTCTCCCGGTCGCCATCATTATAATAAAAGAGGAGACCGGGAAATCACAATGAACCTTTTAAGTAGGAACATTAACGTAACACCGGAGCAAGCATAAAAAGAGCATGTGCGTATAAAAAAAAAACTCTTTACTGGTTACCACAACAAAAAAAAGCAACCATAAATCAAAGGTTATAGTCTCACTGTTATCGGGCACATCCCACATGGTATCCCGCCCGGTTAACATATCTCTAAGCCACTCTCCTTAGCCCCAGTGCCTGCAGTCAGACGTGCTGCCAGAAAAAAAAAACTATCAGCACAGTGTTACCGTCTCCTATATAGGCGATATATGGAACAAGGCAACATGTCACAGTAGGAGTCCACTTTACAATATAGCTCCTAGTCGTGTATCCCCACCACAAAGCCATAACCTGCTATGTGAAAGCCGAGTGGTACACAGAAATAGGGGAACCCTTACAATAAAGGCACATTACCCCACTATGAAAAAGATAGTATACACACAGCCATTTCTGAGGTAGAACTGTCCCAGAAAAACAAAAAAGAGCTGCACATACCTCTATGCTGAGTAACAGCATGATTGGTCCCACAGGATCAACAGGTCTTCTCCCTCCTGCAGTTCTGTGGAGACATACCTTAGTTAATATTAGCTAAGACCATATTCTGAAGGGCAGCACTCAGTATGGGAGGCGCAGTGACAATATAAGCCCACCAGTTCCCATTGCCTTAAAGCCACCAAATGCTTCTCTTGTTACTGAATAGGCTGATCTGGTCTAGGCTACACCCTGAACAAAGCAGTACACTCAGGCACTACTTTTAAAAATAATAAACTCCTGATTGAAGAATCTAAAATAACACCTCACTTTACCTCTTCCTATCACTAACACAGGCAAAGAGAATGACTGGGGTGGAAGGGAAGGGAGGAGCTATA